>NW_026089623.1:15241381-15472134 GCF_024586455.1 Bactrocera neohumeralis | reverse complement strand
ACGCTGTAGCAACAGGTTGCAAAAGGATAAAAATTGGTATTTACTTTTTATCCAATTTATAGCTTTATCCAAAAACACGAGTAATGATGGAAACACTAAAGTCACACTAAGGCAAAAACGGAAAGTAATTAGATTGGTAACAAAGAAAAGCTTATGTCGACAGAACTTGTGCTGATATTACATGTGCCAATAAAGAGGAGACTTGTACGACAAATATAAGAATCACCTGACCATGTTGTCTATACAAAACGCTTTAAGAGAACTTCATTAGCAGAGAACGTTTATCATAGAGAAGGTTCACGGCGCGAAGAATGTACAAATATTTTTCGCTAACTCGGTCGAGATGGAAGAGTTTCACCACTGTCAGCACGGCAGGAGAAATTTTAACATTTTCGCTTGAACAGAGCTGAGCGTGGAATAAAAATTATGCTCTAAACTATATATTGCTGTTACAGACGTATGTATGTATGTTCGCTCTTTTGCTTATATTTTTATACGTTTATATGCAAACATGTGTATTCGTATGAATTCTTTTTGTGCATATTAATGAATACATGTGCAATTGAATACATTTGAATTAGATTACTTTGAATTATCAATAATGACATGTGCGCGCTACTCATATGTACATATGTACATAGAATAAATTGAGAGAAATTTTCAGAGGAAAGCGCAGGGACCTCAAAAAAGCGATAAAGGCGAGCAAAAACTCTTGCTTCAAGATGTTATGCGAAAAAGTAGATGAAAACCCATGGGGAGAGGCGTACAAGATAGTAATGGGAAGGATAGCAGGAGGCAAAGGGCAAGCACCGACCTGTCCCGCTCTGCTAAGAAATGTAGTAGAAACGCTATTTCCTAAGCAAAGCCAAGAAGGTGGAAGTTTACCTCGCGAAAAAGCAGAGCCCACAGATGCAGAACCAGTAAATGACCTTGAAGTGCTACAAGCTGCTGAACGGTTCGGCAATTCCAAAGCGAAAAAAATATCATTCTACTTGCTGAGTATCATACAGAGCTATTTGTCCGAAAGACTGCTGCTCTATGACACAGACGAAGGTCCAAAAGAGTATACGGTAACTGGTGGTGCGCCACAAGTTCCGTACTGGGTCCACTCTTATGGAATGTCCTGTATGATGGAATATTACGCCTCCCGCTGCCTAAGGAAGTACAGATTATCGGATACGCCGATGATATAGCGGTAACCATAGTGGCCAAAGAACTCCACCAAATTCAGAGGATATGTAGTGAGACGATACCAAAAATAAAACTCTGGCTAAATAGTTCAAGACTACAACTCGCGGAACAAAAAACGGAAGCAGTGCTTATCACAAGCAGAAAAAAACTAGAGAATATCACCCTCAACATTGACGGACACAGCATTACAACACAAGCAGCACTAAAGTACCTTGGTGTAATGATTGACGCAAGACTGAGCTACAAAACTCACATTGAGAAAGCCTGCGAAAAAGCTGCCCGTGTAAATGCGGCCCTAACCAGAATCATGGCCAATATAGGAGGTCCAAAACAAAGCAGCAGAGCACTCTTGGCCAAGGTTAGCCAGTCAATCGTAATGTACGCCGCGCCTGTATGGGGACCAGCGCTTATGCAAAAAACATATGCAGGAATGGCACAATCAGTGTTCCGGCTAAGCGCAATTAGAATTATTAGCGCATTCCGCACGGTATCCCATGAAGCCGCTAGCATTATATCTGGGATAATGCCGCCAGACATAATGACACGGGAACTGAAGCGGATCTATGACAAAAGCAAAAGTATTGGCAGAAAGCTGACAATGGCAGAGCGAAAAGTGGAAAGACAAGAAAGCATGGAGGAATGGCAAAATCGTTGGGACACAACAACAAAGGGAAGATGGACGCACCGATTAATCGGCAAAGTACAAGAATGGGTGGAACGAAAGCATGGCGAGACAGACTTTTACATGACGCAGTTTCTGACAGGACACGGATGTTTCCGAGAGTACCTACATAGGTATGGTCATGACAATGGCGTTACTTGCTCTTTCTGTGGTAACAGTAGTGAAAATACGGAGCACATATTTTTCTACTGCCCGAGATTTAAGTCAGAGCGCCAGGCCCTGGAGATAGAAGTGGCAGGCCGGGTAACACCTGATAACATAGTGAATCATATGCTGCAAAAAAGACGAGTATGGTATGCCATGGAGAGGACGACAGCTCTGATACTGCAAGAGCTGAGAAGAGCCGAACACCAAAGAAGCAGTGAAGCTAGAGTCGCAAATAGCGAACTAATGACGTGAGCCAATAGGCTAAGCTGGCCCTGCGATGTAATGCCTAGCGGCGGTCCCGCAGGACCTTTCCAAAAAGCTACAGATGACGGAGTTAAGGGTTTAGTACGTAGGCGTACTGTTCCGCAAGTCCAATATAGTAAGATGTTACTTATTAGGCGTGGTCCCGAATGAGCTGCACCTTTAGCGAGCAGTACGAATCGTGCATGCTGTATACCACTAAGTATCAGTATCTATGAAAGATTCCCCCTTCGAAAACAAAAAAAAAAAAAAAAAAACATACATAAATATGTGCATATGACATTGGTACACAAGTAACGCATACACAAACCTACATTCTTGTATATGTTCACATTTTTTTTTTGTTAGAGTAGGAGGAAGCATCGAAAGCCGGAGTGCGGGACTTTAATCCGCTAAACCTAACCTACTCCCACCTTATGTCTTTCCCACGGGACCACTGGACAAAGTATTACTTCATGGGAGAGAAGAAGACGTTTAAGTCTCCGCTATTGCACGGACTGACTGACGCCTAATCTGTTCTAAATGTCTCAATTTTGTCATAATTAGATTTGCCGCTCCGCTAACAGCTTTCCACTTTACAGAGGACTCGCACATAAGTGCAGTCAAATTTTCCACCGTGAAACTACCCCCCAGGGTGGTTTTCAACTTTTCCCTAATACTTGAAAACCGAGGGCAATAAAAGAACACGTGTTCAGAGTCTTCTATACACTCTGTACACGTCGGACAGTATGGACTAAAATCATGACGATATTTGAATAGGTAGCTTCTGAAGCAACCATGCCCACTGAGTATTTGGGTAAGGTGGTAGTCAAGGTCCCCATATTGTCTACCTATCCACGAATGTATGTCCGAAATCAGTCGGTAGGTCCACCGTCCTTTGCATGAAGTTTGCCACCGCTGCTGCCACATTTCAATGCTTTTAATTCTCTCTCCGCTTCTTGCTGTGGTAGACATCTCTGACAAGTTATATATTCGCGCGAATTCGTCTTCCTGGATGTCAATCGGCGTAATACTGCCTAATACCTCAGCAGCGCAAATTGAAATGGTTCGGAAAGCACTTACCACGCGTATTGCTGAAAGCCTATGCACTGTGTTAAATGGTCTAGCATAAGATTTTATTTCTAGCGCCTGTATCCATATTGGAGCCGCATACAGGATAACTGAACTTATTACCTTAGCTATTAAACATCGTCGGCTGGAACGCGCACAGCCTTTATTTGCCATCATTCTAGATAACGCATTATATATTTTATTTGCTTTACGCGTCGCATTTTCGAAGTGTTCCTTGAACTTGAGTCGTGAGCCCACTATTACCCCAAGGTACTTCAACTGCGGCTGTGAAGTAATCTCACATTCTCCTATGGTGAGCGATATTTTCTTCTCAATTTTCCTGGAGCTTATGAGCAGGACTTCTGTTTTCTGCTCAGCAAGCTCTAGACTCATGGTAGCAAACCATCGGCGCAAACCATTTATGCTGTCATTGCATTTGATCCGAAGGTCATCCAGATGTTTAGCTACAGCTTCCACTATGAGGTCATCCGCATATGCGATTGTTTTCACATTTTTTGGTTGCGGTATTCTTAACACCCCGTCGTACATCAGGTTCCATAGCAGCGGGCCTAAAACCGAGCCTTGCGGTACTCCACTGGAGATAGTGTAGCTCTAAGTGCCCTCATCCGTCTCGAATAGCAATCTCCTATTTTGCAAGTAACTCATTATAATATTTATCAGATAATGAGGAGCGTGTATGTATATAGTGACTGAGCTTCTAGAAGATATATGTATGAGCGCTTGGGCAAAAAGCGAAAGCTTTTAAGCGTGATTTCTCGGTTTTTAATTTTTACGATTGTTCTTAATTGGCGGGCAGGATAGAAAGAAAACTAAACGTCGTATGGAATTCTTCTTCTTAATTGGCGTAGGCACCGCTTACGCGTTTATAGCCGAGTAAACAACAGCGCGTCAGTCGTTTCTTCTTTTCGCTACGTGGCGCCAATTGGATATTCCAAGCGAAGCCAGGTCCTTCTCCACTTGGTCCTTCCAACGGAGTGGAGGTCTTCCTCTTCCTCTGCTTCCCCCGGCGGGTACAGCGTCGAATACTTTCAGAGCTGAAGTGTTTCCGTCCATTCGGACAACATGACCTAGTCAGCGTAGACGCTGTCTTTTAATTCGCTGAACTATGTCGATGTCGTCATATATCTCGTACAGCTCATCGTTCCATCGGATGCGATATTCGCCGTGGCCAATGCGCAAAGGACTATAAATCTTTCGCAGAATTTTTCTCTCGAAAACTCGTAACGTCGACTCATCGGTTGTTGTCATCGCCCAAGCCTCTGTACCATATAGCAGGACGGGAATTATGAGCGACTTATAGAGTTTGGTTTTTGTTCGTCGAGAGAGGACTTTACTTTTCAATTGCCTACTCAGTTCGAAGTAGCACCTGTTGGCAAGAGCAATCCTGCGTTAGATTTCCAGGCTGACATTGTTGGTGGTGTTAATACTGGTTCCTAAGTAGACGAAATTATCTACAACGTCAAAGTTATGACTATCAACAGTAACGTGAGAGCCAAGTCGCGAGTGCGATGACTTTTTGTTTGATGATAGGCGATATTTCGTTTTGCCCTCGTTCACTGCCAGACCCATTTTCTGTGCTTACTTGTCCATCATGGAAAAAACAGAACTAACGGCGCGGGTGTTGAGGCCGATGATATCAATATCATCGGCATACGCCAGCAGCTGTACACTCTTATAAAAGATTGTACTTGCTCGATTAAGTTCTGCAGCTCGAATTATTTTCTCCAGCAGCAGGTTGAAAAAGTCGCACGATAGGGAGGCGCCTTGTCTGAAACCTCGTTTGGTATCGAACGGCTCGGAGAGATCATTCCCAATCCTGAGGGAGCTTTTCGTGTTGCTCAACGTCAGTTTACACAGCCGTATTAGTTTTGCGGGGATACCAAATTCAGACATCGCGGCATAACGGCAGCCCTTTTTGTGCTGTCGAAAGTAGCTTTGAAATCGACGAAGAGGTGGTGTGTGTCGATTCTCCTTTCACGGGTCTTTTCCAAGATTTGGCGCATGGTGAATATCTGGTCGGTTGTTGATTTTCCAGGTCTGAAGCCACACTGATAAGGTCCAATCAGTTTATTGACGGTGGGCTTTAATCTTTCACACAATACGCTCGATAGAACCTTATATGCGATGTTGAGGAGACTAATCCCACGGTAGTTGGCGCAGATTGTGGGGTCACCTTTCTTATGGATTGGGCATAGCACACTTAAATTCCAATCGTTGGGCATGCTTTCGTCCGACCATATTTTACAAAGAAGCTGATGCATGCTCCTTATCAGTTCTTCGCCACCGTGTTTGAATAGCTCGGCCGGCAATCCGTCGGCCCCTGCCGCTTTGTTGTTCTTCAGGCGGGTAATTGCTATTCGAACTTCTTCATGGTCGGGTAATGGAACGTCTGCTCCATCGTCATCGATTGGGGAATCGGGTTCTCCTTCTCCTGGCGTTGTGCGTTCACTGCCATTCAGCAGGCCGGAGAAGTGTTCCTTCTATAATTTAAGTATGCTCTGGGCATCGGTGACTAGATCACCTTTGGGGGTTCTGCAAGAGTATGCTCCGGTCTTGAAACCTTCTGTAAGCCGCCGCATTTTCGTAGAATTTTCGAGCATTACCCCTGTCGGCCAGCTTATCAAGCTCTTCGTACTCACGCATTTCGGCCTCCTTCTTTTTCTGTCTGCAAATGCGTCTCGCTTCCCGCACTTGTAGTGGTCGATCGTAACGTTGCGAGGTAGGCAGACTGTTTTCTCTCCGCTGCGACACGGCACTCCTCGTCGTACCAGTTGTTCTTTTGCACTTTCCGAAAGCCAATGGTTTCGGTTGCAGCTGTACGTAAAGAGTTTGAAGTGCCGTCCCACAGTTCCCTTATACCGAGTTGTTGACGAGTGCTCTCAGAGAGCAGGAACGCAAGCCGAGTAGCAAATCGTTCGTCTGTCTATTCTTCTTCTCGACGTCGAACCTTCCTTGTTTTTGTTGACGTGCATGTTTTGCTGCACAGAGGCGGGTGCGAATCTTGGCTGCAACAAAATAGTGATCCGAGTCGATGTTAGGACCTCGGAGCGTACGCACGTCTAGAACACTGGAGACGTGGCTTCCGTCACAACATGATCGATCTGGTTGGTGGCTTTTCGATCCGGAGACTGCCAGTTAGCTTTATGTATCTTCTTGTGCTGGAATCAAGTACCACAGATAACCATATTTCGGGCCCCGGCGAAGTCAATCAGACTCAACCCATTTGGGGATGTTTCGTCGTGAAGGCTGAATTTACCGACCGTAGTGCCAAATATACCTTCTTTGCCCACCCTGGCGTTAAAATCGCCAAGCACGATTTTGACATCGTGGCGGGAACAGCTCTCATAAGCGCGCTCCAAGCGCTCACAGAAGGCATCTTTGGAAGGACGATGTCTCTTCCGTCGAGGCGTGGGCGCAAATCAGCGATATGTTGAAGAACATCGCTTTGATGCGGATTGTGGCTAGACGTTCATTCACCGGAGTGAATGATAGTACCCGGCGACGGAGTCTCTCTACCACCACGAATCCAACACCAAACTTGCGCTCCTTTATATGGCCACTGTAGTAGATGTCACAAGGACCTACTCGTCTCTGTCCTTGTCCCGTCCTTCGCATTTCTTGGACGGCGGTGATGTCAGCCTTCACTCTAACGGGGTCATCAACCGCTAGGCAGCGGCACCTTCCCAATTAAGGATCCGGACATTCCAGGTGCATGCCCTGATATCAAAATCGTTATATCGTTTGCCATGGTCGTCATAAAAAGGGGGTTTCTCTTCCGAGGCTTGTTGTTCCTTTTCATTGGGGGTGTTTTTTTACGTGGCGGGTCCCAAACCCAGGGCACAACCCTATGTAGGGGATGTTTTGCCTTCTCACTTTGGCTCGCCTTCGAACGGATGTTCTTAGGCTACCCAGAGGATACTTGGTCAAAGACCGGAAGTAGTGAGCTGCTTGAGCCATGTGTAAAAGAATCGTTTCTGGCCACTCCCAAGTGAATGGCGATCAGAAAACTTTCCTCACTTGCGTGAACTTCTACATATGACTCCCTCCTCCAAAGTATCTAGTACTAATTTTTAATACATTTTTTCAAAAATATGCAAATATGACAAACCTGGTTTTGCGAAGAAACATGAAATCAACAATTGTTTCTTGAATGAAAATCAAAGTAATCATTAAATTCATCCTAAAATTAGTTAAAATCATTATTATGAAATATAGTTCATTTTGAAATTTTGTATAAAATTTACTAATCTTCATCCATATTCCGTAAATCGCAATGAAATTATTTATACACACATATTTATTTTCTCTTGCTCTTCTAATAAGGATTATGCACAATGCGTAACCAGCTGTCAAAATTACTTGACTACAGCTCAAGAAATAACGGATTTTTTCCTTTGAGCAACTTAAGAGCTTAAGAGCTGGATACGGACCTTTATAACGAAACGATTTGGCGCACTTCAGCTTCACTTTGACATTAAAGAGCAATGTTGCCAAGTTGTAAAAAAAAGTATTCAAGAAAATGTCAATTTCACTAACACGTTGTTATTACTCAATATCGAACGTACAAAAATGAATATGAAGATTAGAAAGAAAAAATATTTTAAATACTATCGATTGTCTGGCATACAAGATCAATATTCGCGATTCTTTAAGACCATCGATAGTATCGACAGTGCCGTCGATAGTTTGCGAACTCTATTGTAGACAGTCATTACTTCGAAGTAATAGATAATTTCATCTACATTGAAACCAGTATTAACATCAACAACAATATCAGCTTCGAAATCCAACGCAGAATGAGTCTTGGCAACATGTGCTACTTCAGACTGAGTATGCAATTGAGAAGTAATGTCCTCTCTCGTCATACAAAGACCAAATTCTACAGGTCACTCATCACCCCCGTCCTGCTATATGGTGCAGAGGCACGAACGATGACAACATTTGATAAGCCGGTTTTATGAGAAAGGTCTTGTGGAAGATTTGTGTTTCTTTGCGCATTGGCAACGGCGAATACCGCAGTCGAAGGATCGAAGAACTGTACGAAATGTACGACGACATTAGCATAGTTCAGAGAACTAAGAGACAACGGCTACGCTGGCTAGGTTATGTCGTCCGCATGGATGAAAACACTCCAGCTCTGAGAATATTCCACTCAGTAACAGCAAGGGGAAGCAGAAGAAGAGGAAAACCTCCAACCCGTCGGAAATACCTGCTGGAGAAGGACTTATCAACACTTGGAATCTCCAATTGGCACCAAACAGCGAAAAGGAAGAACGACTGGCGCGCTGTTGTAAATATACTCGCGTAAGCGTCCTCTACCCCAATAGTGGAGAAGATGTGCGCAATTATTTGTTTAATTAAATTTGGTAAGATATCAAAATTATTGACCAGTGGATTTACGATATAGAGCCAAGCGGAAGTTTTGAAATCTTATATTAAGTATATGGTAGACGGATGTAGTCTTCAGCCAACTTAATCTAGTTTTAACATTACGACTTACTACAAGAAAAAGATAGTATCTGAGTTTCTTTAATGTACCTCAGAAACCATCATCATTCATATAAAGTCAACTGGATTTTTTAATATCCTAATATTATTTTTATCGGTATAGAGCAAATTAGCACCATTTTATGCAAAATGGTATACTGTTATTAGAAAAACATACTCTCTAATTTTCATTAAGGTACAAAGGCACTCATAGGCACGGCGATATCTGGGTGCTGAATAGTTATGGTCCGGTTTTAGAATTTTTTATTTTGGGATGACATATATGTACATATACTTTAAAAGCTCTGGCTAAATGAGTAGCGACGTCACATCACATTTACATCAGTTGACCACACCCAGGGGTGGGCATATTAGCCCTTAATGGCATTTTGCCCGTTCGGGCACGTGTGCACATTTTGATGGCTAGATGAGGGGATCATCGCGGGCAAACATGAAGAGGGAAGTGAGAGCAACGTATTTGACCACTCCATATTTACAAATGAGAGCAACGCATTTTGCCACACCATTTTTACAAATGAGAGCGCGCGCATATATGGGAAGTTGCACTGTGGGTAATAACTGCAAAATTGCCTAACAATTTTAAGTTTCTTTATAACTACTATAAATTTATAAAATGTAAGACAAATAACAAAAAGTATAATAAATATTTTATTTGAGTAATAATTTTTTTAAAACGTATGTCTTTATAACAGCATTTAATTTAGTTTATTTGACATAATAAATTCTATGTTTGGTTTTATCTCATTTGCTGTAGCTATGCGCATTATTGTACCAAAATTTAAATCAGATAACCTACTTCTTATTTTATGTTTGTTTAATTTCATTATTGAAAAAAATTGTTCACAATTGTAGGTGGTTCCAAACATAGATATAATTTTCGAAGCAAAAAGTTGCAAACCAGGTTATTTCTTAAAGCTTCCCTATAAAAATTAATTTCAATAACAACTTCCGTTTATTAACCACTGTTTCTTCAAACACATATGCCCAAGCAAATCTTATGCGAGCGCAATGTAAATGATTAGCTAACACAGCTTCTACCGCCCGCACACCCTAGAATTTCCAGCGATTTGGGGTTTTCCCCGTAGAAAGGAGTCAGCAGATTGCTTTCTCACAACGCAGGATTGTCAATCTCGGTATACTGTAGTAATTATAAAAAATGTCTTCAATATGTTAGAAATTTTCTTAAGCTAACTCAAACTCAGAGACGAATGCTATTATTTATAAATATATAAGCTATTTTTAATAGTTTTATTTCAGTTTTGATGTTTTATATTATAAAAAATTATAATTGAAAAGTTAGATGTGAACAAAACCACATATGCGTATTGAGTAATGGCAACATTGTTCGCATGAACACGAGAACAAAACGCTTGCCGCTCGTAGCGGAAGGAGAAGTGAAATACGATGTTTCTGCCATTAGCGTTTGTATTCTATTTGCGTGCTTAGCCACTCTCAATCAATAATGCCATACCGCGCAAATATATTTTTATTTTATTATTAGAGGCTACTTAGATTTTTAAAATTTAACTGAACAATTAAAGAAAAAAACCTCAACTCTTTAAATATTTTGATAAAACAAAACAAAACAAAACCAAACTGAAAATATCACAAATATTAATATGTTTCGGAAAGTGCAAAAGAACAGCTGGTACGACGAGGAGTGCCGTGTCGCAGCGGAGAGAAAACAGGCTGCCTACCTCGCAACGTTACGATCGACCACTATACGTGCGGGATGGGATAGATACCAAGAGTTTAAGAGGGAAGCGAGACGCATTTGTAGACAGAAAAAGAAAGAGGCTGAAATGCGTGAGTACGAAGAGCTTGATAAGCTGGCCGACAGGAGTAATGCTCGAAAATTTAACGAAAAAATGCGGCGGCTTACAGAAGGTTTCAAGACCGGAGCATACTCTTGTAGAACCCCCAAAGGTGTTCTAGTCACTGATGCCCAGAGCATACTTTAATTATGGAGGAAACAGTTCTTCAGCCTGCTGAAAGGCAGTGAACGCACAACGCCAGGAGAAGGCGAACCCGATTCCCCAATCGATGACGATGGAGCAGACGTTCCATTGCCCGACCATGAAGAAGTTCGAATAGCAACTGCCCGCCTGAAGAACAACAAAGCGGCGGTGGCTGATGGATTGTCGGCCGAGCTATTCAAACACGGCGGCGAAGAGCTGTTAAGGAGCATGCATCAGCTTCTTTGTAAAATATGGTCGGACGAAAGCATGCCCAACGATTGGAATTTAAGTGTGCTATGCCCAATCCATAAGAAAGGTGACCCCACAATCTGCGCCAACTACCGTGGGATTAGTCTCCTCAACATCGCATATAAGGTTCTATCAAGCGTATTGTGTGAAATATTAAAGCCCACCGTCAACAAACTGATTGGACCTTATCAGTGTGGCTTCAGACCTGGAAAATCAACAACCGACCAGATATTCACCATGCGCCAAATCTTGGAAAAGACCCGTGAAAGAAGAATCGACACACACCACCTCTTCGTCGATTTCAAAGCTGCTTTCGGCAGCACCAAAAGCCTTTATGCCGCGATGTCTGAATTTGGTATCCCCGCAAAACTAATACGGCTATGTAAGCTGACATTGAGCAACACCAAAAGCTCCGTGAGGATTGGGAAGGACCTCTCCGAGCCGTTCGATACCAAACGAGGTTTCAGACAAGGCGACTCCCGATCGTGCGACTTTTTCAACCTGCTGCTGGATAAAATAATTCGAGCTGCAGAACTTAATCGAGCAAGTACAATATTTATAAGAGTGTACAGCTGCTGGCGTATGCCGATGATATTGATATCATCGGCCTTAACACCCGCGCCGTTAGTTCTGCTTTCTCCAGACTGGACAAGGAAGCAAAAGAAATGGGTCTGGCAGTGAACGAGGGCAAGACGAAATATCTCTTGTCATCAAACAAACAGTCGTCGCACTCGCGACTTGGCTCTCACGTCACTGTTGACAGTCATAACTTTGAAGTTGTAGATAATTTTGTCTACTTAGGAACCAGCATTAACACCACCAACAATGTAAGCCTGCAAATCCAAGGCAGGATTGCTCTTGCCAACAGGTGCTACTTCGGACTGAGTAGGCAATTGAAAAGTAAAGTCCTCTCTCGACGAACAAAAGCTTAACTCTATAAGTCGCTCATAATTCCCGTCCTGCTATATGGTGCAGAGGCTTGGGCGATGACAACAACCGATGAGTCGACGTTACGAGTTTTCGAGAGAAAAATTCTGCGAAAGATTTATGGTCCTATCGCATTCGATGGAACGATGAGCTGTACGAGATATACGACGACATCGACATAGTTCAGCGAATTAAAAGACAGCGGCTACGCTGGCTAGATCATGTTGTCCGGATGGATGAAAACACTTCAGCTCTGAAAATATTCGACGCAGTACCCGCCAGGGGAAGCAGAGGAAGAGGAAGACCTCCACTCCGTTGGAAAGACCAAGTGGAGAAGGACCTGGCTTCGCTTGGAATATCCAATTGGCGCCACGTAGCGAAAAGAAGAAACGACTGACGCGCTGTTGTTTACTCGGCTATAAACGCGTAAGCGGTGCCTACGCCAATTAAGAAGAAGAATTCCATACGATCAAGAATAATTAATTAAGAATAATCGTAAAAATTAAAAACCGAGAAATCACGCTTAAAAGCTTTCGCTTTTTGCCCAAGCGCTCATACATATATCTTCTAGAAGCTCAGTCACTATTTCTCTTCTAGCTTCGATAATATTTCGAATACCCATCTATAACTATGGGACATATTCTTAGATAATTTTTAAAGAGATTTAAGCAAAAACAAAAAAATCGATTGTTTGAAGCTTCTAAAGCAGGCTCCCCCCTTAATAAAGATTTCGTATCAGAATTTATTGATCTTATAAAAAATGAATTGGCAATTCGGCAAACGAAAACTGATAAATATAAAAATAAAATTGAGAAAAATAAAAGTTGGAATAACTTATTAACGAAATACAAAGAAATAGATAAAAATGCTTCATTAGAAATAAATTCCAAGAAATATTCCGCTTGCCTGTCGCACATGTTAACTCTGTGAAGAACGTACGCAAAATGGATTTGTGTGTCGTGTATGGGCAAACGAATTCATACCGATCGAACGCACTTGTGTGCTCATGTATGGGCTCTTTTATTCCAGTGTGAGAGCGCTTCAAAATTAGCGTTTTTTATAACATTTTCCATTATGACCAGATTGAACAAAATAATAATTTTTGGGCATTTAAATCAAAATACCCAACATTTAGTACGAATAAAAACTACTATATAGTGGTTATTTATTATATGGAGAAACTATTTAAATATTTTTATAGTATATTAGAACAACTGAGTTTTGACTTTTCAATACCCAATAAAAGGATTTAGGCTTGTTAGCTCTCAATCATTAAATGTTTTTAATAATTTTTCATAGAAAATAATACAACGATGCTTCAAATTATAAAACGTTTTATCGAATACCTTTAAATTTCACAAATTTATTTAATTTTCATTGTTTTACATTTTTTATAAGAGGTCTTGAACGATGAAACAAATCCCTCCGTTTATATATTTTTTTGGTAAGATTTCAATCTGGCCATCGCTCATTTCCAATTGCTAAACGTCAAAACCTCCTGAACTTTGACAGTTGATCGACTTCTCTCTCATTGGAAATGAGAGAACAATTGCTAAACGTCAAAACCTCCTGAACTTTGACAGTTGATCGAGTTCAGGAGGTTTTGACGTTTAGCAATTGTTCTCTCATTTCCAGTGAGAGAGGAGTTGGACATCTCTTTATCTCTGATTCTGCGATGAACATTAAGTTATGGAGGAATGTAATTGACTTTTTTCGCAACATTTTTTGCCCTTCCCTCCGTAAACTGATATTCCCCTCAACTAGCCCTCGTGCGCAAGTTGCTAACTTTGCGGGATAAAAATGTGCCCATCCCTGACCACACCACACCTTATCACGCAAGAGAACACTACACATTAACACACACACACGCACATGCACCAATACACGATGACACCATCCAGCATTCCAATTTGAACAAAGGGGAAAGAGAAAGGATCTCGCACACCCTTTTTTCGTTACGACGTCGAAACCAACATCTCCGCTTTTCGCAACATCCCGGTTCCTTTTCGCAGTTACCCGCCTGTATACATTTAACGTTTTTTAAAAAATATTGTTTTCAATTTATAATTACCTTTGATCATTTTGTATATATATAATAGACATATATTTAACCTTTAAAGCTAAATTTTTAAGCACATTTTGTTATAACATTTCGTAAGAAAAAACAGTTTATAAGGATTCGTTTGAAATCTTGTTTTTCAAAGAAAGTGTGAGTGGCCTACAAGGTAAGTTTTTGTACAAGCTCTATTTGTACAAAGATTTATTCTGATATACGACATATATTCAAAAAATTACGGAAATTTCGTTTTTTGGAAAAAATATATATTCATTCGTCTACGTTAATGTTGACGCCTTTGAAATCAATATTCAGTATTATAAATTTATGCCAGTGCTTCTTCCAGTCGTCAAAACTCTTTTTCATTTAGAATTTTTCGATAGTCTTTAGCGCTTTCAGCGGTTTTCATCTAACTTGTAAACCAACGTCCCTTAAAAGTTCTCTTTATTTTTAGGAATAGGAAAGATTTGATGCTTAATTTGTGTGATGAAAAGTGAAAAACTCAGGTGGAATTTTAAATTATTTTATATAAGAAGTAAGCGTTGTTATAGTCCGATTTCGCCCATTTTCGCACAGGAACATATTACATTCATCAAAAAAACAGTCGTCGCACTCGCGACTAGGCTATTTCAGGTCGTTAGTGAACACTTTTGAGACCATGTTCGCGCACACCTGCGCATGTTCAAGCGTCAATGTCATGAACCACAGATTTTGATAAATTTAACATTTGGGCAATTAAACGAATACTTAGTCGACGGTCTGAGTTCAAAACTTTACGCAAAAAGGCGTGATACCAACGAAACACACCTATTCTTACTAAAGCAACATCTGGGTAAGTCTGCTTGATCATATCAAAAGTCTCTGTCGCAAATTTACCTAGTTTCATACAGAATTTTATCGCGTACCTCTGCTCTAACGCACGCTGCATTTTCGGCTCGCAGACAACTGACCAGACGGTCGTTTGTTAGCTAGGAACGCCCTCTACCGAATCCAGTCGGTACGCGCACGCTCCGAAGTACAGTCGCTCCTATTACTTTAAAGACAAACCCTGCATGGCGCAGAGGATTGGACAATGACAACATCTCATGAGTCGACATTGCGAATTTTCGAGAGAAAGGTTCTGCGGAAGATTTATGGCCCTTCCCGTGTTGGCCACGGCAAATATCGCAATCGATGGAACGATGAGCTGTATGAGATATACGACGACATTGACATAGTTCAGTGAATTAAGGGACAGCGGCTGCGCTGGCTAGGTCATGTCGTACGTATGGGCGAAAACACTTCAGCTCTGAAAGTATTCGACGCAATACTCGCCGGGGGAAGCAGAGGAAAAGGAAGACCTCCACTCCGTTGGAAGGACCAGGTGGAGAAAGACCTGGCTTTCCAATTGGCACCACGTTGTGAAAAGAAGAGGCGACTGGCGCGCTGTTCTTAACTCGGCTATAATCGTGTAAAAGCTGTCTACGCCAGTAAAGAAGAATAAGAGGTCTTTTAAAATGTGGAGCTTAGTTATAGCATTTCATAATTTTTTGATTAATTGAGTTTTGGGGGCGTTGTATCTGTCCATCTGCAATACTAAATTTCTCATGATGCCAAAAAACATGTGTACCAGATTTTATTAATATAACTAAAACTAAAATAATTGTTTTAAGAAAATTATTTTTAATCATTTTATTAATTTTGCTTATTTCGAAATACAAAATTGCACTGGACAACTTCTAAACTAAATTGAGAGAAAAAGCAAATAGGATATTACCACATTTGCAAAAACCATTGTCAATACTAGAATAATTTCATAGCGAGGAATTTTTGCTTTTAATAACCACGGCGACTCTATAACAACAACCTTTCGCTCATAATAATTAAAACAATGGAGGGATTCTCTTGCTGTTGCAAAATATGTCTTTATGTAAAATGACAGCTGACACAGGGTTGCATTATTTGTTTTTGTGTTATTGCAAGAAAATAATAATATTTTACAGCCTTTTTATTTTTAATAATTGTGTGTTTTGTTGTTGTGTCATTGCACCAACTGGAATTCTTTAAAATTCGTGCAATACATGCAGCGTGCAAGGGTTTTGCAAGAGCAAGAGAATCCCCCTAAATTAATTTGTTTTCCTACATGTTTTGTGGATTTAGTCAACTCAGACTCAGTTTTCGCTCGAAGTTCACTGGATGCAGAAAAAACAGAGTCATTCTCCGTTCAATGTGACTCAGAAACCTTTTTTGGCTCATTCCCATCACTTTGCTAAAGCTCATCATATGATAAAATCCATAGTTTGCGATTTTATAAAGAACATATAGAAAACCTTCATTTTTATGAATGTATATAGATACAAATTTCTGATGGTTTTTTTCAAGCATTCTAAACATAAAATATATAAATTCATCGTATTAAAACACATGTTTTAAAATATCTTATTATATTCTACGATTTTGAGGAAAAATAAAAAAATATACAAAATTTTAAAAATTATATTCACGATTCAAGGTCGAACTTTAACCCCGAATAACTTGTAACGAGTCGTTAAGTTTTTATTTTCTCTATATCATAATTTGTGCCAAAGCATTCGAAGAAAATAAGAATTATTCCGGAGTTATTTATAATGTAAATCAATGCGCCACCTGTTAATATTAATATTAAGAGCTGAAATTTAATCATAATTTTTATACCCTATAAATATAATATACCATGATGTTTACCACAAAATTTGCAACACTCAAAAAAAAACACAAAATCTAAATATGTATATATAAATTATCGGTGTGACGAATTGAATTGACTTAGACTTTTTTTAATAAAATATCTTCACGAAAATAGGAATGGATTATTGTACAAGATAACGGTACATAGCATACAGCTTCATACAGACTGAAAGATCAAAATACGGCCTCTATATGTACCACTTTTTTATTTGTGAGAATTACGTAACGGAAGTTAACGTTTGCCGTCATAACGGACGATGTTTTCTCGGTTACACATTGTTTTCGACCATTTTAATATTTAAATATGATGAGGGTGATGAGCTCATTTTTACATTACTTACGAGAGTGCTTGCAGAGTGAAATAGAATCTACACAGAATTAAAATTTGGCAATGCCGAAAGATTTATTCCTAGGAGGGATCCCCCTCATGCCATGTTAAAGCTTATTTTAATGTTTTTCACATGTAAATGAAATTGAATAAACTGCTTTATTACTGAACATTTAACAAATACATACATTTATTCATGTAGATTCCATGCGTTTGCACTCATAAATTGCCTTAAGGTTACTTCTGGTTAGAAGTTTTAAACTGAAAAGGGTGCTTATGTGATGAACAGTTTAATTATTTCATGCTTGGACAAGTTTACATGTCATTGAGCAATAACCCATCCAAAGCATCGAATTGTGTTATAAATAAATATAAGGTAATATGCGCGTTTATTATACATTATTATTTGAGTACAAACACAAATAAACTTATTTAGGTATGCATTGGTACATTGTAAGAAGAGCTATTGAAAAAGTATAATGCTTTTCGAATAAACTAAAGAAACATACTTGCACTTATGCACTTATCTAAATATTAGAGATGGAAATATTGTATAACATTGCAGACTAACAAATTGATAGCTATTTGATTTAAAGGTATACTTGTACATATGTACATACATATATTTCTGGATTTATTGGATAACAAATCCATTATTTTCGAATGTAGCATTGTTATTTAACACCAATTTCTAATCCTTACAGCTAAGAAGTTAACATATATCGGCTTAAAACTAATGAGTGCAAATGTTTATAGAATAAGAAAATTTAAATAGGGAAATTATGAAATGAGAAAAATAGATATGAGAATAAGGAGAATTGTACATATGTTGTTGGTAATGGGAGCACTAGTACATAAGAAGAAGACGGATAAGGGAGTGCTTTGAAGATATTGTTCCAAATCATATAAATTTTGCAAAAAACAAAACTAAAGTCCAGTAAGACTTTTGATCACATCATGATACAAAACATAAAAAGGTTTATATGAGAAGTGATACGTAAAATCCTTCAAAAGTTGAGTGAAACAAACTCTGTAAGCAATATATATTATTCATCACAAAACCATTAGTTTTTATTTTGCAGCATTAATGTGTATAATCCCAATTATTCCGGCCAATTCTGGTCGTTTTTCGATCAACGTATGGTTGAAATTTATCATTTGTTGTCTGTGGCGATTAGTATTAAGTGGTTACATGGGTTCCCTCGGTAGAAAAACAGCATTTTTCCAACAATTTTTTGCTAAACAAAAATTTTAATATTTTATTAGAACTTTTTATGGTTACCAAAATACACTATTAACAAAGAAATTCCGAAATTTTTGGAAAAAAATATTTTATAATCGGCCTTTGCGACGCCATTATCGGTGACCCCTAGAAAAAAAGATGCTACCCCATTGCCAGGGTAACTCCTTACAGGATCCCCTAAAGGGAAAAAACATGTGTGTAAATTAAAACCTTAACTTAGAACTTGGACGAAGGAAAAGAATTAAAATTGGATTTTTGGCAGACATTTTTTACAAAAAAATGAAATTTTCAGTTAAAATGCAGCGTCATTTTTTTTTAAATATTTGTTATCGAAAATAAGTCCTTCGTCTAAGTCTTTAAGAATTGTGTCTCTCCTGTGTAAAATTTCATGATTAATCTTGCCAACCGACTTCAAAAACACAGTTTCAAACAAAACGCATTTAAAGACGGCGCACTTAGCCCAGCTAGACTCGAGTGCATAAGTTCTCAAGGCGATATCCCCGAAACTATTAATCGCATCAACTTGAGGTGTTGTAGAATTTCATAATATAATAAAAGAAAATTGATTTTTTAACTCTTTAACAGTTTCATCCAGTTTTAGAAGCTCATGATATACCACACACTTCTGATCCTACCAAAAACGGAGTATTGCTTTCTTACCTAATCGATCTGTTTTTGCAATCGATATTTATGATTATTCTAGATTAATCCTCTTTCATCACCAATGATAATTCGATGCAAAACTGATTTTCTTTCATGTCTTTGAAGCAAAATTTCTTTGTCTTTCATTTGTCTTTTATCAATTCATGTAACACCCATTTTTCACACTTTAAGATCTTTCCCATAGCCTTAAAACTGTGAGAAATTGTTTGTTGTGCAGCACTTAATACGGCTGCCATTTTCTTTTGACTCAAGGTATCATCTTCATCCAATATTGTTTGCAGTTCGGCGTCTTCAAATTTTTTTATGGTCTTCCCCATTCTTCATTTCTCTTTTGCATGTTGATTCTGATAGACCATAAATGGTGATCATCGCCTCGATAACAATTCGATACGACTCTATAGGCGTTTTCTTCAAACGATTTCGGTACTAAATTTTTTATTTTCAACACAATTAAAAATTGGATTTTGTTTGTTCAATGACATGCCAACCAAGCAGAAAAAAGGCTCGTTCACAATAAATCTCTCCTACCAAAACATTTGTATCTTAACGCTCAATTCATACCAGTACACCAGCAAAATTATATGGCAACTACTAAGGGATAATTCGGCATTTTGTGGTTGGTGATTCTAGAAGCTAGCATTATGCCCGTTAATGCAAAATGAGCAGTATTTTTCTTCACAGTAATGCATTGCCTTTACCCGTAAGGTTAATAACCTTTTGCAGCAGCAGGAAAAGACAGTTAGATAGGAACACCCAAAATGCATTTAGTTTACGTCATATCAAATACCTGGATAGAGAAGAGCCCAACGAATATCCTTCTCCCGCCCAACCGACGCGCATAGGAGCATTTACCCTCAAAAACCGGACAAAATTGAAAATTACAAACTTCAGCGATGGTACTCAAAATTGATTTTTTTTGGTACTTAAACCGATTAAATGAATGACCTTCAGGACGCTATATTGCCACACAAGTAGTCGGAACTTAGACTTCGGTCAGAACGCAAGTGCTTATTCGCGAAACTCTCCATTGTTCTCGAAATTGCAAGTGGTCTTTTGTTTTGTGTGAACGGAATTCTTGAAAATATTTTTTATGGATTCAGGACAACAAGGTATGTATTTATTATTAATGATATAAAAACTATTTTAGTTAATGTATTATTATGTTTTTTTTCGGGAAAACAATGAATCATTGAAAAAACAAAATCCTTTTTTTTAATTTTTTAGAAATTAGTGTTTTTGTTATAGTGTCGGACGAGGTCGAGCTATGAATTATTTTTCTTATTAAACTACAGGGTTTCTTCTTAACATGCATAAAATGAGTACGGCTTTATTTATTATTTTTAAATAAATACTGAAATCCTGCTTAATTATTATATACGGATGGTAAATAGATGGTAGCTCTATCAGAACCGGTGTGAAAATCGGACAATGGGGGTGGCACCGCCCACTTTCTGGTGAAATCCCATATCTCGTGACCCGCTAGACCGATTTCGACAAAATTTGGAACATAACGTTGTTTTTATTTTCCTATGTCACGGTATGAAAATGATCGACATCGGACTACAACCACGCCTACTTCCCATATAACACAATTTAAAATTCCATTTGATTCTTTCACTTTCCAGTACACAAATAAAAAATTAATTAATATAACGGAATAAAATTTTCTGGTAATAATTCCCTTAAAGGAAGCCACCTTTTGATCAATAATTGTCTAAATGCAACAAAAACTGTTCAAGCCCCTAGGTACCGAATATGTGGAGCCGTTACCAATAGCTGACTTAGTTTGACCGAAAATATCGTTCAATGTGTGAGACATAAAACTAAAATTCACACAAAATTCTTTTCTGACAATAGTATTTCATTGTGACCAACATGGGGTGAATCGGATCAATACTTTCCTGAGCCATCATATACCTAATATAAAGATTTTAGAACTTCTAGGTCACTTTATGTTGGATATATCCGCCAATATTTGAGTCAAGTCTCAATGAAAATTGCAGAACATATTTTATTCATAACAGTGTATCTTTGCGCCTAAAATATATACAATTGTGCGAAAACTTGACTCCTCCAATACAACCACCCACCCATTTTCGGAAATCCACTTGACCTTGCTCCATATGATTGCTGATTGTATGTATGGCACCTAAATGAAACCGAGGGGACATTTTTTTGAGTATGTGGCATATAAGTAGTATGTTGGACGAGCAAAAATAGATAACATCTCAAATATCTCTTCTTCTTTATTGGCGTAGACACCGCTTACGCGATTATAGCCGAGTTAACAACAGCGCGCCAGTCGTTTCTTCTTTTCGCCACGAGTCGCCAATTGGATATTCCAAGCGAAGCCAGGTCCTTCTCCACTTGGTCCTTCCAACGGAGTGGAGGTCTTCCTCTTCCTCTGCTTCACCCGGCGGGTACTGCGTCGAATACTTTCAGAGCTGGAGTGTTTTCGTCCATCCGGACAACATGACCTAGCCAGCGTAGCCGCTGTCTTTTAATTCGCCGAACTATGTCGAAGTCGTCGTATATCTCGTACAGCTCATCGTTCCATCGAATGCGGTATTCGCCGTGGCCAACGCGCAAAGGACCATAAATCTTTCGCAGAACTTTTCTCTCAAAAACTCGCAACGTCGACTCATCCGTTGTTGACATCGTCCAAGACTGTGCACCATATAGCAGGGCGGGAATTATGAGTGACTTAAAGAGTTTGGTCTTTGTTTGTCGAGAGAGGACTTTGCTTCTCAATTGCCTACTCAGTCCGAAAAGTAGCACCTGTTGGAAAGATTTATCCTGCGTTGGATTTCTAGGCTGACATTGTTGGTGGTGTTTACCCTGGTTCCAAGATAGACGAAATTATCTACAACTTCAAAGTTATGACTGTCAACAGTGACGTGAGTGCCAAGTCGCGAGCGCGACGACTGTTTGTTTGATGACAGGAGATATTTCGTCTTGCCCTCGTTCACTGCCGTTTTGCTTCCTTGTCCAGTCTGGAGAAAGCAGAACTAACGGCGCGGGTGTTAAGGCCGATGATATCAATATCATCGGCATACGCCAGCAGCTGTACACTCTTATAATAATTGTAAATGCTCGATTTCGTTCTGCAGCTCGAATTATTTTCTCCAGCAGCAGGTTGAAAAAGTCGCACGATAGGGAGTCGCCTTGTCTGAAACCTCGTTTGGTATCGAACGGCTCGGAGAGGTCCTTCCGAGATTCTGACGGAGCTCTTCGTGTTGCTCAACGTCAGTTTACACAGCCGTATTAGTTTTGCGGGTATACCAAATTCAGACATCGCGGCATAAGGCAGCTCCTTTTCGTGCTGTCGAAAGCAGCTTTGAAATCGACGAAGAGGTGGTGTGTGTCGATTCTCCTTTCACGGGTCTTTTCCAAGATTTGGCGCATGGTGAATATCTGGTCGGTTGTTGATTTTCCAGGTCTAAAGCCACACTGATAAGGTCCAATCAGTTTGTTGACGGTGGGCTTTAATCTTTCACACAATACGCTCGATAGAACCTTAAACGAGATGTTGAGGAAGCTTATCCCACGGTAGTTGGCGCAGATTGTGGGGTCTCCCTTTTTATGGATTGGGCATAGCACACTTAAATTCCAATCGTTGGGCATGCTCTCATGCGACCATATTTTACAAAGAAGCTGCTGAAAGCTCCTTATCAGCTCTTCGCCGCCGTGTTTGAATAGCTCGGCCGGCAATCCATCGGCCCCGCAGCTTTGTTGTTTTTCAGGCGGGTAATTGCTATTCGTTGGGTAATGGAACGCCTGCTCCATCGTCATCGATTGGGGAATCGGGTTCTCCTTCTCTTGGTGTTGTGCATTCACTGCCATTCAGCAGGCTGGAGAAGTGGTCCGCCCATAATCATAGTATGCTCTGGGCATCGGTCACTAGATCACCTTTGGGGGTTCTACAAGAGTATGCTCCGGTCTTGAAACCTTCTATAAGCCGCCGCATTTTTTCGTAGAATTTTCGAGCAAGATGGTGATCCGAGTCGATGTTAGGACCTCGGAGCGTATGCACGTCTAGAAAACTGGAGACGTGTCTTCCGGCTATCACAACATGATCGATCTGGTTGGTGGCTTTTCGATCCGGAGACTACCACGTAGCTTGATGTATCTTCTTGTGCTGGAATCTAGTACCACAGGTAACCATATTTCGGGCCCCGGCGAAGTCGATCAGCCTCAACCCATTTGGGAATGTTTCGTCGTGGAGGCTGAATTTACCGACCGTAGTGCCAAATATACCTTCTTTGCCCACCCTGGCGTTAAAGTCGCCAAGCACGATTTTGACATCGTGGTGGTGGCAGCTCTCATAAGCGCGCTCCAAGCGCTCATAGAAGGCATCTTTGGTCACATCGTACTTCTGTTCTGTCGGGGCGTGGGTGCAAATCAGCGATATGTTGAAGAACATCGCTTTGATGCGGATTGAGGCTAGACGGAGTCTCTCTCCCACCACGAATCCAACACTCCTTGCGCTCCTTTATATGGCCACTGTAGTAAATTTCACAAGGACCTACTCGTCTCTGTTCTTGTCCCGTCCATCGCATTTCTTGGACGGCGGTGATGTCAGCCTTCACTCTAACCAGGTCATCAACCAGCTGGGCAGCGGCACCTTCCAGCGTGCATGCCCTGATATCATAGTCCTTATTTCGTTTGCCATGGTAGTCATCAAAAAGGGGGTTTCTCTTCCGAGGCTTGTTGTTCCTTTTCATTGGGGGTGTTTTTTTACGTGGCGGGTCCCAAACCCAGCGCACAACCCTATGGGTAGGGGATGTTTCGTCTTCTCACTTTAGCTCGCCTTCGAACGGATGTTCTTAGGCTACCCAGAGGATACTTGGTCAAAGACCGGAAGTTGTGAGCTGCTTGAGCCATGTGTAAAAGAATCGTTTCTGGCCATTCCCAAGTGAATGGCGATCAGAGAACTTTCCTCACTTGCGTGAACTTCTACACATGACTCCATACTCCGCATAAAATTCAACCTAATATTAAAACAATTTTTGAAAGCTATAAAAAAGTATTTACTCAGAAAAACCTAAAAGATATAACCGAAACTACAAATAGAGAGAATATACTAGAATTTACTCATACTCGTTCATATAGAAATGCAAAAAATAATTATAAAGCAATTACGGAAACTTGTTATTGGCCAGAACTACAGAAAGAAACAGAGAGAGTAGTAAAAAATTGTGTAAATTGTATAGAAAATAAATATGAGAGAAAACCGATCAAACATCTTTTAGGAGAGACTTCAACGCCCAATTTATCAGGTATTTCAAAAATAATAATAATAATAATACCCAACGATTACTACCTCCCGCCCAACCGATGCGAGGGGCGCAATCCGCGAACAAGCGGAATTAGCCGAGTCATAGAATGCAAACGAGTTATAAGCGCTGCGATCTTAAGCTGCTCAGCTACAGAAATAAAAATTTCAACAGCCAAAATTGAGAATTAAATTAAAGTTTATAATTTTTAAATGTTACTTGTTAAGAGTAGATAACATATTTTTTTTTATGGTAAAGAGTGAGTCTGTTAGATCAAATGTGCTGGAATGAGAATTGAAATCTTGACATATACGGCGGAATGGTTCGTTTAACTCAAAATTTGTTTTAGAAAATTTTAAAAGTAAGGGTCTAAACTGCCTGGTAGAGTGAGCGGGAACGTTAAAATTAATATCAGATAAGAGAGATGGGCTACCAAGCATCTCCCTACGACTAGCGAATGTCGGGAGATTTATAAGTTTTAAACGGTTAGTGTAAGGGGGAAGATTTAAACTGGGATCCCAATGCAAATGATTTAAGGCAAAAAGTAAAAATTGTTTTTGAACGGACTCTAACTTATCAGAATGGACTTAGTAACTAGGGTTCCAAACCACAGATGCATACTCTAGTATAGGCCTCACCAGAGATGTAAAATGAATTTTTGTGGTAAGCGGATCTCTAAATTCTTTAGACCAACGTTTAACAAAACTAAGAGCGCCTTTAGCTTTAAAAACCGTGGAAGATGCGTGAAGATTAAAATTGAGTTTGGGGTCCATAGTTACTCCCAGATCAACAAAACTACATACTTGCTCCAACCTAAAGCTTTGTATTGCGTTTGAAGTAGGGTCTACAGATCTACGTGAAAAACACATCGTTTTACACTTTTTAAGGTTCAATGGCATGTCGTTTCAATCACACCAAGAAACTAGGTTGTTTAAGTCTGTTTGCAACTGACATCTTTCACTGTTTGAAGAATAAGTTTTAAAAAATGTTACATCGTCCGCATAAAATAAAACATACAATACAAGCAAATATATTTCATATAAACAGTTCAAGATATCTCTCGTGTATCTGTCGCTTCTCAAAATACGCATATTTACGCTCACTAATATTTCTACGTTGTACACAAGTAATGGCCGACAACGAGAATATATGTACTTATCGGCAGAGACCGGAAGCAGCTTTACTTAATAAACTATGTACATATTAATTATGTATATACGCACAGCTGTAAACCATTCGGCATCAAACAGTCAAGTAGAACGGTTACACTCGACAATACTCGAGATATCCCGAACAATCGCCGTTGACAGACAGACAACAATTGCAGAAGAAGAAATATTTGAAGCTGTAAAACAATACAACTCTATATAACAAAAAATTCGGCAGAATTGTCAGAAAAACGAGTCAACATTATACGTAGCAATCACCAATCACATGGAGTAAAGTCAGTTTGATGTTCGAAAATTATGATATTAGTTATACGGGGGCTAGGTCAAGTATTCGCCCAATTTTATTTATTTTAGCCACAAAGATACACTGATATGTGTAAAATAAATTCTGTAATTTTCATTAGATAATACAAATATTAGTCGATATATGCAGTAAAAAATCAGCAGGAGCTTGAAAATCTTTATAATAGATATTTAGGGGCTCAGGGAAGTATTGGCCCGATTCGACCCATTTTTAGTACACAGAAATATAGTACAGTATATCTCACACATTGACCCATATTCCAATTTTCAGACCGGCTCTGACAAAGCCCTCTCAAAGCATCTCGGATGTAAAATTTAATGTGTCTTGCGTATTTAGTTATTGATTTACTGCACTTTTAGTAGTTTTGAACAGTACCATTATATGGGGAGTGAGCGATTTCATCCATTTAATCAAGATAGCTCAATTTTTACTACACGGACGGACGGACGGACCGACAGACAGTCACTTGAAATTCAACTTTTTTCGTCATCGTGATCATTCATATACATACATATGTATATACATATATAACCCTATATTTATCTCAATTAGTTTTAGGTGATACGTACAACCGTTAGGTGAACAAAACTATAATACGCTGTAGCAACAGGTTGCAAAAGGATAAAAATTGGTATTTACTTTTTATCCAATTTATAGCTTTATCCAAAAACACGAGTAATGATGGAAACACTAAAGTCACACTAAGGCAAAAACGGAAAGTAATTAGATTGGTAACAAAGAAAAGCTTATGTCGACAGAACTTGTGCTGATATTACATGTGCCAATAAAGAGGAGACTTGTACGACAAATATAAAAATCACCTGTCCATGTTGTCTATACAAAAATATATATTTTTAAGTTATTGCAAGAAAGCAAAATATTAGTATTTAAGAAAGCACAAAATAAAACGGAAGGCTGATTATCGATTAAACCTTCAACTCAGTTGTTTAATTTGTCGTTGTTCATCACTTCGGTGAAAAAAGTGGCGCAGTCGGTAGGATACCCGTGTATCCTTGTGTGTAAAAATTTAAAATCAAGTTACATAAGAAAGGATATTGAATATTTCTATATTCGTAACGGGTAGAGGAAAAAAAAATAAGAACAACGAATCCTTTAAAACATACAAAATATTTTTGCGAAAACGTTTAGTGAAAGTGACATTTGAACTTCATAAGATTGAAGAACGAATCCTTTAAAACATACAAAATATTTCTGCGAAAACGTTTAGTGAAAGTGACATTTGAACTTCATAAGATTGAAGAACGAATCTTCTAAGCATACAATATAATTTTTGCGAAAAAGTTTAGTGAGAGTGACATTTGAACTTCATAAGATTGAAGTACGAATCCTTTAAAACATACAATTTTTTCGAAAATAATACAAAAAGGGGGTGAAGAAATAGGTTAAAAAGATTTACTCTTATCGATGATAATTTCAGACAACAACCGAAATATAAAGATATACCCATATTAACAACTCATCAGAAACCAACTGCACATCCTAATCAACTTTAAACTCAACATAGTGACAATATTTTTTCCATCCTTGGAAACACATCCAGATCAACTTCAAACCCAACACGGAGCCAGACAGACAGCAATATAATATTCAACAACAACACCAGAAACCAACTGCACATCCTAATCAACTTTAAACTCAACATAGTGACAATATTTTTTTCATCCTTGAAAACACATCCAGATCAACTTCAAACCCAACACAGAGCCAGGCAGACAGCAATATAATATTCAACAACAACATGAGAAAGTGAGAATCCGATTAACTATACTATATATTATTATTATTATTATTAACTGTATGTAACTGATAAAAATAGCATAGAGTAAGAAATTGAAAGAAAATTAAAATATACGTCTAGAAAACAAGTAATCAAAAAGTTGCAAGAGTTCCTACATAAAGTAACCTTGATAAAAACCCAAGCAAAGAAACATTATTTAAAACATATTATTAGAGAGAATTTCTTTTTTCTTCCTCCCGAACCTATAAAAAAAAAGGGAAATAAAATGGCAGTACCAGCTCAAAACGTTCTTACTATAAACCCTTTAAAATATCTTAATAACTTACCTGAATTCTGTGGCGACTCAAGAGATCTGCAGACATTCACCACACTTATTAACCGAATACACCCACACCTACAAACATATGACGAACTGTCCCAACTAGTTTTTTCGGACTTAATAAAATCAAAGCTAAAAGGAAGAGCAAGACAGGCAATAGAAATAAACTGCCACGCGACCTCATGGACAGAGATTAAAAACATACTACAGAATAATTTCGGGGATAGACGTTCTTGCGAAGAACTCTTTGACGAATTACGAAGCGTGACCTTTAGAACAAACACTTTAGATTTTTACAACGACATGAAAACCAGGTTACACAGGTTAAATAACAAATTAGTAACCATTTTAGGAGAAACCGAAGCAACTAGAGAGAGTGCGATGAACAACAAGCGCACTGCCCTCAATATCTTTAAAAACAAACTTCCTGAACCAATGAAATCAATCCTTTTCTGTAGGAACTCAGAAGACTTGGAACATGCTATGGACATACTGTTCCAAGCCGGGTACGCACATACAGGGAGCAATAACGTGAACAACAGCACAGAATTTAAAACTCATTCAAGTAATAGGAATACTGACTATAGAAACAATACACAATACAATAAAAAAGACAGTAGGAATAGAACACAATACGGGAATTCCCAACAACTATTCAACAGAAGGAATTTCCAACCAATGCCCCAAAATAACGGAAGAAATTACCAACAATCCCAGCCATACCAACAAGCAAACCCACAAAACCCTAGTCCTCAAAACTCATCCTTCCAGAGACCAAATTTCAGAAACCAACCGGAACCTATGGACATAGGAAAAATAGAAGTGGCTGAAAATTTTCAGGAATCAGCCTCAAGAATAAATTACCATTTATAATAATAAAAACAAAGATAGGTTTTATAAGACTTATAATAGACACAGGCGCAACAAACTCCATTTTAAATCCGGGTATCTGCGACCCCAAAAGAATTCATCCAACTAGCCCACTTTTAATTAAAACTCTCCAACATCGAATTTACGTTGACAAAAAGGCAATAGTACCCATGTTCGAAGAATTTAGCGACATTGGAAATAATAAACCAATAGAGTTTTATATAATAAAATTTCATAACTTTTTTGACGGTCTAATAGGTAACGATATATTGAAACCACTAAATGCCTGTATCGATTATAAAAAGGACGAAATAAAGATCGGTAACAAGACACTCCCTATGCACTTCGAAAACGAAAACTTAAATGAAAGAAAGATAGTAGTACCAGATGACTCTGACCTAGTATATTATAAGGAAGAAAACAGCGGAAACATTGTAAGAGAGGGAATTTTAAATGTAAGAAATCAAGAAGCAAAGATAAACTTACTATCTGAAACCAATCGGGTGACTACGCAAAAAGTAGATCACGAAAATTTTAACATAATCGAAAATAAAGAATCTAAACCATTGGCTGACCAAATTAGAATAGGGCACTTGAACCCCGAGGAAAGGTCACAATTGTTGCAAATAATAAAAGAATATCGTAATATTTTTTACCAGGAAAATGAAGGACTTTCATTTACTTCAGCAATAAAACATAGAATTAGAACTACAAACAACATACCTATATTTTCTAAGTCATATAGGTACCCATACGTACATAAGGAAGAAGTCACAGATCAAATCCAAGAAATGTTAAAACACGGGATAATTAGGAATAGCAATTCTCCCTACTCAGCCCCAATTTGGATCGTGCCAAAGAAGGCCAATGCCAGCGGGAAACCAAAGTGGAGACTTGTAATCGACTATCGTAAACTGAACGAAGTAACGATCGATGACAAGTTTCCCATCCCGAACATAGACGAGATTCTTGAAAAACTGGGAAGAAGCCAGTACTTCACTACACTCGATCTGGCGAAGGGTTTCCACCAAATCGAGATAGAGGAAGAAGACATCCACAAAACTGCATTTAGTGTCGAAGGAGGCCACTATGAATTTCTGCGAATGCCTTTCGGACTAAAAACAGCCCCTGCAACGTTCCAGAGATTGATGAATAATCTACTCCAAGATTATATCAACAAAATCTGCCTAGTATACCTGGACGATATAATCATATTTTCAACATCCTTACAGGAACAAATGAACTCACTTAGACTTATATTCGCAAGATTACAGGAGGCAAATTTTAAAGTCCAGCTAGATAAATCAAAATTTCTAAAAAAGGAAACAGAGTTCCTTGGGCACATAATTACAACGGAAGGAGTCAAGTCCAATCCTAAAAAGATAGAATGCGTTGTTAACTTCCCAATACCCAAAACAGCAAAACAGATCAAGTAATTCTTAGGGCTCACAGGCTACTACAGGAAGTTCATAAAGGACTACTCGGCTGTAGCTAAACCAATGACTAGGTGCTTAAAGAAAGATTCACAGATAAATATAAATGACTCGGACTACGAAAAAAGTTTTAACACCCTCAAGACCCTACTAACACATGATCCAATACTAACATACCCAGACTTTTCTAAAACATTTACATTGACAACGGACGCCAGTAATTACGCTTTGGGAGCGGTACTTTCGCAAGATAATCATCCAATATGCTACGCCAGTCGCACCCTTAATACGCATGAAACAAATTATAGCACAATAGAGAAGGAATTATTGGCAATCGTATGGGCTACAAAATATTTTAGGCCATACCTTTTTGGTCGTAAGTTTATAATAGAGACAGATCCTAAGCCACTGACATGGCTCTTTTCTATAAAGGAACCAAATTCAAAACTTGTTATGTGGAGATTAAGATTATCTGAATACGATTATGATATTAGGTACAAGAAAGGAATAAAGAATAATAATTCCGACGCTTTGTCAAGGATTGAAATTGAACCCAGCATTAATACACTAGAGTGCGACAGGGGAACGATAAAAAGTACTACTTCACCAATTAATATGTTTAAAAAGTAGTTATAATGAAAACTACCTCTGGATCATTAAGAATAAAAAATAAATCTCTTTTTAAAAATAAAAGAAGAATAATTTCTATGAAGGAAATGGACAGGGAAACAGCAATTACAATACTAAAGAATCATTTTAATCCAACACAACTGAATGCTATTTTTATCGAAGACGAATTTTATACTATGTTTAAAACTGTTTACGAAGAACTATTTTCAAATAACCCAAATTTTAAAGTACTTAGATCTACATTCATGACGGAAGACATAGAAGACGAAAATCGATTAACTGAAATTATTAAAAACGAACATCTTGACAAAAACCATAGAGGAATTCAGGCAGTATATAAAGAATTAATTACGCGAATTTACAATCCTAAATTAAAACAAAGGATAACTCAGTTCATAAATAACTGTGAAACCCTCGAAGATCCCTTACAAAATTACAGAAACTCCATCCAAACCTCTGGAAACATTACATATAGACTTATTTTATACTTTAGGTAAGAAACTTTTTATGACAGCAATTGATAAATTTTCGAAGTTCGCGTTAGCATTTCAAATAAACGGTAGGAGTTGGACAGAATTTAAAACAAAACTTTTGCTGATAATCAATACTTATGGGAAAATAAATAAAATTGTTGTGGATAATGAACTAGGCTTTAAAGCTATACCGATGCAAGAATTTTTGAAAAAGGAGAACATAGATATTCACTATACTTCCAATAGTAACCATACGTCTAACGCCGACATTGAGAGACTACACAACACAATCAATGAGCACATACGCTTGTTAAGGCACGATAAAGAAAACAAAGACGAAAGTATAGAAGATAAAATGATAAGAATAATAGGTTTTTATCAAACCGATTGATTTTGTAAATGGCAAAGTACATGAAGATAGATACAAAGAAATTAATGATCTTATAAATTCAAAGAAAGAAAAGTACATTCAGAAGTTAAATGAAAACCGGAAGGATATAGAATTAGAAGGCGGACCAAATTACATTAGAGAGATAAGAGGGGGTAAAAATCACAGAAAATACAGGAAAATTAATGCTGAAAAATAGATGATGACCACTTACAGATAACAGGAACTGGACATAAATATTATAAATCTCACGTTAGACCTAAGAAGAAATACCAAGACAAGAGTAACCCCAAAATCAAAGCAATTAAATAAATGTAATTTTTTTTTTTTTTGATGATTAAATGGATCATAATGATGGCAACACTTACCCCAACATTCAAGACTCAAACCATCGACCTACAGGACGTATCGAACAATAATGGATACATAGCGATAAACACAGGAGAGACTAAAACTGTAGAACACTACATAAAAGTGCTACACATAATAAACAATAAATAAGAACTTTATGCTATTAAGAGCAAATACAATAAATAAGAACTTTATGCTATTGAGAGCAAAAATAGAAAACCTTAACCCACATTTCCGAAGGAAACGGGCTCTCTTAAACATTATAGGAAAGGTCTAAAAATTATTGCAGGTACAATGGACAGTGACGATGAAGAACAAATAACTAAAACTCTTAAATTACTACATACGAACGATGAAAACTTAACTAACGAAATGAACAAACCAACCTATATAAACAATGTCATGAACTCCCAAATCCAGAAAATAACTAACCACATAAACTATCAGCAAAACATTATCGGGGACTACTTAAACAAAGTCAAGAATATTATAGGGAATAAAATTTCAACCATAGAGGACGAGATAACATTTATAGAGCGCATATACCAGATTAACAACGACATCTCACTCCTACGGCATCACGTAGACGACATAGGACAGATTATTTTCTCCGGGAAACTGGGAATCATCCCCACAGATATTCTCAGCCAAACCGAACTCGAATTAATCACAGACTTCGACAGTTATACTAATATTAAAGTAGCCATAGCACTTCACGAAGGTAATATTATAATAATTCTCTCTATACCACAATATTCGCAAGATTCACTATCCATGGCGACATTCGTACCCATTCCTGACAAAAATAATAAATCCATAAAGGTTAGCCACTCTGATGCTCTCATAGATTCAGAAAGCAATATTTATAGCACATATATTAAAGATAATCTAAAAAGAAATCTTATAAAAATTAACGATGATTGTTTAAACAAAATACTAAACTTTGAAGAAGCTAATTGCAAAATACAAACATTAAATACACAAGAGATAAGCGAAATAATTCCTGGAGTACTAATTCTTAAACATTTTAACAGCACAATATCCCATAACTGCAACAAAGCTAAATTAAACATTTCAGGAAATTACTTAATCAAATTCGAAAATTGTGAAATAAACGCGTTAAACAAGACTTTTACAAATGTCAAAATAAAAATACAAGACAAGTTTATTCTACCTAATATCATTACAAAAATTAAAGACAATAGTAATACAACACTAGCAGACATAAAAATTGAATCTTTATATCTGAAGCAAATGGAATACGAAGAAACACTGAAAAATATACTATATACAGATAAGAACTCAATAATACTTAGTTTTGGTATAGATATCTCAATTATTATATCAATATGTATCTTAATTATTTTTATATACCTCTTTAAGAATAAAAAAACATATATTCCAAATGTACAATTAAAAAATGAAACTATAAACAATCCGGCAAAGATAATATAATTTCGTCGGAGCCTCAAACTAACGGTGGGGGTGTTATAAAGAATACTATTTTCAAAGAATACGAATATTTATTAATTGAGTTTTCCAAAGAATTGTTTGTCCAAGTGCATTTTCGCTAACGAAAATGCAACAGTTAATAAAATGTACCACTATTTCCACTAACGAAAATGCAACATTCAACAACTCCGAAGAATTTTAATAATTTGTATTTATTGTTCATTCAAGTGCATTTCCGCTAACGAAAATGCAACAGTTAACAAAATGTATAATAACTTTATTAACTGTATTACTTTGCAAAATGCACAAGACACATTTCCTAAGAATTTTTACGCAAGCATTTATTTTTAAGTTATTGCAAGAAAGCAAAATATTAGTATTTAAGAAAGCACAAAATAAAACGGAAGGCTGATTATCGATTAAACCTTCAACTCAGTTGTTTAATTTGTCGTTGTTCATCACTTCGGTGAAAAAAGTTTTCACCACTGACAGCACGGCAGGAGAAATTTTAACATTTTCGCTTGAACAGAGCTGAGCGTGGAATAAAAATTATGCTCATAACTATATATTGCTGTTACAGACGTATGTTAGCTCTTTTGCTTATATTTTTATACGTTGATATGCAAACATGTGTATTCGTATGAATTCTTTTTGTGCATATTAATGAATACATGTGCAATTGAATACATTTGAATTAGATTACTTTTTCAAAGCAATATTCTTAGTTAATGTGGAAATAAAGCCTATTTTTAAAATTATTTTTTGTATTTGATATATTCACACTTATGTGTTTACTTCATTTCATATGTCCATATATAACAAACTACATATCATAATATATTAAAAAAATTATATAATAGTGATAAATGTAAATAAATCATATATTTTGTCATTCAAAATTTATATTCACATGTATCGTGACCATATGTGTTTATTTTCGCTTTCGCGAACTCAAATCATTTTATCACTTATCAATTATGACATGTGCGCGCTGCTCATATGTACATATGTACATACATAAATATGTACATATGACATTGGTACACAAGTAACGCATACACAAACCTACATACTTGTATGTGTTCACATGTAGATATGTATGTCACCCGCAAAAATTACAAATATTGTTCTACAAAAACAACAAATGTCTGAAATAGCATCAGGGGCGTCACAAGTCAATATGGCAGCCAAATGTGGGAAATCTTACAGCAAAAACAATTTCATTCATGAACGCAAGAGCACTTTCAACAAGCAAATTCGCAACATAGTTATTTGTCGATTTTCAAGTCAAGAAATGTATCAAAGAAAACATTCAATATTCCTCTGATTTATGTGTACAGTGATTCCCGGTTAAGTAGTACTCCGCTTAAATGAAAATCGTGCCTCTTAACTGCCAATATCTTGCTGCATATACATAGAAATACATAGAAATTATTGTTTTAAGTACCACTCATTTAAGTATCCACACTCGATTATGTGCCATATTATATTTTTATTTTTAACAAACCACAAAAATCTGTATCTTTGATTGTGGCACATAACCGGGATTGACTGTATTTGTCAAGGAATGTAAAACATATTGTTACGCGGCTTGCAAAAATCGGCGTCGATATGTATGCAAGCCCACACACAAACATACATATTTACGCTGGTTTGTTGGCGAAGCTGTACAGCGGCAAGGGAAGCGGTGACAATCGGCGGCCGTTCGTTTATTTTTTTCCGCACAGCTCGGATTTTCTACCAACAATACAATGTTATGACGCTTTGTCGCCACATTGACTCTGACAAAAAGTGAGCTTCGCCATTGGTTGTCCGTGTCAACGGAGATTTCGCATGGAGCATTGAGTGTACATATTACATACATATGTTGTAGACAAATTTACAAACATTATGCGTATGATCTGTCAAATTTGTTTATATGCACACATAACACAGTACAGTACGAAACCTCGCAACGTCAACTCATCAGTTGATGTCATCGTCCAAGCCTCTGCACCATATAGCAGAACGAGAATTATGAGTGACTTATAGGGTTTGGTTTTTGTTCGTCGAGAGAGGCGTCTCAATTGCCTACTTAGTCCGAAGTAGCACCTGTTGGCAAGAGTTATCGTGCGTTGGATTTCTAGGCTAACATTGTTGGTGGTGTTTACGCTGGTTCCAAGATAGACGAAGTGGTCTACAAGTTCAATGTTATGACTGTCAACAGTGACGTGAGAGTCAAGTCGCGAGTGCGACGACTGTTTGTTTGATGACAGGAGATATTTCGTCTTGCCCTCGTTCACTGTCAGACCCATTTGCATTGCTTCCTTGTCCAGTCTGGAAAAAACAGAACTAACGGCGTGGGTGTTGAGGCCGATGATATCAATATCATCGGCATATGCCAGCAGCTGTACACTCTTATAAATATTGTACTTGCTCGATTAAGTTCTGCAGCTCGAATTATTTTATCCAGCAGCAGGTTGAAAAAGTCGCACGATAGGGAGTCGCCTTGTCTGAAACCTCGTTTGGTATCGAACGGCTCGGAGAGGTCCTTCCTGATCCTGACGGAGCCTTTGTGTTGCTCAACGTCAGTTTACACAGCCGTATTAGTTTTGCGGGGATACCAAATTCAGACATCGCGGCATAAAGGCAGCTCCTTTTCGTGCTGTCGAAAGCAGCTTTGAAATCGACGAAGACGTGGTGTGTGTCGATTCTCCTTTCACGGGTATTTTCCAAGATTTGGCGTATGGTGAATATCTGGTCGGTTGTTGATTTTCCAGTTCTAAAGCCAAACTGACAAAGTCCAATCAGTTTGTTGACGGTGGGCTTTAATCTTTCACACAATACGCTCGATAGAACCTTATACGCGATGTTGAGGAGGCTTATCCCACGGTAGTTGGCGCAGATTGTGGGGTCTCCCTATCTATGGATTGGGCATAGCACACTTAAATTCCAATCGTTGGGCATGCTTTCGTGCGACCATATTTAACAAAGAAGCTGCAGCATACTCCTTATCAGCTCTTCGCCGCCTTGTTTGAATAGCTCGGCCGGCAATCCATCGGCCCCCGCCGCTTTGTTGTTTTTCAGGCGGGTAATTGCTATTCGAACTTCTTCATGGTCGGGTAATGGAACGTCTGCTCCATCGTCATCGATTGGGGAATCGGGTTCTCTTCTGCTGGTGTAGTGCATTCGCTGCCATTCAGCAGGCTGGAGAAGTGGTCCCCCCATAATCTTAGTATGCTCTGGGCATCGGTGACCAGATCACCTTTAGAGGTTCTACAAGAGTATACTCCGGTCTTGAAACCTTCTATAAGCCGCCGCATTTTTTCGTTGAATTTTCGAGCATTACCCCTGTCAACCAGCTTATCAAGCTCTTCGTACTCACACATTTCGGCCTCTTTCTTCTTCTGTCTGCAAATGCGTTTCGCTTCCCTCTTCAACTCTCGGTATCTATCCCATCCCGCACGTGAAGTGGTCGATCGTAACGTTGCGAGATAGGCAGCCTGTTTTCTCTCCGCTGCGACACGGCACTCCTCGTCGTACCAGCTGCTCTTTTGCACTTTCCGAAAACCAATGGTTTCGGTTGCAGCTGTACGTAAGGAGTTTGAAATACCGTCCCACAGTTCCCTTATAACGAGTTGTTGACGAGTGCTCTCAGAGAGCAGGAGGGCAAGCCGAGTAGCAAATCATTCGGCTGTCTGTTGTGATTGCAGCCTCTCGACGTCGAACCTTCCTTGTGTTTGTTGACGTGCGTTTTTTGCTGTACACAGGTGGGTGCGAACCTTAGCTGCAACAAGATGGTGATCCGAGTCGATGTTAGGACCTCGGAGCGTACGCACGTCTAGGACACTGGAGACGTGTCTTCCGTCTATCACAACATGATTGATCTGGTTGGTGGCTTTTCGATCCGGAGACTACCAGGTAGCTTGATGTATCTTCTTGTGCTGGAATCTAGTACCACAGATAACCATATTTCGGGCCCCGGCGAAGTCGATCAGCCTCAACCCATTTGGGGATGTTTCGTCGTGGAGGCTGAATTTACCGACCGTAGTGCCAAATATACCTTCTTTGCCCACCCTGGCGTTAAAGTCGCCAAGCACGATTTTGACATCGTGGTGGTGGCAGCTCTCATAAGCGCGCTCCAAGCGCTCATAGAAGGCATCTTTGGTCACATCGTACTTCTGTTCTGTCGGGGCGTGGGTGCAAATCAGCGATATGTTGAAGAACATCGCTTTGATGCGGATTGTGGTTAGACGGAGTCTCTCTCCCACCACGAATCCAACACTCCTTGCGCTCCTTTATATGGCCACTGTAGTAAATTTCACAAGGACCTACTCGTCTCTGTTCTTGTCCCGTCCATCGCATTTCTTGGACGGCGGTGATGTCAGCCTTCACTCTAACCAGGTCATCAACCAGCTGGGCAGCGGCACCTTCCAGCGTGCATGCCCTGATATCATAGTCCTTATTTCGTTTGCCATGGTAGTCATCAAAAAGGGGGTTTCTCTTCCGAGGCTTGTTGTTCCTTTTCATTGGGGCACAACCCTATGTAGGGGATGTTTCGCCTTCTCACTTTAGCTCGCCTTCGAACGGATGTTCTTAGGCTAACCAGAGGATACTTGGTCAAAGACCGGAAGTTGTGAGCTGCTTGAGCCATGTGTAAAAGAATCGTTTCTGGCCATTCCCAAGTGAATGGCGATCATAGAACTTTCCTCACTTGCGTGAACTTCTACACATGACTCCTTACTCCGCATAAAATTCAACCTAATATTAAAACAATTTTTGAAAGCTATAAAAAAGTATTTACTCAGAAAAACCTAAAAGATATAACCGAAACTACAAATAGAGAGAATATACTAGAATTTACTCATACTCGTTCATATAGAAATGCAAAAAATAATTATAAAGCAATTACGGAAACTTGTTATTGGCCAGAACTACAGAAAGAAACAGAGAGAGTAGTAAAAAATTGTGTAAATTGTATAGAAAATAAATATGAGAGAAAACCGAACAAACATCTTTTAGGAGAGACTTCAACGCCCAATTTATCAGGTATCTCAATAATAATAATAATAATAATAATACCCAACGATTACTAACTCCCGCCCAACCGATGCGAGGGGCGCAATCCGCGAACAAGCGGAATTAGCCGAGTCATAGAATGCAAAAGAGTTATAAGCGTTGCGATCTTAAGCTGCTCAGCTACAGAAATAAAAATTTCAACAGCCAAAATTAAGAATTAAATTAAAGTTTATAATTTTTAAATGTTACTTGTTAAGAGTAGATAACATATTTTTTTTAATGGTAAAGAGTGAGTCTGTTAGATCAAATGTGCTGGAATGAGAATTGAAATCTTGACATATACGGCGGAATGGTTCGTTTAACTCAAAATTTGTTCTAGAAAATTTTAAAAGTAAGGGTCTAAACTGCCTGGTAGAGTGAGCGGGAACGTTAAAATTAATATCAGATAAGAGAGATGGGCTACCAAGCACCTCCCTACGACTAGCGAATGTCGGGAGATTTATAAGTTTTAAACGGTTAGTGTAAGGGGGAAGATTTAAACTGGGATCCCAATGCAAATGATTTAAGGCAAAAAGTAAAAATTGTTTTTGAACGGACTCTAACTTATCAGAATGGACTTAGTAACTAGGGTTCCAAACCACAGATGCATACTCTAATATAGGCCTCACCAGAGATGTAAAATGAATTTTTGTGGTAAGCGGATCTCTAAATTCTTTAGACCAACGGTTAACAAAACTAAGAGCGCCTTTAGCTTTAAAAACCGTGGAAGATGCGTGAAGATTAAAATTGAGTTTGGGGTCCATAGTTACTCCCAGATCAACAAAACTACATACTTGCTCCAACCTAAAGCTTTGTATTGCGTTTGAAGTAGGGTCTACAGATCTACGTGAAAAACACATCGTTTTACATTTTTTAAGGTTCAATGGCATGTCGTTTCAATCACACCAAGAAACTAGGTTGTTTAAGTCTGTTTGCAACTGACATCTTTCACTGTTTGAAGAATAAGTTTTAAAAAATGTTACATCGTCCGCATAAAATAAAACATACAATACAAGCAAATATATTTCATATAAACAGTTCAAGATATCTCTCGTGTATCTGTCGCTTCTCAAAATACGCATATTTACGCTCACTAATATTTCTACGTTGTACACAAGTAATGGCCGACAACGAGAATATATGTACTTATCGGCAGAGACCGGAAGCAGCTTTACTTAATAAACTATGTACATATTAATTATGTATATACGCACAGCTGTAAACCATTCGGCATCAAACAGTCAAGTAGAACGGTTACACTCGACAATACTCGAGATATCCCGAACAATCGCCGTTGACAGACAGACAACAATTGCAGAAGAAGAAATATTTGAAGCTGTAAAACAATACAACTCTATATAACAAAAAATTCGGCAGAATTGTCAGAAAAACGAGTCAACATTATACGTAGCAATCACCAATCACATGGAGTAAAGTCAGTTTGATGTTCGAAAATTATGATATTAGTTATACGGGGGCTAGGGCAAGTATTCGCCCAATTTTATTTATTTTAGCCACAAAGATACACTGATATGTGTAAAATAAATTCTGTAATTTTCATTAGATAATACAAATATTAGTCGATATATGCAGTAAAAAATCAGCAGGAGCTTGAAAATCTTTATAATAGATATTCAGGGGCTCAGGGAAGTATTGGCCCGATTCGACCCATTTTTAGTACACAGAAATACCATTGTCAGGAAAGGATTCTCTCTAAATTTCAATTGTATATCTCACACATTGACCCATATTCCAATTTTCAGACCGACCGGATGTAAAATTTAATGAGTCTTGCGTATTTAGTTATTGATTTACTGCACTTTTAGTAGTTTTGAACAGTACCATTATATGGGGAGTGAGCGATTTCATCCATTTAATCAAGATAGCTCAATTTTTACTACACGGACGGACGGACGGACCGACAGACAGTCACTCGAAATTCAACTTTTTTCGTCATCGTGATCATTTATATACATACATATATACATATATAACACTATATTTATCTCAATTAGTTTTAGGTGATACGTACAACCGTTAGGTGAACAAAACTATAATACGCTGTAGCAACAGGTTGCAAAAGGATAAAAATTGGTATTTACTTTTTATCCAATTTATAGCTTTATCCAAAAACACGAGTAATGATGGAAACACTAAAGTCACACTAAGGCAAAAACGGAAAGTAATTAGATTGGTAACTAAGAAAAGCTTATGTCGACAGAACTTGCGCTGATATTACATGTGCCAACAAAGAGGAGACTTGTACGACAAATATAAAAATCACCTGACCATGTTGTCTATACAAAACGCTTTAAGAAAACTTCATTAGCTGATAGTCATAGCGCTAAGCCTCTGAGCCAGAGAACGTGTATTTATAGCAGAGAAAGTTTATCATAGAGAAGGTTCACGGCGCGAAGAACGTAAAAGTATTTTTCGCTAACTCGGTCGAGATGGAAGAGTTTCACCACTGCCAGCTCGGCAGGAGAAATTTTAACATTTTCGCTTTAACAGAGCTGAGCGTGGAATAAAAATTATGCTCTAAACTGTATATTGCTGTTACAGACGTATGTATGTATGTTCGCTCTTTTGCTTATATTTTTATACGTTTATATGCAAACATGTGTATTCGTATGAATTCTTTTTGTGCATATTAATGAATACATGTGCAATTGAATACATTTGAATTAGATTACTTTTTCAAAGCAATATTCTTAGTTAATGTGGAAATAAAGCCTGTTTTTTAAATTATTTTTTGTATTTGATATATTCATACTTATGTGTTTACTTCATTGCATATGTACATATATAACAAACTATCATAATATATTAAAAAAATTATATATGTACATATATTATAATAGTGATAAATGTAAATAAATCGTATATTTTATCATTCAAAATTTATATTCACATGTATCGTGACCATATGTGTTTATGTTCGCTTTCGCGAATTCAAATCATTTTATCTTCTTCTTCTTAATTGGCGTAGACACCGCTTACGCGATTATAGCCGAGTTAACAACAGCGCGCCAGTCGTTTCTCCTTTTCGCTACGTGGCGCCAATTGGATATTCCAAGCGTAGCCAGGTCCTTCTCCACTTGGTCCTTCCAACGGAGTGGAGGTCTTCCTCTTCCTCTGCTTCCCCCGGCGGGTACAGCGTCGAATACTTTCAGAGCTGGAGTGTTTTCGTCCATTCGGACAACATGACCTAGCCAGCGTAGCCGCTGTCTTTTAATTCGCTGAACTATGTCAATGTCGTCGTATATCTCGTACAGCTCATCGTTCCATCGAATGCGATATTCGCCGTGGCCAACGCGCAAAGGACCATAAATCTTTCGCAGAACTTTTCTCTCGAAAACTCGCAACGTCGACTCATCAGTTGTTGACATCGTCCAAGCCTCTGCACCATATAGCAGGACGGGAATTATGAGCGACTTATAGAGTTTGGCTTTTGTTCGTCGAGAGAGGACTTTACTTTTCAATTGCCTACTCAGTCCGAAGTAGCACCTGTTGGCAAGAGCAATCCTGCGTTGGATTTCCAGGCTGACATTGTTGGTGGTGTTAATACTAGTTCCTAAATAGACGAAATTATCTACAACTTCAAAGTTGTGACTGTCAACAGTGACGTGAGTGCCAAGTCGCGAGTGCGACGACTGTTTGTTTGATGACAGGAGATATTTCGTCTTGCCCTCGTTCACTGCCAGACCCATTTGTTTTGCTTCCTTGTCTAGTCTGGAGAAAACAGAACTAACGGCGCGGGTGTTGAGGCCGATGATATCAAAATCATCGGCATACGCCAACAGCTGTACACTCTTATAAAAGATGGTACCTTCTCTACTAAGTTCTGCAGCTCGAACTATTTTCTCCAGAAGCAGGTTGAAAAAGTCACACGATAGGGAATCGCCTTATCTGAAACCTCGTTTGGTATCGAACGGCTCGGAGAGGTCCTTCCGAGATTCTGACGGAGCTCTTCGTGTTGCTCAACGTCAGTTTACACAGCCGTATTAGTTTTGCGGGGATACCAAATTCAGACATCGCGGCATAGAGGCAGCTCCTTTTCGTGCTGTCGAAAGCAGCTTTGAAATCGACGAAGAGGTGGTGTGTGTCGATTCTCCTTTCACGGGTCTTTTCCAAGATTTGGCGCATGGTGAATATCTGGTCGGTTGTTGATTTTCCAGGTCTAAAGCCACACTGATAAGGTCCAATCAGTTTGTTGACGGTGGGCTTTAATCTTTCACTCAATACGCTCGATAGAACCTTATATGCGATGTTGAGGAGGCTAATCCCACGATAGTTGGCGCAGATTGTGGGGTCTCCTTTTTTTATGGATTGGGCATAGCACACTTAAATTCCAATCGTTGGGCATGCTTTCGTCCGACCATATTTTACAAAGAAGCTGATGCATGCTCCTTATCAGTTCTTCGCCGCCGTGTTTGAATAGCTCGGCCGGTAATCCATCGGCCCCTGCCGCTTTGTTGTTCTTCAGGCGGGTAATTGCTATTCGAACTTCTTCATGGTCGGGCAATGGAACGTCTGCTCCATCGTCATCGATTGGGGAATCGGGTTCGCCTTCTCCTGGCGTTGTGCATTCACTGCCATTCAGCAGGCTGGAGAAGTGTTCCCTCCATAATTTAAGTATGCTCTGGGCATCGGTCACTAGATCACCTTTGGGGGTTCTACAAGAGTATGCTCCGGTCTTGAAACCTTCTGTAAGCCTCCGCATTTTTTCGTAGAATTTTCGAGCATTACCCCTGTCGGCCAGCTTATCAAGCTCTTCATACTCACGCATTTCGGCCTCTTTCTTTTTCTGTCTGCAGATGCGTCTCGCTTCCCTCTTCAATTCTCGGTATCTATCCCGTCCCGCACGTGTTGTGGTCGATCGTAACGTTGCGAGGTAGGCAGCCTGTTTTCTCTCCGCTGCGGCGCGGCACTGCTCGTCGTACCAGTTGTTCTTTTGCACTTTCCGAAAACCAAGGGTTTCGGATGCAGCTGTACGTAAGGAGTTTGAAATGCCGTCCCACAGTTCCCTTATACCGAGTTGTTGATGAGTGCTCTCAGAGTGCAGGAGTGCAAGCCGAGTAGAAAATCGTTCAGCAGTCTGTTGTGATTGCAGCTTCTCGACGTGGAACCTTCCTTGTGTTTGTTGGCGTACGTTTTTTGCTGCACAGAGGCGGGTGCGAATCTTGGCTGCAACAAGATAGTGGTCCGAGTCGATGTTAGGACCTCGGAGCGTATGCACGTCTAGAAAACTGGAGACGTGTCTTCCGTCTATCACAACATGATCGATCTGGTTGGTAGTTTTTCGATCCGGAGACAGCCAGGTAGCTTGATGAATTTTTTTGTGCTGGAATCTAGTACTACAGATAACCATATTCGGGCCCCGGCGAAGTCGATCAGCCTCAACCCATTTGGGGATGTTTCCTCGTGGAGGCTGAATTTACCGACCATAGTGCCAAAGATACCTTCTTTGCCCACCCTGGCGTTAAAGTCGCCAAGCACGATTTTGACATCGTGGCGGGGGCATCTCTCATAAGTGCGTTCCAAGCCTCATAAAAGGCATCTTTGGTCACATCGTCCTTCTCATCCGTCGGAGCGTGGGCGCAGATCAGCGATATGTTGAAGAACCTCGCTTTGATGCGGATTGTGGCTAGACGTTCATTCACCGGAGTGAATGATAGTACTCGGCGACGGAGTCTCTCTCCCACCACGAATCCAACACCAAACTTGCGCTCCTTTATATGGCCACTGTAGTAAATGTCACAAGGACCTACTCGTCTTTGTCCTTGTCCCGTCCATCGCATTTCTTGGACGGCGGTGATGTCAGCCTTTATTTTCACGAGGACATCAACCAGCTGGGCAGCGGCACCTTCCCAATTAAGGGACCGGACATTCCAGGTGCATGCCCTTAAATCGTAGTCCTTATTTCGTTTGCCGTGGTCGTCATCAAAAGGGGGATCTCTCATCCGAGGCTGGTTGTTACTGTTCATTGGTATTGTTGTTTACGTGGCGGGTCCCAAACCCAGCGCACAACCCTATGCAGGGGATGTTTCGCCTTCTCACTTTAGCTCACCTTCGAACGGATGTTCTAAGGCTAACCAGAGGATACTTGGTCAAAGACCGGAAGTCGTGAGCTGCTTGAGTCATATGTAAAAGAATCGTTTCTGGCCACTCCCAAGTGAATGGCGATCAGAGAACTTTCCTCACTTGCGTGAACTTCTACACATGACCCCATCCTCCCCCATCATTTTATCACTTATCAATAATAAACATGTGCGCGAGTTAAGGAACACATCGCTCACCCAAAATTCTTTTCAACTAAACAGACGAATATATACAAATATCAAATATCAATAGTTAAACATGCTCATCACCACAACAAACATCACTATCGGTTAGACGAACCACAGCGGCACATCGGCTAATCTTTATCAGAAAAATAGTAAAAACATCTTTATCAGGAAAATAGTAAAAACATCTTTATCAGAAAAACAATAGAAACATCCTTATCAAGAATGCAGCAGTACATCCCTATCAGCAAACCACAACTATATAAGTAGTCTTAAGTGTATTATAAGTACAGTTGTAAGAAGAGGGAGAATTGAAGAAGACGGTTTGTTAATAAAAATGTAAAAATAAAATAGAAAATCTTTACATTATTAACTGAAGGCTCAAACCGGTCAATTAAGCCATTTTTTACTCTACAGTGATGAAAGAGTAAAATAGACAAAAAATTCCACGGAAAATAAGATTTCCAACACTAAATGCTTGAAAAAAGTGCTAAAATAATTAAGAAAAAAACAGATGTATGGATCCTGAAATAGCGGACAATACATCACTAAGTATAGATCCTGAAAAAGCGGACAATACATCACTAATTAACCAGCAAACCTGGACGCACTAAAAAAACTTCGTAAGTCAATAAAAAGACAAACATTTGAGGACAACAGACAAATAAAACCGCAAAACGAAATGGAAGAACAAGTGGCTCAAATGCATGCACAAATAGCGTCACTGATGTCATATCTGCAGCAGCAACAAGAAGAACTGAAACAACGACTAATAGCAATGGAACAACAACATATTCCAGAAGTCACACCATTCATCGAACTTGAGGACATCAAACTCAACGTCCTCGATCCAAAAGAAATTGATTTGGAACTATTCAAATCACTGCCTAAATTTGATGGCAGTCAGGCAGCATACAGATCATGGAGGTCACAAGTATGGACATTCATGGAAGCCATAAAAAACTTTAGCCATCATACAAAATACTACAGCGTTCTCGGAATCATAAGGACGAAGATCGTAGGACAAGCGGCTGATATTTTGACAAACCACAACACGAAGATGAATTTTTACTCCATTATCAACCGATTGGACTACACCTTTGCCGACCAATGTCCCCTATACGTTTTATTGGTTGAGATGAAAAAAAGGAAGGAAATCCCTAGCAGAATTCCATAGCAATGTGTCCAAGGCGCCCAATTTAGCATTATCCAAAATTGAGATGTCTAATAAGCATAATAGTATGGATATGAAGGACTATGCTAACCAAGAAGCAGTCAGGACATTCATTCTGGGCTTAAATTCAAAATACACAAGTGGAACGTTGTATGGCAACAATCCAAACAACTTAGAGGCAGCGTATGCAATAGATTGTACCATCCATCATGACAACGCAAACCAGCAATTCGAGATACAATCTACTCCACCGAGATACAACCAAAATCCTCGCTTTCAACCCACACAACGTCACCAACAATTTGTGTCACAAAACAAGACAGAATATGATGATCCATCAAGACACAACTACAAGACCAACTTCAATCCTCACTTCAACCATAACCAATCTGAATATCGTCACCAGCGGAAATGTCGAGCAAATGACAGGATGCAGCAAATTAACAATCAACCTCAACAATGGCAACCTGCACCAGTTCCAATGGACATAGACAGCTCCAGACGATTTGTAAGTACAACAAGAAATAACGTAGTAAATCGTAGCTATAATAATAGACATAATGTGAACAAAGGAAATAAGGAATTTAGCAATGGAAATGCAACACACAAAATAAATCAAACCAAAAGAGAAGAAGATTTAGAATCTGTAGACTACTCGAAATATGAAGAACAATACGAATCAGGGAGCACTTTTTTAGACGAATAAACGGGCTGCCCTGCATTCAAACAAAATGTGGTCTAACAGGCACGCTCGTTAACTTATTAGTAGATCAACAAACAATTATATAAATAAAATTTGTAACATAGGGAAATCAATTAAGGTTAAACCATTTAAAGCTAAAACATTGCACGGTTATTCCGTCATAGACTCTAAAAAAGTAATCACGATGTACGGCCATCATTTAACCTTTTTTGAAATGAATGAGCTTAACAAATTCGACATGATTCTTGGGGAACAAGGATTACGTCAAATGAAAGCAGAAATAAATTTATTCAATTATAGCCTAAAGTAGGGGAAGGTGAGGAATGTCCGGGGGGAATCCCGGGCCAGCGCGATATTTTTTTCCCTAGTATAGGTTGACAGCTGCAACCAACTGTCATCGGCTCGTCTCATACTAAGCTCAGTTTCTATATAGCACTCGAGCTGTGAACACGTGTTATAACCTCTCTGCGACAACAAAAATAAATTCGACACTCCGAAAGTTTTTTTTTCAACTCTGTGCACAGTTGATTTTTTTCACATTTTCTAATAAATTCATCCAGGTAAATATGTTTATAACATTAGTTGAGCCTTTAGCCTTCGACACACAAAAGAAATTTTGCACGAATTTACATTGTGTTCATTATCCACCGCCATTTTGCAAATATGAGCGTTTGGGGAATGTCGGGCCACATAGTTTTTTACATTTGACATGCTAACTTCATATATTTGACGTGTATAAGTGATTTTTCGTGCAGAATTTCAACAACACAATAGTTTTTCAACATTTCCTGATAGTTTCGTGCTCCGAAAAATTTTTTTAGTCATTATGCCGCGGTACTATCCCAAACAAGAGAAAATTGTTGATTTCGACAACATTTTGGAGGCGATCAAGTCGGTGAAAATATATCACAACAGCGTTCGACAATCTGCGACGGCACACAAAATTCCGAGGACCAACCTGATGCGTTATATTGCAGCATTTGATGGTGCGAGCATCGACGTTACTACTGCCAATGCCGATGTAATGAAGAATTTGCTGGCTGAAAGCACGACGATGGGCACAAAAACAGTGAGTTCTGCTGGTTTCTTTCTTTTTCTTTCATCGAATAATAAATACTTTTTTTTTTATTTCAGATCTTCAACATCGAACAAGAGAAGGCGCTGATAAGCTACAATCTCCAGGCCAGCGACATCAACTATGGAATCAGTTTGATGGATCTTCGTAAGCTCGCGTATGAATTTGCTCAGAAAGTTGGCGCGTCGTATCCGGATTCATGGAACGACAATCAACAGGCGAGAAGGGATTGGCAGTTGGAGTTCATGAAACGCCACAAAAATTTGTCACTGCGAACACCAGAGCAAGTAAGCCAGAGCCGTGCGAAGCGATTCAACAAAGAGAATGTCGATGCATTTTTTGACAACCTTTCATCCGTTCTCGGTAAGACGCCGTTTGAACCTCACCGAATATGGAACATGGATGAAACCGGGTGCCCGACCGTGCCAACCAGACCTGTCAAAACCATCGCGCGCAAAGGAGAAAAGCAGGTCGGCTCATCAACATCTGCCGAAAAGGCACCAATGTGTCTTTGGCTTTGTCAACATGAAAGAGATTTTTATGACTCATGCGAGTCATGGCGCTGTTGGTGTTGCGAACGGTTCTGGTTACATGAACTCTGACGTATTCCCTCAATGCATGCGTCATTTCATCAAGCACACCGGTGCTAATGCCGATTCGCCAACCATGTTGCTGCTGGACAACCACGGTTCGCATTTATCGATCGAGGCGATAGATTTGGCGTTGGATCATCACGTTGCTGTCTTTTCCGCCGAAATGCACGCACAAAATGCAGCCGCTAGATGTTGCGGTATTTGCACCATTTAAAGGCATGATGACCGTGAAGCATGATGCATGGAAAAAGTCCAACATTGGTGTCACTTTCGATCTGCATCATGTGCCGCTCCTTGTCGATCAGTGCCTCGATGTTATGTTAACGCCGAAAACGCCGAAAACCATCAAATCCGGCCTCCGAACAACTGGCATCTACCCGTTCAACCCGCAAATTTTCACTGAAGTTGACTTTGTCGCTTCGGAACTGAGCGGCGAAAATTTGTTCGGTGACGAAGAGAAAGATGCCGACAATCAACGTCGAGTTTTTGCCTCTGGTGATGCCATTGTGACTGCTGCGAATGAGGAGGTATCAACGTCGGAGGCATCGACAAGTGCCCCAGCTTCAACAAGTGGTGCTGCATCATCGTCGTTGTCTCTTGTTTCGGCTCCACAGCTCCGTGATGCATTGAAATCGGTTGGCCCGTTGAAATTGGGCACACCTGCGCCGAAATCAAAACGTGGCCGCAAGACAATGGAGTCAACGATTTTGACATCGCCTGAGGTTGTCGCAGCTCTGCGTGACAAGGCCAAAAAAAAGCGGCAAAAATTGACGAAGGCAGCCGATGAACCAGCAGCCAAGAAGCAAAAAGGCCGTGGCAAATCGAAGACGCCACGGAAGAGAAGCCCGTCTCCGACCGAAACCGACATCGAACAGGACTTCGATTTTTGCACGATTTGCAAGAAAAAGATGCCGAAGCACGAGAATCGTCAAAACACGGCCCGTTGCATCGTTTGTGATCGAGGGGTTCACTTGAAATGTGCCGGACCGAACCCGAACACTTACACCTGCATCCACTGCGAGTCGGAATAATTTTTTTCGTCAATTTCTATTTTTCTTATTATTTATGAATCTCTCTTTCATTTCCATTGATAAATAAACGTTTTTCATCGGTAACAATCATGTTTTAATCGATTTACGACTGGACCGACATTCCCCACCTTTTTCAAAATCGCAAAATCAGGTTTTTTGCGCCAATGGCTATAACTTTTAAATTTTTGTAGAATTTTATCAAACCAATGTTATCAAAAGGAAGGTTACGACTCGCACTACAAATCCATGCTTTGGAATTTTCACAAAAATTTACTTTTATGTGACTTTTTAACCGAAATCAAAACGTGGCCCAACATTCCCCCAAAAAGAGATACTTTCAAAAAATGAACAAACAATTAACTATACTATTAATAATGAACAATTCAAAGATCAGGTAGACAAACTCATGAAAAGAAATAATTGTATTAGTGAAACATTTCCCTTCACAACCACCACTCAAGCATCAATTAGGACAGAATCAGAAGATCCGATATGGACAAAACAATATCCATATCCTATGGCTGATCACGACTTTGTCAGGAAAGAGATTGAGAAACTGTTAAATGACGGTATAATTCAACCAAGCAAAAGCCCATATAACTCACCTATATGGACTGTTCCAAAAAAGGGCACCGATGACCAAGGTAGACCCAAGAAACGAATGGTTGTTGACTTCCAAAAAATTAACGTTTATACGATTACTGACAGATATCCTATACCAGACATTAATATGACAATACAAAATTTGGGAAAAGCAAGAAATTTTTCCACAATTGATTTGGAATCTGGGTTTCACCAAATCTTAATTAAACAATCTGATCGAAAAAAAACAGCATTTTCTGTCAACGGTGCAAAGTATGAATTTATTAGGATGCCATTCGGTCTAAAGAATGCTCCATCCACATTTCAACGATGCGTCGACGACATTCTTAGAGAATACATTGGTAAATTTGATTATGTCTATATTGATGACGCATTAATATATTCTTCCACACCAGAAGAACATATGGAACACATTAAAATAATAATTAACGCAGTACATAATGCAAACATGAAGATTTCTGACGAAAAGTCAACCTTTTTTCAAGATTCAGTCGAATACCTTGGGCATATCATAAAACATAACAAAATAACAGTTGATCCTAAGAAAATCGACACTATAAAAAACTACCCTCAACCAAAAAATTTAAAAGAACTAAGAACTTTCCTAGTACTTGCCAGTTATTACAGGAATTTTGTGAAAGATTTTGCCAAACTCACGAAGCCACTAACAATTCATTTAAGAGGAGAGTTAGGAATGGTAAAAATAATCAAAGCACTAAAGTACTCATAAATCTGGATGATGCTGCAATTGAAGCTTTAAATAAAATAAAAAACGCATTGCAAGAACAGGTTGAACTTTTCCAACCAGATTTCTCCAAACCATTTAGTCTAACAACAGATGCAAGTAATTTTGCTATTAGAGCAGTTTTATCACAAAACCGTCAGCCGATTGCATTCATCTCACGTACATTGAATTCAACGGAACAAAACTATAGCACCAATGAAAAGGAACTATTAGCAATAGTATGGTCCCTACAAAAACTCAGAAACTATTTGTACGGTATAGCAAACATTGCCATTTATACAGACCATCAATCATTAATTTTTTCTATTTCCGAAAGAAATCCCAACTCAAAATTAAAAAGGTGGAAAAATTTGATTGAAGAATATGGTGCAAAATTAGTTTACAAACCAGGACACCAAAATGTCGTAGCCGATGCTCTTTCCAGGCAACAAATTAATACTAACACAAGTTGTTCAGACCATTCACAAAAAAGTTCATCAAACGATATTATTAAAAAAGTTAAACAACCTCTTAATTCATTTAAAAATCAAATAATACTATCGCAAGATAATGAAAGAAATGAAATAATCACCCAAACAATATTTCCTTGTCAACGTAGACATACAATATATTTCAAAGACACAGCAGATTTATTAACTAAACTAAAAGACACAATAACGCTAAATATTACTAATGCATTGAAAATAGATGACGAAATAATTTTCCATTTAAAAAATCAAATCGTCGCGGCTTTCCCAAACTATACTTTTGTATTAGCTCAAAATCAGCTTATTGATGTCACTTCTAGAAACGAGCAAATTGAAATAATTACTCAAGTACACAAACGTGCCTATAGAAATTACAAAAATAATACACAGGAAATACTATTAACTCATTTCTGGCCTAACATTAAAGAAATGTGTAAAAAAGAAACAATAGACTGCGAGATATGTCTACAACATAAGTACGAACGACAACCAAATAGACAACCTATAGGAAAAACACCAATTCCAACACAAACAGGAGAGTACATTCAAATGGACATATTCCATTTCAATAACACGCAGTATCTTAGCTCTATAGATAGGTACTCTAAATATTGTTTCTTACGAAAACAAGTAAGGAAGGGCTAAGTTCAGGTGTCACCGAACATTTTATACTCTCGCATGGTAAAGTGATAATCGAGATTTCATAATACGTCATTTACATATTTTTCAAATACCGTATTTTTGTAAAGTTTTATTCCGCTATCATCATTGGTTCCTAATGTTTATACTCGTATTATACAGAGAAGGCATCAGATGGAATTCAAAATAGCTTTATATTGGAAGAAGGCGTGGTTGCGAACCGATTTCACCCATATTTCGTACATGTCATCAGGGTGTTAAGAAAATATTATATACCGAATTTCATTGAAATCGGTCTAGTAGCTCCTGAGATATGGTTCTTGGTCCATAAGTGGGCGGCGCCACGCCCATTTTCAATTTTTAAAAAAAGCCTGGGTGCAGCTTCTTTCTGCCACTTCTTCCGTAAAATTTAGTGTGTCTGACGTTTTTTGTTAGTCGGTTATCGCACTTTTAGTGATTTTGAACATAACCTTTGTATGGGAGGTGGGCGTGGTTATTATCCGATTTCTTCCATTTTTGAACTGTACATGGAAATGCCTGAAGGAAACGACTCTGTAGACTTTGGTTGACATAGCTATAGTAGTTTCCGAGATATGTACAAAAAACTTAGTAGGGGGCGGGGCCACGCCCACTTTTCCAAAACAATTGCGTCCAAATATGCCCCTCCCTAATGCGATCCTTTGTGCCAAATTTCACTTTAATATCTTTATTTATGGCTTAGTTATGACACTTTATAGGTTTTCGGTTTCCGCCATTTTGTGGGCGTGACAGTGGGCCGATTTTGCCCATCTTCGAACTTAACCTTCTTATGGAGCCAAGGAATACGTGTACCAAGTTTCATCATGATATCTCAATTTTTACTCAAGTTACAGCTTGCACGGACGGACGGACAGACGGACGGACAGACAGACATCCGGATTTCGACTCTACTCGTCGCCCTGATCACTTTGGTATATATAACCCTATATCTGACTCTTTTAGTTTTAGGACTTACAAACAACCGTTATGTGAACAAAACTATAATACTCTCGTTAGCAACATTGTTGCGAGAGTATATCTAGACACAAAGATAAACTGTCATGAATACATAGAAGAAGTACTAACACAAGTGTACCCGAACGCCAAATATCTCATGACTGAAAGTGTAAACACAATGGCTACGACAGACTGCAGCGGCACGACAGTGAACTGAAAACGTCGTTGTTCATCTTACTACATGTACATTTTGAGAAGCAACAACAACACAATGGCCGGCATGTACACAAAACAACGCAGTTGTCCATTTTGCATGTACACAATTTCGTTGTGGCCATACTAATACCTTTCACTTCAATGAAATTTTAATATTTTGTTCAAAGTGAAATTTTTTATGCAAAAAATAAGTATATAGGTAAATATTTTTGCTTTAAATTATCACTTGTTATTACAAATGGTATAATAGAGCTATAATATAGCTATTTTATGCTTTTATTTGTAAAATAACATCAAGTTTGTTAGAGCTGTGAATAATTTTACATTTTACATATTAGTGGCATCACCACTCTACCTCCTCTTTCTATCTTCCATTCTACTGTCAACTCTACTGTCGTCGTACTGTCGTTGGCAAAAATAGGAGGATATTGAAGTTAGCGAGAACGACAACTGTCGGCCTGCAGTCGTGTAGTCGTGCAGCTGTCAAAATAACACTGCCCATAAGAACGTGTGTATTTTAATATTTGACAGATGTAGTTTGCAGTCTGTCGTAGCCATTGTGTTTACACTTTCATAACGAAAGTGTATTTAACGCAAACACTGCAAGATGCTTATACAACCGACTACATATTACACACGTAATAACACCAGTGCATCACTCAACATCGAGCTCTGTTAGAGTTTAGCCGCCCAAAATAGTACCGCGCCGGGAGAAGAAATATTTAACGCTGTTCGCCAATATAATCGAACAATACACTCCTCTACAGGATACAAACCTGAAGAAGTTTTTTTTAATTGTGAAAAATATCCCGACATCAAAAATACACTTGAAGTAAAACAATATAAACTACTTCAATATCATAATAAAAAAAGGCAAATTATAACATACAACCAGGCGATATAATATACAGTCGAACAGACCGCCGTAACAAAACTGCTGCGAAATACAACAAACACAAGGTAAAAAAAGACCGTGGCGACAAGATCTTAACAGAGAGGGGGTAAGTCATACATAAAGACAGCATTCGTAAACAAAGCACACAATGCAACCCGCAAACATAGGACTAATAATATTTTCTTGTGTAATTTCATTCGGAAATTCCGATAAAATTACAGATCTCATGAACAAAAAATATGTACTTACTGAAACAGATGCAGTATACACTTACAATAACTCTGCTTATCTTTACCACATAACGAACATATCTAAAATATTAGCACCCAACGAGACCTTAAGGAAAAACCAATATAATTCGAAGGAATACCATGTAGATAACATACTTTCAAGAAAAATAGAAACTCTTAAAGCTCAACTGCTACCATCTGCACATCGTGCAAAACGTGCCATTAATTTTTTAGGTTCAGTTTTAAAATTTATAACAGGAACACCAGATCACGATGATCTAATAGAGATAAAGACAGGACTCAATCAACTCATTGAGAATAATAACCAACAACAACAAATTAATTCTCGATTCGAAAAGATTTTAGAAACAATAGATCCACAATCACTAGCCGATGATAATTTAACACCATTAGCTTTCAAACACGGAAAATATGAACTTAAGAAAAGAGTTGCAAAATGCAATAACGAATTTACTAACATATCAAATTGTAAAAATTATATAGGAACAAATAGTTGCAAAGAAGAGCCGAAAGACAATTGTACTATCCGATTATTAACTAAACAAAAGGCTCTATGTAATGTAATTCAAGAAAATAATACTTCAATACAAATCTTGGATCACGGAATATAATAATGGATAACGAACATATATGGAATGGATGAAAAATAAATGGTCCACATTTAATTCAATATAATCATAATACCATCATAGACAATAAGACTTATATAAATCACGAGCAAGAAATAAAAGATATAATACACGCTCATCAAAATGACCAAGTAGAAATATTGAATATTTTAAATTCCAATTCTAATTATAAATTTAATAATATTCAACAAATGTATAAGTTTTTAATACCAATAGAAGAACATCCAATAAGATTTACTCTGCATTGTATCTTAATAATCATAATTCTAATTTTAATTATATACATATGCATAATATTACGCATGCCAACAATTACGCGAGAAAACAAAACGCCGCAAAAACTTCGAACAAACATACAACATCGAATTTCAGCGAATTACCCAGACGTCTTGAAATGAGGACATTTCATTTTCAACACAGGGGAGAGTTAAGGAACACATCGCTCACCCAAAATTCTTATCAACTAAACAGACGAATATATACAAATATCAAATAACAATAGTTAAACATGCTTATCACCACAACAAACATCACTATTGGTTAGACGAACCACATCGGCACATCGGCTAATCTTTATCAGAAAAATAGTAAAAACATCTTTATCAGGAAAACAATAGAAACATCCTTATCAAGAATGCAGCAGTACATCCCTATCAGCAAACCACAACTATATAAGTAGTCTTAAGTCTATTATAAGTACAGTTGTAAGAAGAGGGAGAAGTGAAGAAGACGGTTTGTTAATAAAAATGTAAAAATAAAATAGAAAATCTTTACATTGTTAACTCGCGCTGCTAATATGTACATATGTACATACATAAATATGTGCATATGACATTGGTACACAAGTAACGCATACACAAACCTACATACTTGTATGTGTTCACATGTAGATATGTATGTCACCCGCAAAATTACAAATATTGTTCTACAAAAACAACAAATGTCTGAAATAGCATCAGCGGCATCACAAGTCAATATGGCAGCCGAATGTAGTAAATCTTTCAGCAAAAACAATTTCATTCATGAACGCAAGCGCACTTCCAACAAGCAAACTCGCAACATAGTTATTTGTCGATTTTCAAGTCAAGAAATGTATCAAAGAAAATATTCAATATTCCTCTGATTTATGTGTTCAGTGATTCCCGGTTAAGTAGTACTCCGCTTAAATGAAAATCATCCCTCTTAACTGCCAATATCTTGCTGCATATCACGGTTTGTTTTTTGAAATACATAGAAATTATTGTTTTAAGTACCACTCATTTAAGTATCCACACTCGCTTATGTGCCATATTATATTTTTATTTTTAACAAACTACAAAAATCTGTATCTTTGATTGTGGCACATAACCGGGATTGACTGTATTTGTCAAGGAATGTAAAACATATTGTTACGCGGCTTGCAAAAATCGGCGTCGATATGTATGCAAGCCCACACACAAACATACATATTTACGCTGGTTTGTTGGCGAAGCTGTACAGCGGCAAGGGAAGCGGTGACAATCGGCGGCCGTTCGTTTATTTTTTTCCGCACAGCTCGGATTTTCTACCAACAATACAATGTTATGACGCTTTGTCGCATTGACTCTGACAAAAAGTGAGCTTCACCATTGGTTGTCCGTGTCAACGGAGATTTCGCATGGAGCATTGAGTGTACATATTACATACATATGTTGTAGACAAATTTACAAACATTATGCGTATGGTCTGTCATATTTGCTTACGAGGTGTATATCGCGAATTTTGTGGGTTTTCAAAAATTATTGATTTATTCATGAATATCTATTTTGTCCCTTTCAAAGTAATCCCCATGAGATATTATACACTTATGCCAACGGTTTTTCCAATCTTCGAAGAATCTACTTCAGCTCTTCCTTCGATGCCGTCTTTATCTCGTCAAGAGAAACGTAACGTCATCCTTTAATGGGCTTCTTCAGTTTAGGGAACAAGAACAAGTCACAGGGGGCCAGATCTGGGGAATACTGTGGCTGCGGCATCATTAGTGTGTTGTTTTTGGCCAAAAAGTCGCGCACAAGCAACGACGTGTTAGCAGGGGCGTTATCGTGGTGCAAAAGCCAATTTTTGTTCTTCCACAAATCCGGGCGTTTCTGGCGGATTGCTTCGCGCAAATTGCGCATAACTTGCAGGTATTATTCCTTATTGACCGTTCTTCCCTGTAGCAAGAAGTTATGATGCACCACGCCCCTGCAATCGAAGAAAACTGTCAGCAAAACTTTCACGATACTTTTTGAACACACGTCGTATATGCACACATAACACAGTACAACAGCTAATCTGGGGGGTGAGAAATTCCATGTCAGGGTGATCTTTAATTTCTGTTTGAATTCTCAACTATTTTACGTGACTTTATTTCTTTCGTTTCTGTTTCATTTCTGCGAAGAAATGATCCTGAGAAGTATAGTCTTAACTTTTCAACGGCCAACGCAGAGTAATTCAACCAAAAGTCACACAAAGAAATATGCATACATATTTACGCTAGTTTGCTGGCTAAGCTGCTCCAGCAGCAAGGAAAGAGGTAACAATCGGCGATCCGTTGTATATTTCTTTCATACATAACCAAACCATAATTAGGACAACGCAATACAAGTGTCAATGGTGGTGTTGGTGGTAAGCGTTTGAAAAGTTACGATGAGCACGTAGGTTCGAATCTCGACAGAATTTATTTTTAATTTTTGCCTTTTATTTTATGCAAAAGCTAAAAATCAGAAATTGAACAAGTTTCTGGTGTTTGTTCAAGAAAGAAATGAGAAAGGTGGCAACATAGGAGTTGCCGATTTATAATATTTGTCTAAAATATTTTTCCATGACAAAAATCTGCGTCGATATGTATTCATGCTCAGGGGCAAGGGAAGCGATGACAATCGGCGGCCATTCGTTTATTTTTTTTTTTCGGCACAGCTTGGATTTTCTACCGTCAGTTTCGGCCATTGGTTGACCGTGACAACGGAGATGCGTGCGGCACTTGCTATTATGAATGTATGCACATATGTAAGTGGCTCGCATTTGCTTTCGTAAACATACAGACAAATGTGCCAAAGAAATAATATATGTACATTAGAGTGGGTCGATTCCGGACTTTTTTCGATTCGGGATTTCTAATAGTGCGGAAAAGTTGCCTTAGTATGCAACTTTTTGTTTTGAGATCGGATTGCATCTTCAAGCCTAACTCCGGCCTTGAAATTTCGGAAATTCGCCTAAAATCGTGAAATTGTCTACCAAGCGCCTGAAATACGCATCTTATGGCAAAATGTATAAAACAAAAGTTATTTGTCACGTCATTTGCTACCGAAATGGTATACGTGATCATGGCCGTAGGACGAACCGTTCCCGAGATACGAGCGAAAAGGCGGCGCGCCAGAGCGCAAGGTGAAAATTGTTGCAGCTCTCAGCTAACCTGTATTGGTCACCCAGAACCCACCGCGTGGAGGTGGCTGCTCTTCGGGTTCCTCCCAAGCCCAACCCAACCAACCAACCATATGTCAGGCTTGTTTTAGTCTGAATCTGTGTCAAATTTATTGATAAAATCAGATTTTGTACTAAACTTTGGCACTTGCTGCCTAGATTTCAGTGTAGAGCGTATAAAACGATCACGAGATTGGGGGCCAATAACTTTAGAAGATGTCTCTGTCACCAGTTTGACGGTTCTCTCGACTGCCACGGTGTGAGAGGGGAATTCTCTAAATTTTCATACCTCTGCAGTGTCTCCCGACAGCTCTTTTATGAGTTCTTCGTTAGAAACTGAACAAAGAACTGATGGAACAGTCAAGGTAATAGTCTTCCAGTTAATCATATCGTAATAATTATTAGCTTTGAAATTCAGCTTTGGCACTTTATTACATCTAACCCTTCCATTTATAGTGTCAGACTCTGCTTCTCTGGCTGCCAGAAGACGGTCAAGGGCCAACTTTCTGACTTCTATCCTTTCGTCAGTCATCATTCTAAGGAGAATGTTTTCTGGAAGAGCAAAGAAAGCATTCTGTTGAATGGATGAATCGACAACCTTGCGCAGTTTAGCAGGTAAGTATCTCGACCTTTGAATTGCAGCATAGAGATGGCGCGAGCCATCTTTGATTGAACTGTTAAATCTAATTGAGAACCACAAAGGTGAGTAAACTGTAAGTATGTACTTGACCAAAATCTTTATTTCCTTTGTTAGTTTGTCAGTAGAAATGTATAATCTCAGAATTCTATTTGCACAGGTGAGCCAGCGAGATTTGCACATGTTACCTGGATGCATCGACGCTAAATCTGAGGAACATTGACCGAAAATAACAGTTTCTGATATTTTATAGAGATAAGCTTGGTCTGTGCTAAGTTGGGTCGGATTAGTAACCTCAGAAGGTGATTGGCAGGATGGAAAACTTTCAAATTTGACAACAGGCAACTTCTCACAATCAGGGAGCAGTTTACCTATGTTGCCAGAGAATGTATTTGGACTCTTTGAGACACTATCTATGTGTTCGAAAAGAGCACGAAATAGAAGTTCGTTGAAATGTAGAAGACAAACAGCCCACTGTAATGGCCTACCTATTCTTCGTTCTAGTTTCCGAATAATTCCACCTTTCCAACCTGTGTTCGTGTTGGTGCCATCAGCACCGACAACTTCTAGATGTTCCACATCAACTGAATTGTCTTGTAAATGTTGCCATATAGCTTGCGTCTCATCCTCAGCTGACCCGGAAGGAGAGGTGTCGTGGCCAAAGTAATGACAACCAGGTTCCGCTATAAGAGAAATATGTTCCTCTTTGACAGTGTCGCGGTAGTACTTTTCACCTTCGCTGACTTGTGTAAGTGTATTGTCTTTGCGGCCGTCAAAATACAGCCCATATACAGAATCAATACTTTCGGTGTTTTGGAGCTTAACTCCAACACTTTTTTTTGCCCGACTAATCTTGCATTTGTCAGTGACAAAGCTAGCCGAATCCTCTGTTATCAAACCTGCTTTTTTGGCATCCAGAAAAGCAGATGAAACAATCAAGGCCGCTGCTCTATCACTTACTCCAAATCTTTGGGCAGCTAAAGCAGTGTGTTCTAATACTAGTGTGTTTTGTTTGGTTTTAGAGGATGGAAGAGAAAATTCATCATCAGCATCGTTTTTGGAAGAATCCATGTGCGACGAACCTACATTGTTATCGTCTGTATGAGAGTCTGGCTGATCTGAATGGTCACGTGTTCTAGCTGATACTTTTCTGGTAAGTGTTGATGTTGAATGACGTTTTGAAAGCTTTCCTTTACGTTCATTTTTCTTTGTAATCTTTTTTGTTTCTGGTAGATTAACACTTCCAATGCGACCAATTCTTCTGGTTCTCTGGTCCAAGAGAAATGGTTGTTCATTGATAGGAACTTTCCTTTCCTTTGGACAAGTGCAAGAAGAAAAATAAATGCATTTACAAGCATCAATGTCGAATAATTTTCCGGCAAAAGAGACAAAGTCGTCTCTTTTAGAGCTCAAACCTATTGGTTTCCTTAAAAACATTTGTTTAAGAGTCAGAAATTTCTTATGGTATGTGGTGAGCATTTGTACAACTCTGGTGTGTGAAACTATCGGAATAGATGACTTTTTGAACCTTTTTTGCAACTATTTCCTGTATTTTCAACTTTTTTTGCAACTATTTCCGTAATCTCTTTACTCCTAGGTTCATAGTTGTCGCCTCGGAGTCGCCCTATACGAAATCTTTCAAACTGATAACACAAAAGAATATCCTGGTAAGTAGGTAACTAGGACTCAGAGAGATTGCACGGATATATGCCAAACACAAGACATTTCTGTCTAAATTTAAATTTAGATACAGACATTTTGAGTTCGTTCTGTTGAGAGAATATAAGTGATAGCACTCGGCGAAATCAACGACAAGAGTGAAGGAACTCGATGAAAAAATATTTATGTGGAGACCAGTCCGAACGTGTCGTATGGCGCAGGGAAATGAATGTAAGTGATAGAACTCGGCGAAATCACCGACAAGAGTCAAGGAACTCGATGAAAAAATATTTGTGTGGAGACCTATCCACGTACGGAGTCCTTTGGCGTAGGTGAATGAATGTGAGTGATAGCACTCGGCGAAATCAACGTGAAGAAGTGTCACCTTGCGCTGTGTCGCGCCGCATTTTCGCTCGTATCTCGGGAACGGTTCGTCCTACGGCCATGATATGCTATTTCGCTAGCAAATGACGTGACAAATAACTTTTGTTTTATATATTTTGCCGTGAGATGCGTATTTCAGGCGCTAGGTAGACAATTTCACGATTTTAGGCGAATTTCCGAAATTTCAAGGCCGGAGTTGGGGTTGAAGATGCAATCCGATCTCAAAACAAAACGTTGCATTGGAATCAGGAAGTACTAAGGCAACTTTTCCGCACTATTAGAAATCCCGAATCGAAAAAAGTCCGTAATCGATAATGCGAATATGCATGTTTCATGAAGATCATCAATTTTCTTTTAAGGAATAAAGTTCATTTGGCACATCTTCACTTTGCAATGGTCGAAATAAATATAATTTATTTGAAATATTAATTTATTTAAAGATTAAAAAAAATAAATTAAAATAATGTTTCCTAATATTTCCCGATTTTGTAAAAAAAATTAAAATTTTTATCATTTTTCGGAAAAAATTATTCATTTGATACAAAATAATCTCGCATATGTGACAATGGTTCATATAATACAATATATGTATATATATATAGTATTATATACAATATAAGCATGCATTTGTGACTCAAAGAATGCTTTTTTACATTCTCTGTGTTACTTTGTATATTTTCTTAAAAGCATTTCTGCTTATATATTCTCGCATTTATATAGTCAATTTACATGTATTTCTGCCAGAGAACGGGCTCAATTCTGCTAAATAGCAGCGAATATGGTGAATTCCCTACTATGATTCTATCCGATCTGTTAGCCGCGCAATCGAACCGTCATACAGAATTCAATTTGCACCTTTTCTATACTTTTATGTTCTCTGGTCAGTCTTCATTTACTTTCTTTGCAAATCGACCCGCGATGACGAGGTGACTATTCACATGTGTGCGCATATGTATGTTTGTATGCTTGTGCATTATTGAAGTTATACTTCTTTTTCTTTCGTTTGTCTTTCATTTCTGTGAATTTCTCTATTTTGTGTGATTTTTGGTTGATTGGCTGCGTTAGCCGTTGAAAAGTTAAGACTTCACAGTGAATAGTGATTCAAATAACCAATAAACAATATAATAAGTGACAGTGATAATTTCTGCGAATTCTAAACTATTTTGTGTGATTTTTGGTTGATTGGCTGCGTTAGCCGTTGAAAAGTTAAGACTTCACAGGATCATTTCTGTAGACAATGTTTATTTACTAATTAATTCGTGTTCTATATAATATTGACGTACTATTTGTAGTATTAGTACACAATGAATAGTGATTGAAATAAACAATAAAATAAGTGACACGTGATAATACGCGGATTCCGGGTTATGTGATGGTAAGTTTCTCTTGAATATTTTAATTGTCCGTAATAGATGCACCTTGTGCATTAAACTTGTGCTCTCGAAACTATTATCAATTGGATTGGCAAAAATTTAATGTTTTGATTTTAAATTGATTTTACCGCGGGAAAAGACAGTGCAGCCCGTGCTTCAAGAGGAGGGAAAACGGCACAATATTATCGTGAATACCGAGCACGAAAGAAAGCAGAGCGGGAAAAGAAGAAATTGGAAATGATAGCTGGCAGTCAATCGAGGAAGAGGAAAACAGCTGCGGAATATCAGAGAGTGCGTAAAAAAGATTCACCGTCTGCTGTTCCATCAATGTCTGCGGGGGCATCTATAACTACTGATGAATCAACGATCGTCAATTCACCGGTAACTGCTGGGCCTTCAACGCGTGTTGATGGATTACAAAATAGAGATGATTACGCTGCATATTCTCTTCCGCAACGAAGAGACAGAACTACTTTCCGAGGCAAAATTTCTTCACTTAGACTTTGCTTTATTGTGCATAATAAATTTATAAAATGTGAATTTAAGTTTTCTAGTTTTCTTTCATACAAAATGATATGCATTTCTTGGAATATCACTAAGAAGTATAACTTCATCCGCGCGTAGGGACTGCTAATGGATTGGAAAAATAGATAATAGTGGTTCGCGAGTTATGTTAAACTACGTTTTTGCTAAAATGTTACAACTAAGCGAAAAAAACATCATACATATATACGGATCATTGTATAAATTATATGCCAAGTCGGTTGCGCATAGAAAATAAACGAATCTGTAAGCGTACGTTGCTTTACATTGAAATTAGCATTATTTTTCTCATTTAACACTGAAAATGCTCAGTTCTGCTATTTTCGTGGTGAAACATGCTTATAATTTGTCTGTGGTGAGACTCCCTCGTCTCTGCCGAGTACCCCTTCGAAAAGTTACGGTATCTGAAACGTGAACCTTCTCTATTATAAACGTTTTCTGTTTATAGAGAAGGTTCACGATGTCAAGAATTTAAGGATATTTAAATTTTAAGATGTTTACTGTTTGGGATGAGCGTGTTTCACCACAGAAAATGATTAGCGTGTTTCACCACTTAACATCAGGGGACACGAAAATAGCAGAATTGAGCATTTTCAGTATTAAATGAGAAAAATTTTGCTATTTCCGATGTTAAGGAATGTACGCTTACAGATTCGCATATTTACAATGCGCAAACGGCTCTGCATATAATTTATTTACATACATACATATGTACATATGTATGTATATTTTCTATATACATATGTATTTTATATCAAAGCACACAAGCATATACGTACAAATTGAGCTATTTCATGATGAATTCCTTAAAATCTTTCGGAATATATAATAGTCATGTTTATGTTGTTACCTAAATATTTAATTAATGTAATATATATACATATTTATTTGCAGGCCTTTAAAAGTTTTAATAACATGTTTATGTATGCAATTATGGGTGTATGTAAACACAACCTACGCAAAATGTTTGCAAATTTGTCCACACACAACTTTACAACATACATATATTGTTTCATGCAAAATCTCTGTTGACCCGGACATCCAATGGCCGAAGCTCACGTTTTGTCAAAGAGTCAATGTGCCGATAGACTGACGCGTCACAACATTGTGTTGTTGGTAGAAAATCCAAGCTGTGCTGAAAAAAATAAACGAATGGCCGCCGATTGTCACCGCTTCCCTCGCCGCTGAAACAGCTTCGCCTACAAACCAGCGTAGATATGTATGTTTATGAGTGAGCTTGCATACATATCGACGCCGATTTTTGCAAGCCGCGTAACAATATGTTTTACATTCCTTGACAAATACAGTCAATCCCGGTTATGTGCCACAATCAAAGATACAGATTTTTGTAGTTTGTTAAAAATAAAAATATAATATGGCACATAAGCAAGTGCGTATACTTATTCGAGTGGTACTTAAAACAATAATTTCTATGTATTTCAAAACACAAACCGTGAGATACAGCAAGATATAGGCAGTTAAGAGGGATGATTTTCATTTAAACGGAGTACTAATTAACCGGGATCCACTGTACACATAAATCAGGTAGCTAGGTAGGTAGGAGTGCAGCCCTATCGGGCTCAATTAGCACTTGATGTGCCATTTTGATACACTATTCGTAGAACCTCCTGTATCTGCTATGTTTCACCTTCTCTCTCAAACCATTTTGAGGTTTCGATGAAACTACTTATGTCTAATATGCTTTTAGTGGAAATCCATTCAAGGTTGGGTGCTTGATGGATTCCAAGTGTCTTGTGTCGGACCTGTGCTAGAGCTGGGCATTCGCAGAGAAAGTGGAAAATTATTTCCTTGTTCCCTGCTACTCCGCAGCCTCGGCAGATGTCGTTGTAGGACAGACCCATTTTGGACGCATGGTCCCCAAATGGCCAGTGCTCTGTTGTGGTAGCTGTTACTCTGAAGATGCTTTTTCTTGACCTATTTAATAAGTCGTTGGTTCTTTTCCTGTCATATGTTAGCCATAATTGTTTAGTTATGACGCATTTTGTAATGTTTTTCTACCTGCTATTTGCAACTTGTTGAAATTGTCTATTTATCTCTCCTTTGATCGATCCTAGCGGGCTTGGTATTAGCTCCGCCTCGGATTCGTTGAGGAAAGCTCCTGCCTTTGCCAACTCGTCTGCTTTTTCGTTACCGAAAATGTTCCTGTGGCCGGGATCCAGATCAAGTCTAGTTGGAGCTTGTCTTTTATTGAGCGTAGTGCTCTCTTGCAGTTGTCAACTATACTAGAATTTGTCATGGGTGAAGACAAGGCCAGGAGCGCCGCCTGGCTATCCGTAAATATAGTTGCTTTATGTATATTCCCGTGGTTTTCTAATAGATCTTCGCAGGCTTTTTCTATGCCTAGTACTTCTGCTTGGAAGATGTTAGCCGAGTTCGGTAGACGTATAGAGAGAGATATGCCTAGATCAGCGGAGAATACCCCCGTGCCTACTCCGCAGTGCATTTTGGACCCATCGGTATACACTGAGATGAAATCCTCCTCTCCTATTGAACATCTTCTCCATTTTCGTCTAGATGGTATCCTCACCTGGAAGTGTCTATTTTAAATCCAGCTTGGGGAGACTGTAGTCTGATTTACTAATGGTGAGCTTGCTTAGGATTGCCGCACATGCTGCTCTTTTGGACGTGACTATACCATTTATACCATTTTTTAATGTTGTATTGTTTGTTTAGCGCTGGCCACCATACCAGGGCTCCATATGTAAGTATAGGTCTTACGACAGCCGTATACATCGACATTATTATACTTGGTTTGAGGCCCCAATTCTTGTTGACGATTCTCTTACAAGTATAGTAGGCCATGTATGCTTTGTTTATTCTTTTTTCTATACTTATTTTCCAGGACAGTTTGGTGTCAATCTCCACCCCCAAGTATTTAGCTGTGGGGGATAGAGTGAGTGTTGTACTGTTTAGTACCGGAAGTTGAAACTGAGGTATTTTGGTTCTGCTTGTGAATAGCATCAGTTCTGTTTTGTTTGGGTTAACTCCTAGTCCATTATTTTTAGCCCATTGGTTTAACCTTCGAAGTGCTCTTTCCATAATCTCGCTGACTGTTGAAGGAAACATGCCTGATACCAACAACACTATATCGTCTGCATATGCTACTGCTTTCACTCCTCCACCGTTTAGTTGGAGTAGTATTTCGTTCAGCGCTACAACCCATAGAAGCGGAGAGAGAACCCCCTTGAGGCGTCCCTCTACTCACTTAACTTGGTTGTGTTGCACAGTGTCATCTATGCCACCATGTGCCAGAGAATTAATTATCGCATTTACTTCTATGTTATTGAAGGCGCCCTCTATGTCTAGAAAAGCAGCCATGGTGTATTGTTTGTGGTGTAGTGATTTTTCAATTTCACTTATCACCTCGTGAAGGTCAGTTTCGGTTGATCGGCCTTTACGTACGCAAGTTGGGACTTCGATAACTTCTCCGCCATTATTGTTCTTACGTGTAAATCTATTAGCCTTTCTAGTACCTACAACATAAAGGAGGTAAGGCTTATAGGTCTAAAATCCTTGGCATTCTCGTGTGTTCTTCTGCTTGTTTTGGAAGGAACGCAACTTTACTTCTTTTTCAACTTCTTGGGATGTAAGATAGTTGAATGCTAGCTTTGTTTATATTTTCAAGCCTTTGAACCATTGGTTTTACCAGTTTTGGCAGCATTATGGGCATAATACCGTCAGGGCCTGCCGCTTTATATGGTGCAAAACTATTTATGGCATATTTGATTTTGCTTTTGTCTACTTTCCGGCTTCGATAATCAGCTGCGTTCAATGGAGGTTCTGCTTGAACCCTCGTTGTAGGTGTTTGTTGACTCCCGGGGAAGTGCGTTGTAATCAGTACCTCCAGAGACTCTTTTGCCGAGGAGGTCCAATCACTTCCCTCCGCCTTAATTTAGGCAGTATTAGTATGATCTTTGGATGGCATTTTGCTCAGCCTGGCGGTTTCTCGGCAACTTTCTATCGATGTGCAGTAAGATATCCATAAGTCGTTTTTAGCTTTCCTGACTGCTTTTTTGTATCTTTTCATAATATCGTTATATGGCTGCCATATTTTGGTTCTAAAACTCTCATTGAAAGCTTTCCTTAGTTGTGTTCTCAAATTCTTGAGTTCACTGTTCCACCAAGGAAGAGACTTTCTCTTTTTCAAAACTGTTAGCGGAGTGGATCTATTGAAAGTTGTTGTTGAGATATTTTCCAACTTCTCTACTTGTGAATCTAGTTCCTCAGGATTTTTGATACTCTTATTGCCTCCCTTTTTATGGCAGTTTGTTGCTATACTGGTAAATTTTCCCCATGCCGTTCTTCTAGGATTCCGGTATGTGAGAGGCGCACTGTACTTCTCGCGGATGCTGAAGAGTATCCAGGAGTGATCTGACATGGAAGGCTCATCGGATACCTTCCAGTTATCCACAACGAGACTGTCTGTGTCTGTTGATAGCTTGAGGTCTAGCACATAATCCCACCCCGGAAACCTATCAGAGCTTGGGAAAATAAAGCTTGGCTTATCGTCCTTGTTGCATATACTTAGATTACTATACAGAATATACTGCAAAAGTGACTAGCCTCTGGTGTTTATACTGGAGCTACCCCATACGGTGTGCCTTGCGTTAGCATCACACCCTATTAGGACATCTTCTTTCTTGTTCTCATCTACTGCAGGTTTATCTGCACGCATCTTATGTTATTGGGCATCTCGGGTTTCTTCGATACCCACATTCCTTAGTGGCTATGTCTTCGTCATGGGCCTTGGAAGATTTTTAGTCTGGCCTTGCGAATTTTTGTAGTCAGTCTTCTTGAGGCCGATACCAAATGAAGAAGGGCTTTTACTTTCTGTTCCACCTTTTCCTGGACCACTGTGATATCTGCTGCTGCTTTTCGCCTTCAATTTTTTGGGCAGGACAAAGAAATGCATTTATACTTCTATTGATAAGAATGCATACCCTAGGTTTTTCCTGAGCTGATTCTGGGATTTCTTGCGCTTCTTCTTGTTTTCTGCTTTAGCCGCCAGTGCACTTTGGTTGGTGCTCATGGCTGCTTTGGAGGTGGACGCTTTCTCCCTTAAATCTGCTGTTTTCACTGCTGTATCTACCGGTATACTTTGGTTGGTATGTCTCCTGACTGGAGGCGAGTAATTCGTCTTCTTCGGATTCCGTAATGGGATTCCTGTAATTCATGTCCTTAGTCGTCGCTGTTGTCGTCAATTTGGTTGTTGTTCTTGTTGTTGTTGCGTTATTGTTTTCGTTTATTTTGGTCCCACGAGTAGGCCGGAAAGAGTTGGTCACTCGTCCGCAGAGCCGGTATGCCGAGAGAAGGCTTTTATACCTCCGACCTCACCTGGGCATCGGAGGGGACCGTTTGTGATCAGCTATTTATTACCCCCCGCTGACCATTCAGCCCTCGGCACGGGTACCTCGACACCTTGGCTTAGGGTGGTGTTGATGCGGGTATCCTCACACTTCCACAATAGGAGATGGGCGTAAAACCTAGAGTTTATTCATTCCTTACATTATTGTGGGAATTATGAGGTTTCCCTCCTAGTTCGTAAGATTAGAGTGCGTTTCCTTTGGGATGCTCACTCTACTCTTACTTAAGCTCCTTCGCCACTACAAGGCGACTAACTTGAAAGAGCATAAATCATAGGTATACAAGTATATGTGGCCTTGTGTATGCATTATTTGCGTGGGAATATCATACGCACATATGCATGTATGTATGTGCATATAGAGCAGTGCGCGCACATTATATTACTGATACACGATAATATCATGATTTGTATTTGAATTGCAATTACATATGTACATACATATGTATGTAATTATGTGCTGATATGTACACTGATGCGTATGAAAATTGAAATGAAATATTACTGTATTGTATTAAGTTTTTTAGGACATATAGCATATGTATCTACTTAAATATTTGTGAATTTATAATATATTATCAAACATATAAAATATTTAATAAATAACTCTTATTCTCACATTAAATACAAATATTGTTTTGAAAAAAGCATAATTTAATTAGATTGAGACAAGTTTTGCATGTATTCATAAAAATACGCAAAATGATAATCATATCAATTAATATGATGGCATGTAAACGTATAAAATTATATGCAAAAGGCAACATACGTCTGTAACAGCAATGTACATACTTATGTATATTTCTGAGCATAATTTTCATTGAATGATCAGCTCTGTTCACGCGCCACTGTTAAGATTTCTCCTTCTGAGCAAGCTGTGGTGAAACACGCTCATCGCATTTTGTTAGCTTTTGACAGTTCACACGCTTGTCCGTTGTTGGACCTTCCCTATAAATATACGTTCTCTGTCTGAGCTTTGTTGAAAACCATACGTGGCGCACAAGATGGTAAAATTTGTTATTTACCGATAAAAAATAGTTAAATTTAGAATAGACTAGATGAATAACATACTATTTTGGGTGATAATCAAGTTAATAAAGAAATTTCAATGTCCAAGACGGAGAAGCTATGGTGTAGACAGGTTTTCGCTCTAATGGTTCCATTGAAATGGCATGGGTTCCTTCAAAAATAAACGTGTCATTTTATTGTGATTTTTAGGAAAATATGATGATAGATAAATCAGAAAAATTAAGTTAGTTGACCTAATTTTTCGGCAAGATAATGCCGTAATTCATTGTTCCAGGGAGACAAAAGAGTTTTTTAGACAAAACATTCCACTTCTCAACTGATCCGCTCTTAGCCCAGACTTTAACCCTATATAAAATCTGTGGGGTATTCTACCAAGAAGAGTTCATGCTAAAGGGCACAATTTCATATCGTTAAATATCCAAATGTCGCACATAGAAGCATTTGGTCTCAAAAACCGGACAAAATTATTAAAAATTAATAAAAATGCATGATTTAATATAATATGCAATATACATTATTAAAATAAAACGAGTAAGGAAGGGCTAATTTCGGGTGCAACCGAACATTTTATATTGAATATACTATTTGAGTAGGGGTAGTATCGACCAGATTTTATCTATTTTTGCTCATCCCACATACTATTAATATACCACATACTCAAAAAAATGTTCCCTGGGTTTCATTACGGTACCTTACCATACAACCATCAATCAAATGGAGCAAAGTCAAGTGGATGTCCGAAAATCTTGGTGATAGTTATTTGTGGGGGGGGCAAGTTTTCACCCAATTGTAGCTATTTTAAGCACAAAAATACACTGTTATTAATAAAACATGTTCTGCAATTTTCATTGAATTGGCCCAAATATTGGCGGATATATCCAGCATAAAGTCACCTATAAGTTCGAAAATCTTTATATTATGTATATGGGGGCTCAAGGATATATTGGCCCGATTCAACCCATTTTCGATATGCAGAAATAGCATTGTCAGGAAAGGATTATGCCTGAATTTATATTGCATATCTCACATAATGACTAACATTTTTGATCAAAAGTCAACTATAGGTACTGGGCTCCACATATTCGGTAGCTATCGGCTTGAACAATTTTGATTGGATTTGGACAATTTTTGGTCAATAGGTGGCATACTTTATGGGAATTATTACCGCACAATTTTATTCCGTTTTATCAATTACTTCTTAATTTGTGTACTGGAAAGTGAAAGAATCAAATGGAATTTTAAATTATGTTATATGGGAAGTAGTTGTGATTGTAGTGCGATGTCGCTCATTTTCATACCGTGACATAGAAGTATTAAAATAATATCACATACTAAATTTAGTCGAAATCGGTCTATCGGGTGTGGAGATATGGGATTTCATCAAAAAGTGGGCGGTACCACGCCCATTGTCCAATTTTCACACCAAATCCGATAGAGCCCCCTTATACCATCTATATAACACCCGTCTAGAATAATTTCGCAGGATTTCAGTGACCAATCTAGTTCAAGGCGCTTTTTTAAAAGGGGGAAAGAAGAGGAAAATGTTTAAGCCTATATGTTAAGTAGAAACCTTGTAGTTTAGTAAAAAAATAAGTTTAAGTTCGACCTCGTCCGACACTATAACCAAACCACTTATTTCTAAAAAATTAAAATTTTTTTTCGTTTTTTTGATGTTTTCCCGAAAAAAACAAAATAATACATTAACTAAATTAATCTTTATATTATTAATATTAAATACATACCATGTTGTCCAGAATCCATAAAAAAAAATTTCAAGAATTCTCTTCACGCGACACAAAAAACCACTTGCAATTTCGAGAACAATAGAGAGTATCGCGAATAAGGACTTGTGTACTGAACGAAGTCTTGGTTCCGACTACTTGTGTGGCAATATAGCGGGCTGCAGGTCAATCATTTAATCGGTTTATTGTAGTACAGTTACTTAGGTATGAAAAAAAATAAATTTTGAGTAGCATCGCTGGAGTTTGTAATTCTCACTTTTGTCCGGTTTTTGAAGGAAAATGCTCCTATGTGTGTCGGGACTAGGAAAAATGTGCGGCAATGCCTATCTAGACTTTAAAAACCTAATTGCTTAAGTGCCGAAAGGATTAATTCAAGTTTTCAAACGCCGCGATAAGTTCACAGATTGCTAACAGGAAGTGGAAGTTAAGTTACAATTTAGCTTTTGTACCTTAGTTTATATAAATTGCCAGCACAAAACCAGTAAAATAGCTATAGCTATGTTGAAACTACATTTTGATTGTTTTATTCTTCATCTCTTTACTTCTGAGTGTTATTGATTTTGACCCAATTGCCACCATTGTATATAAATTTTTAAGTATTACATAAGTTTTTTAAATGCAAAACTACTTCATAACATATTTCATATAAATTGTTGATAAGTACCTTATCAGTTTATAACATTTTATAATTAATCATTAATATATCAAATTACATTATTGTTTATATATTATTATATTAAGGATGATCCATTTCCAGGTTCCCTACTTTTTTAAAGAAAAACACATAGACTTCAAATTTAATGGGGAATATTTATTATAATTTGAAAGTACATTCTCTGGCATTTAATTTTTGAAGCTTATCTCTTTCAAATGTTGGCCACGACTACATCCCAGTTGGACCATCCGTTGAGTCCAATTTTCGATGATCCAAGGCCTGAATCGGAAAAGAATTATCCACATTGACTTTAAGATTTTACCAATCAATCGGCTCAAAATGAGAAATTATCTGCTCACCGAAGTATCCTCTCAATAAATACACTGATTGATGCGATGTGTCGGAAGTGGCGCCGCCTTGTTGAAATTATGAGCTTCAATTTCAGCAACAACGCATTAACGATCGCCAACAACAGTTTCGTTCTCAACGGCATCATTTTTGAAGAAATATAGGCCGATGCTTTCACCGGCCCACAAACCACACAGACTGTAGTTTTTTCTGGATAAGAGGCAGCTCGTGAATCTCTTCAGGTTTCTCTTCGTTCTAAATGAGATAATTTTGCTTGTTTACATACTCTTTGACACAAAAGTGGGCCTCATCGCCGAACAAAAATGTACTCGAAAACCTCGGATCTTCGAACTTTTCAGAAGCCCATAGAGTGAAGCGAGGTCACTTGGGAAGGTCGAGCGGCTTCAGTTCTTGCACAAGCTATATTTTGTAGGATCTCGATGTAAAATGCGCCAAATTCGAGTTGCGACGAATCTACTCTCCACCATCTTTGTGTGCACTCTCGGATACCGCTTTATATTTTCTTCACTGCATGCTGTATATACAAGTATATGTGGCCTTGTGTATGCATTATTTGCGTGGGAATATCATACGCACATATGCATGTATGTATGTGCATATAGAGCAGTGCGCGCACATTATATTACTGATACACGATAATATCATGATTTGTATTTGAATTGCAATTACATATGTACATACATATGTATGTAATTATGTGCTGATATGTACACTGATGCGTATGAAAATTGAAATGAAATATTACTGTATTGTATTAAGTTTTTTAGGACATATAGCATATGTATCTACTTAAATATTTGTGAATTTTTAATATATTATCAAACATATAAAATATTTAATAAATAACTCTTATTCTCACATTAAATACAAATATTGTTTTGAAAAAAGCATAATTTAATTAGATTGAGACAAGTTTTGCATGTATTCATAAAAATACGCAAAATGATAATCATATCAATTAATATGATGGCATGTAAACGTATAAAATTATATGCAAAAGGCAACATACGTCTGTAACAGCAATGTACATACTTATGTATATTTCTGAGCATAATTTTCATTGAATGATCAGCTCTGTTCACGCGCCACTGTTAAGATTTCTCCTTCTGAGCAAGCTGTGGTGAAACACGCTCATCGCATTTTGTTAGCTTTTGACAGTTCACACGCTTGTCCGTTGTTGGACCTTCCCTATAAATATACGTTCTCTGTCTGAGCTTTGTTGAAAACCATACGTGGCGCACAAGATGGTAAAATTTGTTATTTACCGATAAAAAATAGTTAAATTTAGAATAGACTAGATGAATAACATACTATTTTGGGTGATAATCAAGTTAATAAAGAAATTTCAATGTCCAAGACGGAGAAGCTATGGTATGGTGTAGACAGGTTTTCGCTCTAATGGTTCCATTGAAATGGCATGGGTTCCTTCAAAAATAAACGTGTCATTTTATTGTGATTTTTAGGAAAATATGATGATAGATAAATCAGAAAAATTAAGTTAGTTGACCTAATTTTTCGGCAAGATAATGCCGTAATTCATTGTTCCAGGGAGACAAAAGAGTTTTTTAGACAAAACATTCCACTTCTCAACTGATCCGCTCTTAGCCCAGACTTTAACCCTATATAAAATCTGTGGGGTATTCTACCAAGAAGAGTTCATGCTAAAGGGCACAATTTCATATCGTTAAATATCCAAATGTCGCACATAGAAGCATTTGGTCTCAAAAACCGGACAAAATTATTAAAAATTAATAAAAATGCATGATTTAATATAATATGCAATATACATTATTAAAATAAAACGAGTAAGGAAGGGCTAATTTCGGGTGCAACCGAACATTTTATATTGAATATACTATTTGAGTAGGGGTAGTATCGACCAGATTTTATCTATTTTTGCTCATCCCACATACTATTAATATACCACATACTCAAAAAAATGTTCCCTGGGTTTCATTACGGTACCTTACCATACAACCATCAATCAAATGGAGCAAAGTCAAGTGGATGTCCGAAAATCTTGGTGATAGTTATTTGTGGGGGGGCAAGTTTTCACCCAATTGTAGCTATTTTAAGCACAAAAATACACTGTTATTAATAAAACATGTTCTGCAATTTTCATTGAATTGGCCCAAATATTGGCGGATATATCCAGCATAAAGTCACCTATAAGTTCGAAAATCTTTATATTATGTATATGGGGGCTCAAGGATATATTGGCCCGATTCAACCCATTTTCGATATGCAGAAATAGCATTGTCAGGAAAGGATTATGCCTGAATTTATATTGCATATCTCACATAATGACTAACATTTTTGATCAAAAGTCAACTATAGGTACTGGGCTCCACATATTCGGTAGCTATCGGCTTGAACAATTTTGATTGGATTTGGACAATTTTTGGTCAATAGGTGGCATACTTTATGGGAATTATTACCGCACAATTTTATTCCGTTTTATCAATTACTTCTTAATTTGTGTACTGGAAAGTGAAAGAATCAAATGGAATTTTAAATTATGTTATATGGGAAGTAGTTGTGATTGTAGTGCGATGTCGCTCATTTTCATACCGTGACATAGAAGTATTAAAATAATATCACATACTAAATTTAGTCGAAATCGGTCTATCGGGTGTGGAGATATGGGATTTCATCAAAAAGTGGGCGGTACCACGCCCATTGTCCAATTTTCACACCAAATCCGATAGAGCCCCCTTATACCATCTATATAACACCCGTCTAGAATAATTTCGCAGGATTTCAGTGACCAATCTAGTTCAAGGCGCTTTTTTAAAAGGGGGAAAGAAGAGGAAAATGTTTAAGCCTATATGTTAAGTAGAAACCTTGTAGTTTAGTAAAAAAATAAGTTTAAGTTCGACCTCGTCCGACACTATAACCAAACCACTTATTTCTAAAAAATTAAAATTTTTTTTTCGTTTTTTTGATGTTTTCCCGAAAAAAACAAAATAATACATTAACTAAATTAATCTTTATATTATTAATATTAAATACATACCATGTTGTCCAGAATCCATAAAAAAAAATTTCAAGAATTCTCTTCACGCGACACAAAAAACCACTTGCAATTTCGAGAACAATAGAGAGTATCGCGAATAAGGACTTGTGTACTGAACGAAGTCTTGGTTCCGACTACTTGTGTGGCAATATAGCGGGCTGCAGGTCAATCATTTAATCGGTTTATTGTAGTACAGTTACTTAGGTATGAAAAAAAATAAATTTTGAGTAGCATCGCTGGAGTTTGTAATTCTCACTTTTGTCCGGTTTTTGAAGGAAAATGCTCCTATGTGTGTCGGGACTAGGAAAAATGTGCGGCAATGCCTATCTAGACTTTAAAAACCTAATTGCTTAAGTGCCGAAAGGATTAATTCAAGTTTTCAAACGCCGCGATAAGTTCACAGATTGCTAACAGGAAGTGGAAGTTAAGTTACAATTTAGCTTTTGTACCTTAGTTTATATAAATTGCCAGCACAAAACCAGTAAAATAGCTATAGCTATGTTGAAACTACATTTTGATTGTTTTATTCTTCATCTCTTTACTTCTGAGTGTTATTGATTTTGACCCAATTGCCACCATTGTATATAAATTTTTAAGTATTACATAAGTTTTTTAAATGCAAAACTACTTCATAACATATTTCATATAAATTGTTGATAAGTACCTTATCAGTTTATAACATTTTATAATTAATCATTAATATATCAAATTACATTATTGTTTATATATTATTATATTAAGGATGATCCATTTCCAGGTTCCCTACTTTTTTAAAGAAAAACACATAGACTTCAAATTTAATGGGGAATATTTATTATAATTTGAAAGTACATTCTCTGGCATTTAATTTTTGAAGCTTATCTCTTTCAAATGTTGGCCACGACTACATCCCAGTTGGACCATCCGTTGAGTCCAATTTTCGATGATCCAAGGCCTGAATCGGAAAAGAATTATCCACATTGACTTTAAGATTTTACCAATCAATCGGCTCAAAATGAGAAATTATCTGCTCACCGAAGTATCCTCTCAATAAATACACTGATTGATGCGATGTGTCGGAAGTGGCGCCGCCTTGTTGAAATTATGAGCTTCAATTTCAGGCATGTAATGTTCGCTTATAACAACGCATTAACGATCGCCAACAACAGTTTCGTTCTCAACGGCATCATTTTTGAAGAAATATAGGCCGATGCTTTCACCGGCCCACAAACCACACAGACTGTAGTTTTTTCTGGATAAGAGGCAGCTCGTGAATCTCTTCAGGTTTCTCTTCGTTCTAAATGAGATAATTTTGCTTGTTTACATACTCTTTGACACAAAAGTGGGCCTCATCGCCGAACAAAAATGTACTCGAAAACCTAGGATCTTCGAACTTTTCAGAAGCCCATAGAGTGAAGCGAGGTCACTTGGGAAGGTCGAGCGGCTTCAGTTCTTGCACAAGCTATATTTTGTAGGATCTCGATGTAAAATGCGCCAAATTCGAGTTGCGACGAATCTACTCTCCACCATCTTTGTGTGCACTCTCGGATACCGCTTTATATTTTCTTCACTGCATTCATGCAATCAAATTTCTCTAGTTTATTTCAGTTCTATATTTTTTATGCAATGGCTCATACCAGTGTTGCGTGGGAAATGCATATTTCGCGGTGATGAGCCAACCCACCATTTCCGGTAGTATCGAATATATTTGTAAATTGGTGGTGGAGCGTAAACACGGCTAAGTGCGTTTTCCTAATTCTATTGAAGAATACAATAGAATTAAGACTGGGTAAGTTGTAATCCCATTTAAAAGAAAATAAATCGCGATACAACAATTTTATTCCAGATTTTATTCGAAATTTGGAATAAAGGGTGTAATTGGAGCAATTGATTGCACTCATGTTGGCATAATTGCACTTGCCTTGTCAAACACAGTTGTACCGCATGATTATATGAACAGAAAAGGTTATTATAGCATTAATGTTGAAGCGGTAAGTATTATGTTCAATAACTAATTAATAAGTAATTAATAACTAATTTTCACAATAGGTTTGTGACGACGAACTAATTTTCCGGCACGTGAATGCAAAATTTCTCGGCTCATGTCATGACTCCGGTATATGGACTACTTTGCCAGCAAGGATAAAGCTTATAAGAGAACACTCTGATGGAGCTTTTAAATGGCTTTTGGGTGATTCGGGATATCCATTGGAGCCATGGCTTCTTACACCGGTGACAAATCCTGAAAACCCAAATGAACAATAGGCAAGAAACACGATTGAAAGAGCATTTGGAGTTTTAAAACCACGCTTTTGTTGCATTTCAAAAGAGAGTACATTGCAGTATAAACATTCAAAAGCTGCATTATTTGTATATTCTTGTACAATATTTCACAATATATTACAAAAACGTGGCATTTTTATAGATGAAACCGAAATATTGACAGATCGATCACATCCTGAAAATGTGGTAGCAATATCTGAAATCCATTCCTGGGAGTATTACACTCGAGGCAGGGCAGCACGTCAAAGATGCATTAACACATTAGATAATTCAAATTCTACCAATATATACTTCAAACCAAACTTCATTTATTTCATTTATAAAATAAATAAACATAACAATAAAAAATTCTTATATACATAAAAATCCACATTTTTCACTTTCACTTTTTTGTACAAAAAACATAACAATAAAATAATTCATATATATAGTACATAAAAAGGAACATTTTTAATTTTCACTTTTTTGTACAAAAAACATAACAATAAAATAATTCATATATACATAAAACGGAATATTTTTAATTTTCACTTTTTTGTACAAAAAACATCATTTTTATTTTATATTCATATATACATAAAAGGGAACATTTTTAATTTGAACTTTTTTGTACAAAAAACATAACAATAAAATAATTCATATATACATAAAAAAGCACATTTTTCACTTTCACTTTTTTGTACAAATCTTCTGTGTTTTTTACAATGGTCTGAGCAAGCGCCACCATCGCTGCCGCTAAATTATTAATAGATTCCGTGTGTTTGTTAATGAAATCTAATGTTTGAATCCGGAAAGTCTGTCCTCCTCGGCTTTTTCTTTCATCAAATCCATGTAATTCCTGAACATTTCGTCCGTCGTAATTTTGTTTGGTACGGGACCATGACGGAGTGCAGTCATTGGACGCATCCGAAGTCGTCATCAGGGGTGATGGTGCAGCTGTGAAAACTACTTCTTCCTAAATTAGAAAAAGAAAAAACAATGATAAATTCTGCATACTCGTATTGGTCTTTCTTGCTGTTCTTACCTCTGTGCCAGTGGCTGGTATGTACATCAGCCAACCCATCAACCGCAATTGACCCCAACGTATCCAATGCTCTCTGCTCCGTTTCAGAGAGCTCAATTGTTGAGCTGTGACCGCCACCTGTCACCAGCTTGTGCGCCTTGGATCTCCTTGCACGTGACCGTATTTGATTTTTCCATTGGCTCAGATTCTGTCAAACAAAGGACATGATGGAGTTCCGGATGGGCCCCTTTAGGCCATTTAATTGTACAGAGAGTTTCGCCCAAAGCTCCTCAACCCTTTTCGGCCGCGATGGGTCGTTTTTATGCAACTTTATTTCAGGATGAACCCGCACAAAGTTCAGATAGCACTCGATTTGCTCCTTCGAGGTGCGCAACGCTTTATTATGATCTGTAAAAAAGACACATTTTACATATACTATAATTGTTTAATCCAAACAAATACTCCTCTGCATTACTCCCACAAATTACATAAAGTAATAGAGGCGCAATGCAGAGGAATATCAACCGCCCCAACTTCACGCAACAGGCGAAAAAAGAGACAAAAAAGAAGACGATTTTCCCGCGCTTTTGACAAAAAGGTCATTATTATCCCGCCAACACAGCAATCAAGCACAAGTGAAAGTACAAGCGAATACGGAATCAAACCGAAGTGAGACATTCTACTCAGTGAACATATTAAAACGTTTTGAAACAAAGTGATAAAACAATTACTAGTGCACATTATACTAAAAGAGGTCAACATTATCTTAAATTTCTAAATAAAACAATACGGACACAACACAGGAATCCACACAAAATCAATCGGCAATAACCTACAGCGAAGGAATAAACCCAGCACACAAAACGGATTAGTATATCTGAACTCGTAACAATATGTATGTATATTAACATTGAATTCTAACACTATATATACAAAATACCTTTTAATTATTCGCAATCGGCCCCATACGTCGACATACCCCGACATTTTTGGTCCTATCGAGCCGCGATAATTAAAAGAAAAAGTCTTCGTGGGAATTTTAACAACAACATTATCGTTCGAACTCCACAACCCAACCTGAAGGTATTAAAAGAGTGCACCCAACAAACAAAAACCCTGTACGCTGAAGCAACAGATACCCCAACAAGTAATTAAAAACAAAAACGAACCAAACTTAATCAAAAGCGGAAAAAATTTGTAAGTGCGACCCATATATTTTTCAATATAATAATACAATATAAAGTGCAAATCATATTTGTTAAAAAACACCCAATTGTCAAATTGTGTCCCTAAGAAGACTTAAGCATAATTTATTGGTTTTATTGGGTTGACAAAAATTTGATTTGCACTATTTAATATTTACCAAAGAGAAGAAGTGCAATAATAAAATATATGCATATATTTTGCCGTCCGCTATTGCATTCTTCTTGTTGAACTAAAATTACATATATACTTAAATAAATATACACCCGCTACGTACCTACATACGAATAGCGCACCCATTCGCATATATTTGTTGGTGACGAAAATTGCTGGCGAACAGCACGTCAAAAGACAAATACCCAGTAGGAAATTAAAAAGGTGACCCAGTAGGAAAAAGTGCAAAACCCTGCAAAATTTAATTTATCGATTTTTTTCTACGAATCATCGGAAATTTAATAATTTCATATAAATATTAACAATCGGACACCATCGAGATAAAAGCGACAAAATTAATTTGAAATTTTACAAAATAAATAAATCATTAAAGAAAAAGTTTTTCAAAGTTTGTTTTATTACATTTTCGTAACTCTACGCGATTTATTTTTCTCATTCAACCCAAATATTAAATATATCTTACCGAAAAGTGGAAATGGAAGATTTTAAAATTACAACAACAGATTTGATTGAATTCGTGGAAGACCATCTTCAGACACAATGTGAAGATGAATCGGTCTATACCCTAGAAATTAAAAGGGTCGAACTAAATTCGCTTTATGAAAAAGCAAAGCGCTCATACGATGCGATCAGAAGAATTTCTCGCGAAAGTCATGAAACAATCGATTTCATTGAAGTGAAAGAAAAATATCAAAAAAGTTATCGAATTTACCTCTCTTGCTTAGCTTCCATCGACGAAGATGTAGATACGCGTAAAACACAGGTGTCAACCCAACCCATTAAGGAAAGGACTTCAGAAGCCACGATGATGGATTTCGCCCCTGCAGTTCACCTTCCACCATGCGACACCGACATTTTTACGGAGATTATACAACTTGGCCCACCTTTCGGGATATGTTTACAGCTCTGTATATCCGTAACCCAAGTATTAGTAATGTTGAAAGACTCTTTCACCTTACTCAGAAGACCCGAGGAGAAGCAAGAGAGGTTATTCAAAACGCACCCTTAACAAATGATAGTTTCATACTTGCCTGGAAAAATTTAGTCGACCAATACGAAAATAAGAGGTTGCAGGCACAATTAAAGACCCTTTTTAACCTACCCCAAGTAACTCAAAAAACAGGTTGTGCTATAAAAGGCTTACAACGTTCGGTTAATAACGTTTTAACCAATTTACACAATCTTGAGATTGACACAACTAGCTGGGATCCGATATTGATATATCTTTGTAGTTCAAATCTACCTAAGCAAACTCTCGAAACTTTTGAATATACCCTAGCAGATAATTCAGATATACCGACGTGGTCAAATTTCGACAGTTTTTTAATGCACAAATACAAAACTCTCGAATCTGTTGGAAATTTCAAAGCTTCAGTAGCAAAATTACCCCCATTCCACACCGGTATAGTTAAACGAACAGATGAAAAGAAATACAACACTTTTCATGCAAACGTGGCTGAAACGCCAATTGCTAGACCCTCTAACACCCAAAGGAATAATAATTTCAACTTTACTCAAAATAATATAGATACAGAAAGCAAAAAGCAGCACTCTATTCGAGAATGTCCCAAATTTCTCGCAATGAATGTAGAGACACGTATCTCCACAATCAAAAAATATGATTATTGCTATAACTGCTTGGCCATTTCACATAGCTACAAGAACTGCGTGAGTAAATTCTGGTGTCGTAAGTGTCACAAAAAACACAATACTCTGATACACAGAGAATCCAGCTTTCGACCTGAATCCACTCCGGAAATACCAAACGTCACTAGTTCGAACCCTGAAAACGCTTCAAGTACCGCACTACCCACCCAAAGCACAAATACAAATCGGCAATCCTACACAGCAACTATACAGTCCACAAAATCATCAACCCAACACCCACCCAACCCAAGTAGGAAGCAGATATTACTCGGTACTGCAATGGTTCAAATAGAACATAATGGCCAGCGATATTCCGCGAGAGCTTTTATTGATTCAGGATCGGAAGCCACATTTATATCTCGAAGACTTCAAAGAAGTTTGGATATACCCACCCACTCTGTATCAGCCCAAGTGACCGGACTAAACAATGCAGTTTCAGCAACACCAACGAATATTTGTGAAATCACGCTTTGCTCACCCTTAAACACAAATTATAGGGTATCAGCACAGGCATTTATACTAAATAGCCTAACTGATAATTTACCCTCATACCCTTTGGATCCAAAGCAGTGTCTTAAAAATCTTGGATTAACTTTAGCAGGCACCCAATTTTACAAACCCAGACCCGTGGATATATTAATCGGTAGTGATATCTATCCAAGTATTTTACTCAATGGAGTAAAGCGAAACATACTAGGTTCACTCTTAGCTCAAGAGACAGAATTCGGATGGATATTGTCCGGACCCATCACCTAACCCACCAAAAATTCCGCCATAGTATCATTTCACAATAAAGTGAACCCCGAGAATCTATTCACACGTTTTTGAGAGGTGGAGGAAGTCCCAAAGGAATCCGTAGTTTCCAAATCGGACCAAATTTGTGAGGAAATTTTCCAAAAAAACTACCAGTCGATGGGCGCTATACAGTAACCCTACCCTTCAAAGAACAACGACAACGACAATATTGATATCGGATACTCTAGACATATAGCGTTGGCCCAATTCCTCAGAAATGAACGAGCTTTACTTAAAAAACCCGAAGTGAAAGCAGAATATGACAAAGCAATTATGGAATATTTGGAACTCGGACAAATGAAGAAAATAGAATATGACCCTTCTGTTAAAGCGACCCAATATTACTTACCACACCACGCAGTCATTAAACCCGATCGTATAACCACGAAATTGCGAGTGGTATTTAATGCATCTTGCCCCACGTCAAATAACAAAAGCTTAAATGACGTTTTACATATCGGGCCTACTTTACAGAAAGACCTTGTCATTCTGATCACAAATTGGCGACTCTTCCAATTCGTTTTTAATGCGGATATTCAGAAAATGTACCGGCAAATACTCGTAGACCCTAACCACACTCGGTACCAAAGGATATTATTTAGGAAGTCCCCGGAAGACACAATAGAAGACTTCGAATTGCAAACCGTCACGTTCGGCATAAATTGTGCGCCGTATCTAGCGATCCGTACCCTCATGAAGCTAGCTGATGATATAGAAGAAACCCACCCATTAGCAGCCAAAACACTTCGCCAGGAAATGTATGTAGACGATGTTTTAGCTGGAACACATGACCTGACCACGGCAAAGCCAGCACGAGATGAACTCATTTCCGCTCTGAAGTCCCCAGGATTCGCTCTGCGAAAATGGACCTCCAATGACCCACATATTCTGAAAAGACTTTTAGAGACGGAAACACTCAACCTTTCGGAATCCGAGAACACCAAAACCCTGGGCATTCGATGGAACTCCAAAAAGGATGCATTTTTCTTCCTCGTTAACCCAATAGAGAAAAAACCCGCACACACCAAACGTCAAGTTTTATCAGCCATAGCAAAATTGTTTGACCCAGCCGGTTGGCTTAGTCCAATAATAATCACGGCAAAAATAATTATGCAACAAATATGGCTAGATAAAACTGACTGGGATGAAAGCCTGAAGCCCCTCACCCTACATCGATGGAACAGCTTCGTAAAGGATTACGACAACATAAACAAAATTGAAATACCCAGATGGACCCATTTCAACCCAACAGCCACCATTGAATTCCAAGGTTTCTCTGATGCTTCAGAAAAAGCATATGCCGCGAGACTTTATATAAGGGTTTCAGTTGGACACAAAATATGGACAACTCTCTTAGTCTCAAAAACAAGAGTTGCTCCCATTAAAACCGTATCCCTACCCAGATTGGAACTCTGCGGAGCGGTTCTACTAGCTAACCTTGTTAACTCTACCCTATCCCAACTACACCTAACCCAATATAAAAATTATTTTTGGACTGACTCAACCATAGTTCTTGCTTGGTTAAACAAACCACCCTGTTCATGGACCACTTTCGTTTCTCATCGAGTAGCTGCAATCACCGAGAAAGTGGGAGTCGAAAATTGGAACGATGTGGAAAGCCAAGACAATCCCGCAGACTTAGAAAGCCGAGGATGTACACCCACCGATCTATTTAATTGCAACCTCTGATGGCATGGACCCCAACGGCTACAACATGAAAAGGAGCATTTTCGAGCATCGGAGAAAACATACAACACTACCGTGGAATTCAAACCCATTAAGACGTTTGCGATAACCACCCAAGAGGATATACTCGAAAGGTTTTCCTCATTCCTCAGAGCTATTCGCGTTATCGCTTACCTATTCAGGTTTTGCGCAAATTCCTCACCAAGGAGGCGAGAAATTGATTACTCAAACCACGAAATAACCCCGGAAGAGTTCAAGACAACCCGAATGAAGTTAATTATTCACACCCAAAAAACACATTTCCGAGAAGAATATGATGCATTGACCCGTAAAACCCAAATACATAAGAAAAGTTCATTATTGACTTTAAATCCATTCATTGACCCTAAAGGAGTTGTGCGAAGTGACGGAAGATTAACCAATTCCGCAGCGCTATCATATAATGAGCACCACCCTATCTTATTACCTTATAATAGTCGTACAACAAAATTACTAACTCAATTTACCCATTTAGCAACGTTACACGGCTAGTTCTCCGACTCCTAAGGACAGAATTCTGGATACCCAAAGCAGAAGATGCTGATTAAAATAATAATACATCAATGCAAAACGTGCATCATACACAACAAGGCTCAACAAACCCAAATAATGGCAGCTCTTCAAAATGAACGAACCATCCTAACCCGGCCGTCTGCTGGACCCTATGACATCAAAAACTACACTCGGGGAACATGTCTAATCACCAAAGGATATATATGTGTATTTGTATGCTTCTCAACTAAAGCAATACATCTCGAACCCGTTAGCGATCTCACTACGCAAGCCTTCCTAGCAGCATTCTCCCGCGTCTTCTCGAGGCGTGGATGTCCCGCCAATCTTTATTCTGACAACGGAACAAACTTTATAGGAGCTTCACAGTTGCTAATGAAAGATCGGCGTGAATTATTACAGACACTTCGAACTCAAATCACATCTCTCCATAGCCATCAAAATATCTCATGGCACTTCAACCCACCAGGAGCTCCACATATGGGTGGATTATGGGAAGCAGGCGTAAAAAGTCTAAAAACCCACCTAAAAAAGATAGCAATATTACAAAAATTCACGTTTGAAGAATTTGCTACCCTATTGAACCGCATTGAAAGTTGTTTAAACTCTCGGCCAATAAGCCCCATAAGCGACGACTCATCAAACTTGGAACCTATAACTCCAGAACACTTCCTTATAGGTACCCCATTGTTAACCCCTGCCGAAACCAATTTAGAGGATGCAAACTTAAGCATCGTTAACAGATGGCAGAAACTAAAAATACTCTTCCAGCACATTTGCAAGAGATGGAAGGAAGAGTTCCTTAAGGAGCTACACAAACGATACAAATGGAAATATCCACAACGTAATGTTGAAGTTAACGACTTAGTCGTTATAAGAAATGAAAATATCTCACCCAACGAATGGAAGCTCGGTCGAATCCAAAAAGTCTTCCCCGGCTTAGACAATAAAACACGAGTGGTTTAAATCCGAACTGCTCAAGGCACAATAACCAGCCCCATCACAAAAATTGTGATATTAAATACAGAATACATAAAAGTTTTCTCTTCTTTTTTTAGTGAAATGGCCCCAACAATCACCAACTCACCCAAACCTCGTCGTATGAGCTCAACAATTACCATCCGGTCCCGTAGCGCAACCCGTAGCATTACACCGATTTCGGAAGACGACACGATGTCACGACGCATTCAACGTTTCAAGTCGACCCTTCCCACTATTCGTGAAGAAAAGGAATGCGATGATCGCACAACAAGAAAACCGATCTCACATCGTAGAAAACATTCATCATCCCGTCATGTCACATGGGAAACGTCATTCATCCCTACACGGACATCCGAGGCTATACCCGGCCAACGATGCAAATACTGTTGAGAAACATCCACTTGCGATAGAGACCCGGCTACCATCCTTACTGGCTAAGCAGACCCTATTACCCACACTGAAGATCCGTTTAAGATGCGATGGCGAACGGTATAAAGTTCGAGCCATTTTGAACCCTACCCTCAAAATTACAAATATAGCGGGCGAACTCGTTAAAAAATTAAAACTGCCAATTACATACCTCAACACTTATCGTATTTGTAGTATCAAAATTAGCTCAAATAATGACACAAAGTTTTGTCTGGAATGTAACGCAGTAATCACCCACAATTCACCCAAAAAACCCTATGGGAGAGACTTAAGTGACGATGTGCATATGCGCTTTGAACATTTAGTCCTCGCTGACCCTCAATTCCACAGCAACAAAGAGCTAACGTTGGAGATTGGAGCGGATCTATACCCTCAAATTATCAGAAGTGGACTCTTCAAACCCGATAATGATACAGTGGTGGCGCAGAATACAGCATTTGGCTGAACCCTTACTGGCACCACCTAACCCTAAGTATACTGCTGATAAATGCTCAAAAAATTTCAATTTTCAATACCCAATCAATTACCCTATTAATACTAAAATTATTTCGCAGATTTTGCAAGGTGGCCAGGATGTTTAATCCAAACAAATACTCCTCTGAATTACTCCCACAAATTACATAAAGTAATAGAAGCGTAATGCAGAGGAATATCAACCGCCCCAACTGCACGCAACAGGCGAAAAAAGAGACAAAAAAGAAGACGATTTTCCCGCGCTTTTGACAAAAAGGTCATTATTATCCTGCCAACACAGCAATCAAGCACAAGTGAAAGTACAAGCGAATACGGAATCAAACCGAAGTGAGACATTCTACTCAGTGAACATATTAAAACGTTTTGAACCAAAGTGATAAAACAACTACTAGTGCACATTATACTAAAAGAGGTCAACATTATCTTAAATTTCTAAATAAAACAATACGGACACAACACAGGAATCCACACAAAATCAATCGGTAATAACCTACAGCGAAGGAATAAGCCCAGCACACAAAACGGATTAGTATATCTGAACTCGTAACAATATGTATGTATATTAACATTGAATTCTAACACTATATATACGAAATTAAGAACAATTAACCAATATTGGAAACACATACACACTCATATATTTATATATACACTATTAAACTCTAAATTTATAACGTGAAAACTAAACTAAATACCTTTTAATTATTCGCAATCGACCCATACGTCGACATACCGCGACAATAATAATCATAAAATAATGAGATTTATATTGTTTACAATTACTTACATTCCTTTTTCATTATTCTCAAATATAAGGATGAACACATGTGTTAATCGATAATTGTGTTGTTAAATTTTTTAATATTTACTTAACAATTGATGCAGATAAAATGCATATGTTAGGCATTTATTATAAACTATTTCAGTATTAGTTTTCAATAATTATACTGTGCAATTATTAAGAAGAAGTTTTACTGCTGAAATTTTATGAAAAAAAACTAATTGCATGCAATCGTTTCATACATTACGATTGTGCACTTGCACTCATCTCTAATCAGCTAAACTAAACAGCTGATTGCTGCCCTTCTTTTCACCATTCTATTTGGTGAATATTTTTGAGACTGTATCTGCCAGATACCACGTTTTCCATACAAGCCCTTGATTTCGATCGTTCGGTTTGTATAGCAGCTATATGCTATAGTTAACCGATCTGAAAAATTTCTTTCGATATTACATTAATTCTATGAAAAATAACTCATATCAAATTTCGTGAAGATATATCGTCAAATGAGGAAGTTTCCCATGCAAGCATTTGATTCCGATCGTTCGGTTTGTATAGCAGCTATATGCTATAGTAAGCCGATCTGAACAATTTCTTTGAATATTACAATATTATCTTAGAAAAAACCTGTGCCAAATTTTGTGAAGATACATTGTCAAATGTGAGAGTTTTGCATACAAGAACTTGATTCCGATCCTTCAGTTTGTATGGCAGCTATATGTTATAGTGGTCCGATATCGGCAGTTCCGACAAATGAGCAAACAAAACTGAGGGACTAGTTCGTATATACACAGACGGACAGACCGACAGACAGACCGGCAGACAGGCAGACACACAGCCGGATGTGGCTAAATCGACTCAGCTCAACATGCTGATCATTTATATATGTATGTATATAGGGCTCCGACGCTTCCTTCTGGGTGTTACAAACTTCGTGGCGAATTTAATATACCCTGTTCAGGGTATAAAAAAACAAAGAACATACGGTCGAAACAAAACAAAAATTACAATTGGCAGAAAAAGCACATACAAACGTATTGGCATCTTTAATTGTTCACACATGCATACATATATTCAAAGACCAAGTCGGCACCTTTCCAGCAATACCCCTTGCTCTTAAGCATATTACCATGTACACAAACACGCACATATCGTGCAGACTCATCTCCAAAGGTTATTTGTTGTTATCAGTGTACACTGAGAGAATTTCTTTTTTTCTCCTATTTTCACCTATTATAGGAACTAAATGTACGGAGATTCTAAGGAATCTAATTCAACACAATGCCTAAAAGTACAAAAAATTATTTCTGAAGAAAAGAGCCTATGTACACCCGCAGAAGCTACACGCTCAAAGCAAAGTGCTACAAAGCTAAAAGATATTTCATATTTCATCTTCACCGAATCAAGACAATTCCTAATCGGTATTAGAAATAAAAAAAAGAAAATCTAGGCAATTTCTGAACACGTCTCCATGCTACGTATGACGCAATCGTTTAATCTGACGAATCAGATCTACCTGAACATTCTTAAATCCTCGGCTAACGCCAAATATGAAAAATGGTTAGACCAGTACGAAGAAACAAAACTATGATCTCTGATCAATTAAAACAAATAAAATCAATTGCACCTACACCGACAACCGAGAGTAGAGCTGCCACAAATATAAGCCCAAGAGGAAGGTCCAGGCATTCACCCTAAAGCCACCATGAGATACAGAAATATTTGATTGAGGTTATGAACAATGGCCTTCTTACTGGGACATGTTTACATAAACCATCCGAAATTATCACAAGCGCAAAAATTGTATCAACTCAGATACAAACCCAAAAATCAAGCAGGCGTAATAGTCAAACAGTTTGCTCTTAATGACGAAAATTTAAATTTCTTCTAAAAGTACGCTACGAAAATGAAAGAATATAGGTCGACCAACAAGTGACGATATTAATGAATTTACCAAAAATTCAGAAAGAGACAAATGAGGATTCATAAAACTTCAATCCACTGTTTCAAATTGTTTGTCGGTTCTATCGACACATAATATTCCCACATTCAATTGGGATCCCACACTGGTAAATATATGCACATCAGCATTACCAGAAATGCTTTTGTGGGAGCAATCGCTCTCAACACGACCTAAATCGAAGTTTCACTAGATCACAAGCTAGTAACAACAACAATGTAAACAGAAGCTTTTTTAAGAATCAATCGTTCACATCCGAACAATATAAACAAACGTCATGCGAAGTGCGTAAAGGAGGGCTCAAGCAAAAATTTTGCAAAAAGTTTAAAAAATTATATATTAACGAAAGAAAATAATTTTGTTAGAACAAAACTTTTAACCCCGTAGGACGGCTTTATCCAATTATGATACAAGCGAAAATTGTAATACAAGAATTGTGGCTAGACGGGACCGACTGGGACGAACAAGTGAAACCTGTACGCTTCGAAAAGCGGTCCCAGTTCGTTAATAATCTTAATGACATTTTGCAGACACAAACTCTACCGTGGGTAAACTATTCCCCTGAATATAAAGTAGAATTACACAACTACTTGTGCCACTATCTACGTGCGCACGCAAAGCGATACCATAACCACAAGCCACCTACTAGCGGCAAAAGCAAAACTTGCTTATATCTATGGTCCGATTCCGATATCGTTTTAGCCTGGTTAGAAAAACCACCACACGCGTGGAAAACATATATTTCTATGTAATCGTCTCAAATACTAGACCTAGTAGGATCAGCCAAATGGCGACACGGAGCCAGTGCTGACAATCCTGCTGATCTAGGTACAAGAGGGTGCAAACTCCTGCATCTTGCCACCCTCACGCCCTGATGAAATGACACCCGATAGTTAACAGAATCCACAGATTCTTAGCCACAATCGCCAATGCGCAGCATAATTGCCCTAGAAAGTCGAAAAATCGACACCTATCATACAATATTGGTTAAAGGAGGAACTAACCCCAATGCGATACCTTGACGCACCAAGACTTACAAAATTCAAAGGTCGCTCTTATCGCATCAACCCAACACGTTACTTCGGCCACCCTATAATAATACCTGAGAAGTCTCCATTTGCCACATTATTCTTGAATTACATCCACATATTAATGCAGCACGCCGAACATCGCCTCATGCAACATATGGTACGCGAAGCTATTACAGTCCTCGCCTTAAGCCCCAAATTTAGAAGTGAATCTTCCTGTGCAAGATTTGCACAATGCACAAGCAGGAAATGCGAACGCAGATTACCGCAGCACTTCCACCTGAACGCTGCAATTTAGCGAGCGCAATTTCATGAGCGATAATGGGAAAACATTCATAAGAGTCCAACGAGCCACAGAAAAACAATTTGTGGATTTCTTAAAACAAGTGTTCTCTGACATCGTACAAAAGTACGCCTCACAAGGTATCAATTGGCAATTTATATCCCCAAGCGCTCTTCATATGGGTGGTTTTAGGAAACCAGATGTAAAGAACTTAAAATCTCATTTCAACAAGCTATTATAAAGAATTCACGTCATTATTAACTAAAATGGAAGCTGTTCTCACCTCACGGACACTCAAGGCACTCTCGCAAGATTTCTCCGATATCACAGCCCTAACTTCAGGGCATTTTCTAAAAGAAGCACCCATTCTGGCCACACCTGTGCCAGGCGTGGAGTCGCTATTCGCATTAAATAGATGGGAAGGAAGGAAAAATTAGAGATTGTGTTCTGATTCATGACGATTGTCTCCCCCTACCGAATGGCGACTTGGCCGCATAGGGAAGCTTTACCAAGGCTCCGACGGTCATATTCGTGAAGCCGATCTTCGTACGCAATCAGCAAAGCTAACAAGTTCGCTAGTAAAACTGTGCTTTTTACCGCCCACCGATAACAACGAAACGAAAACCGATAAAACTTTCAAATAAACCGGATTTAATAAATATTTAAAAATAAACTTCGAAAGAACATAAATGGTCGATTAATACAATGAATGTCAATGTGCCACGCCAAGCGGCTGCCCCAGATGCAGCTGCCCGAACCACACCAACGGCTCCTCGTAGTGGAACGTGAGCATTGCCGTCAACACCGACACTAGCAGTAGACCCGCAACGCATTCGATGTCCAATATGTCGTTAACCCCACCGCTTGCCACACTGCGCCATCTTTAAGGGGTTGCCACTTTAGCAACGCCAGCAGGTCGCCCCGGCCATTGTCTTAATTGCCTGGTGTCTACCCACAACACATAAGAGTGTACATCGGGCAATCTGTGGCAAATATGTTTGCGGCCTCATCACACCCTTCAGCACCAAACCACCACGCACGACATATGTCAACATACTGCCGGCTGCAACCGCTGCGCAGTACGATGGCCGCCAATAATTCGGGAGGCACGATCCCGTCGAACAATAGACCCATCATCATCCCGTATCTGGCGGCCACAGAATGGGATGTCAGCACGTCGCCAGCTACTAAGGCGCGTTCGCTCCGCACCTCAGGCTTCGACAGCTTTGTAGCCACGCTTCAGCAACCACAACGACTTCTAAGCTGAAATATTCGCCTAAGGGGCCGGGATGACTAAATGAGCCTCAGTCGTCTGCCACAAACAACATACAAACGCAACACTAACCCCGGTCACACCATTCACCAAATTAAAATCTACATCACTGACAATATAGATTAACCACACTTACCTGGACATCACCTATGTATAATCCACATCAATACAACCCACACGCGATAGCATCCCCCATCCACACATGTAAATACACACCACATTGGATACCACCTAACAAAAGGTCTCCACTGCACAGCTGTTCGTTTTTGATTAGCTACTGAACCCGAACGCCGCCTTTTTTCGTCACTGATTGTAGTTTGCGCTACTAGTTATTTAATAAAACCTTTAAGTACATTGTGCATACTGTGTGAAACAGATTTAAATCGAACCTTACACCCTTTGTAATAAATCTGCAAATAAAGACCACAAAACCCGGGCGTCTAAAATTTATAAAATAAAGAAGTGAAGAAAAAAACTTATTTTATACTTGTCTTGTCAAAAGAAGTAGCACCTGTTGGCAAGAGTTATCCTGCGTTAGATTTCTAGGCTGACATTGTTGGTGGTGTTTACGCTGGTTCAAAGATAATTGAAATTATCTACAACTTCAAAGTTATGACTGTCAACTGTGACGTGAGTGCCAAGTCGCGAGTGCGACGACTGTTTGTTTGATGACAGGAGATATTTCGTCTTGCCCTTGTTCACCGCCAGACCCATTTCTTTTGCTTCCTTATCCAGCCTGGAGAAAGCAGAACTAACTGCGCGGGTGTTGAGGCCGATGTTATCAATATAATAAATACGCCAGGAGTTGTACACTCTTATAAAAGATGGTACCTTCTCTATTTAGTTCTGCAGCTCGAACTATTTTCTCCAAAAGAAGGTTGAAAAAGTCGCACGATAGGGAATCGCACACAATTCGTTTTTGTTTGTTTAATTTATCTCGTTTTTTTTTTATTGTTTCACTAATCCATAGTGCCTCTCACTATGGCTCGAAGGACCATGAATAAAGAGATACAAAATTTAGATAGAACACACACTCTTAAATAAAAATAAATTTTGTTTTTATTTTGACGATATATACTTTAACGAACTTATAAATTTTAATATCAAAAATGTTATAACTTTTAATTGTAATAAAATTAAAGGTCAACGAGCGTGCGGCGAGAATGCACTGCCGAAGCTGATTTGATTTTGTTGGCGATCACGTTTCCGCACATCGAAGTCACAATGTATAATCGCGGTAGAGCAGCGTAGGTGTCGACCCGGCGCAGTGTTTAAGCGAATATGTGTATAGCGAATGTTGATGTGTTGATGGGCGAACTGCAGGTGACGAAAGATGTCGAACGAATTGTGAGCCCCTTCCCTTTTTGTCCATACCTTTTGATGAGTGGGTTGATGTACAGCTGTGGTGAGTTGAGTTGGTGTTGCGTTATGGTGTCATCGGCTGTGGTGTATTAAGCTGTCTTGCTAGGGTGCGTCAGTTTTATCCAGGTAGAGTGGGGGAGACTTAGATCATTTAAACAGTTGTATAAAAGGTTCTTAAGCCAAAGTCAGCGTAATTGTGCAATGAGTGGCACAATTTTAATGTAACAGCCAGGCTCGAATTTGCCAAATTGCACCCTAAAAATCAATTTCATGCAAGTGATGGATGGCTAGCAAATTTCAAGAAACGATACGGTTTAGCCACTTAAAAATTTGTGGGGAAATCCTCTCAAGCAACAAATAAAAAATTACACCGTTCATTCAAAATTTGCGGGCAAAAATTAATGAAATGGAAATTTCGGACATGCAGCTATATAACGCAGATGAATCTGGATTATTTTATCGTTTTCTGCCCGATAAAACATTTTCGCGGAAAACGAAAAGACGGCACCTGGACGAATAGTAGCTAAGGATAAAATCACATTTATGTTGTGTACGATCGCAGATGGTTCGCATAAGTTAAAACCATTGATAATTGGTAAATCCGCAAATCTCCGTTGTTTCAAGAGGTTTGAAAACCCAATGGAATATGCTAATTAGCAAAAGTCTTGGATGAATTCAGAACTATTCTTCCGCTGAGCGTTTTTAAAAATTTCTCTTAACCTCAAAACCGCTAATTTCATATGCATTTGTTCCGGTTTTGAAGAAAGTGATTTTGGCGCAAATTGCGTTTTTGCTTCAATTCCATTTTTTCTACGTAGGTCTTCGCAAATTTTCTGCTGAAAATAATTCACCACGAAGGGCATTATTGCTGATTGACAACTGTACAGCACATAAGCCAATTGACGAGTTACACTCAGATTATGGAAAGATTGCGGCAAAGCTTTTATCACCTAACGTGACAGCTATTTTGCAGTCCATGGATCAAAATCCCATTAGACTGCTCAAGTTAGGATACCGGGCTAAACTGTTATGGAACATTGTAGCACAAGAAAACGTTCCGTTTGAGAATATTTTGAAAGAACATTCAATTCGTGATGCCATCTTGCTGCTGAAATCAGCATGTGATGAATTACTAAAAGCTGTGCTTATAAAAGCTTGGAGAAATATAGAACGGTGGGACGATGATCAATACGATAGCGAAGACGAAATTCCACTGCTTACATTGATTAGATCAAATAGTTCTCACGATGATACACTTCGAGAACTACAATCGGTATTGTCCAAGATGGGTGGTGTTGACGTCAGCAGTGAGGTCATCGAAAATTTGGAACGACGACCAAAATACGGAAGATGGTAAAGGTTGCGAAGTGTCTGACAATGAAGTTGAAGAACCAGTTAACGAAGAAGATATGCAACAACAGAAAGTGAGTTTTTCGGAGGCAGTTGATTCCGTTAATTCCTTAATAAGGTGGTATGAAAACAATATTGATACAATCAGATATCACATGTTCTTAATATGCGCACAAAAATTGTCAGGTGCTATTATACAAAAGAAAAGAAACAAATAAGTCTCGACTACTTATTTATACCAGCCCTTACAAATTAATATGTACATAAGTATGTAGGTATAATGTGGAAAGTACAAATTAAATCAAATGTTCTGTTTTGTTGAGAGTAAAAGTGAGTGATGCAAATAAATTAAACATTTATATCATGTTTGTTAACCAAAAGTTAACTTTTTAGAGCGGTATGTGGACGCTGAAAACCGGTCAACTCAGCCGAAGATTTAACTTTCTTGCATGTGTGTAAAATGTGCGGCTGCATCCGATCTTATCCCTTCCTTACTTGATATTTTCTGCTTCTGTGTGATGCGAAGTCTATGTAGGAATTCTTTTCTTCTTCTTAACTGGCGTAGACACCGCTTACGCGATTATAGCCGAGTTAACAACAGCGCGCCAGTCGTCTCTTCTTTTCGCTATGTGGCGCCAATTGGATATTTCAAGCGAAGCCAGGTTCTTCTCCACTTGGTCCTTCCAACGGAGTGGAGGTCTTCCTCTTCCTCTGCTTCCCCCAGCGGGTACTGCGTCGAATACTTTCAGAGCTGGAATGTTTTGACCTAGCCAGCGTAGCCGCTGTCTTTTAATTCGCTTAACTATGTCGATGTCGTCGTATATCTTGTACAGCTCATCGTTCCATCGAATGCGGTATTCGCCGTGGCTAACGCGCAAAGAACCATAAATCTTTCGCAGAACTTTTCTCTCGAAAACTCGCAACGTCGACTCATCCGTTGTTGACATCGTCCAAGACTCTGCACCATACAGCAGGACGGGAATTATGAGCGACTTATACGAGTTTAGCTTTTTTTCGTCGAGAGAGGACTTTACTTTTCAATTGCCTACTCAGTCCGAAATAGCACCTGTTGGCAAGAGCAATCCTGCGTTGGATTTCCAGGCTGACATTGTTGGTGGTGTTAATGCTGGTTCCTAAATAGACGAAATTATCTACAACTTCAAAGTTATGACTGTCAACAGTGACGTGAGAGCCAAGTCGCGAGTGCGACGACTGTTTGTTTGATGACAAGAGATATTTCGTCTTGCCCTCGTTCACTGCCAGACCCATTTCTTTTGCTTCCTTGTCCAGTCTGGAGAAAGCAGAACTAACGGCGTGGGTGTTGAGGCCGATGATATCAATATCATGGGCATACGCCAGCAGCTGTACACTCTTATAGAAGATGGTACCTTCTCTATTTAGTTCTGCGGCTCGAACTATTTTCTCCAAAAGCAGGTTGAAAAAGTCGCACGATAGGAATCGCCTTGTCTGAAACCTCGCTTGGTATCGAACGGAAGTAGGAATTCTCACTGATCTTTAATTAGTAACTGGGAAGCTCCTATAAAGTTTTTTCTGTTGTCGGAATAAAGATTGGTGGGACATGAGAGAAAGACTTGCATTGTGAGATCGCTAACGGGTTCGACGCGTATTGCTTTAGTTGAGAAGCATATAAATATAAATATGCATCCATAGGCTCTAACGAAGTTCATACCAGTGACCGTAAATTGTCGTATTAGAATAATTCTTTCATTTGGAAGAGCTGGCATTATTTGGGTTTGTTGAGCCTTTTTATGTGTGATGCACGTTGTGAATAGGTAAATAATTGTTCTAATCAGCATGTTTGCTTTGAGTTTACAAAATTCTGCTAAGAGTCGAAGAACTACTGATTTCCGCCGTGTGATGCTACTGAATGGGTGAAGTGAATTTATAGTTCGTCTCAAAATGCTTGCCTTTCATCGGCCTTTTCAGGCAAGTAAACAAAAAACTTTGGTGCGGCCACATCTGGGCTGTAGGGCGACTGCGGACGCGTTGGGATGTCGGTCTTGGTTAGATATTGACCATTCGTTTGAGTCTCTTGAGAACTTCCACTTGGCGTTGACGATTTGTCAAAGAGGAACAAATTAATGGTAGACGATGCATTCAATATCAAAAAAACATCATGAGCATTTCACTTTCCATTTGCTCATTCATCACCAACCTCCTCCCGACCCTCCAAAAAGGCCTGGTGTCACCAAAACACACCACTTCTTGTGCATTAGCTGCTTAAGCCTGCTGGATCATATCAAACTATCGCTGATTTACCTGGCTTCATATAGAGTTTAATTACCTACATCTGCTCTAACGAACGCTGCATTTCCGGCTTGCACTACTCACAGAAACACGTCGGGCGAAAATGTTTTCAGGTGCTCGGAGACAACTGACCAGACGGTCGTTCGTTAGCTAGGAACGCCCTCTACCGAACAGTCGGTGCGCGCACGCTCCGAAGTACAGTCGCGGAGAAAATCAGTCCTTTTACTGGAAAGTAGGTTAACTAAGAGGATGAGTTTAACCTGGGTAGGGATGCGTTTTTAATGAGAGCAACTCTTGTTCTTGACACCCGGAGAGAGTTGTGGATATGTTGTCTTCGACTCTGATATTGAAGGAATTCGATTGCCGTCTTAATACAATTAAATTCTTTATTCAACTTATTTAACTTAATGTTTTTCGTTTTAGCTTTAGACATACGTCGCTTGACGCAATAGGTGAGTAATGCGAACTTGAAGCGTTATCAGGGTTCGAAACAAAGACTTTGTCACTTCGTGTATCAGAGTATTGTGGTTTTGTATTAAATTTCTTTTCGTCTGCTTTTTTATCTGTATCTGAGTGCAATGGTGGCAGTTTTACTATTGAAGCCTTAAGGGTTTCCTACAGATTCGGGGGTATTACATTACATTTCGAAGTTTGATCACGTCGGGATAATCGAATTATCTGCCCTGGCATATTTAAAGGCTTCTACATTTTGTTAGATAGTTTTACACTACAAAATCAAGTCCCAGCTTTTCAATTCAATAATCAATAATAATTTCATGTCAATTTCAAGGTTGGTCTTATTCATTCAACATATACCTGAATTCTCTTATTTTCATATTGGTTATCTAAATTTTTTCAAGCAAGTATGAAACCATCGTTTATCAAGGAAATTATCTCTCTTGCTTCGCCTCGGGTCGTCTCTGTAAGGTGAAATAGTTTTTCAACATTACTAATTGCGTATATACAGGCCGAATATATGTATGTATATACATATTAGGGCGGGTCGAATTTTTTCGCATACAGCGGCTAGCAAAAGCGAAAACTACAGTAAATTCTAAGAAAGTTTTGCCAAGAAACCATGGGTCTAAAATTAATTCCCAGTTCGCGCAGAGCGACTTTAGATTTTGAGGTCATACCTATTAAATTGTACTCAAAAACCTATAATTTTAAAAATAACAGCCTGCCATGCAATTAATGCAATAATAGCAGGCTTTTGTAACTTATTTGTTTTTTCACGTAGCTGAGCAAAAAACAACAAAAAAAGCAATCGTATGGTATTTTTACCGCACAAGTGGTCTGCGTTGAATAAACAATAGTGTGTTCTAAATAATTTTTTTTTCAAGTTTAAATAGTTTTCGATTAATAAATTATAATGGAAACGTCTGCAATGTCAGTTGATTCCACCAATTCAGAAATTGACACAATTTCAATGAACTCCGGGACTTTCTTTGCCAAGAGATTTAAGTGATCTAAATCTACCAAGTAATCGTGACGTATTAAATTACTATTTATTTTTACGCGTGGCTGAGCAAAAAATAACAAAAAAAGCAATCGTACGGTAATCTTAACACACAAGTGGCAAAAAAAATTTGGAAAATTTGGAATAAACTAAACATTCCGTTAATCAATGAAAAAACTGCCTCGAAAAAACTAAAAACTTTGCTAAATAAATACCACAATGAAATAAAATTTAAAAGTAGACCAAGTAAGTCTTCAACGTTTCTGGAAACAATTGATCAAGTTTTTTATATTGGAAAATGTCAGTGCGCAAAAACATTGCCTTGCTGCTGTGGTTTAATACCCATCGAACTCCAAGAATTTATGATTGATCAGCACAGTAAGAGGAAGCTAACCATTCCCGAATTCGAGGCGATTGCTGTTGACCAACAATCAATACTGGTGCCAACTAGTCTTGATCCAACTTTTTTTCCTGGCTCAACAAATATGGATGTTGAATCAGAGGTGATGTTTGCCCTGCCAACTGCAAGAGAGCCAAGTTCGTCGAAAAAAAAATTAATTCCAAAAGGTACGATACACCTCATTTCGCTATGGCTTGCGATAGGTTTGGAATCGGTAATAGGGTTGCTTCTTTTTTGGCCACATCGCTTTTCAAAGATATTGACTTTAAAGATGAAAATGGGGAACCAATAATTATGGACAAATCTAAAGTTTCACGTGAAAGAAAGAAATGTAGAGATTCTCTTCGAAGAAAGCAACGCAATGACTGTGATCTGCTAGCCTTCTCCTTTGATGGCAGAAAAAACAACTCTCTGACGAGCGAAGAAGAAAGGAAGATATCATCCGAGAATGGTAAAAGAATTACATCTAGTGGTTCTTAAAGAGCCTGAAAGCAGATTGTTGGGTTACGTAAAAGTCGACGCCGAGGACGCTAAAACAAAACAGAAGCAATTGTGCGAGTTCCTTATAGAAAAAAATATGTCCTTGAGAGACTGATTGGAATTTGCTGTGATGGAGAAGCAACAAATACAGGTTCTGAAAATGGAATTTTAAGGAGATTCGAAGTCATGTTGAATAGACCATTGCACTGGTTAGTTTGTTTATTACACTTTAATGAACTTCCACTTCGTCACTTGTTCTCCGCATTGGAAAAGTTCACTACAAGCGGACTGCGCACAGCTAGTGGGATAATAACAAAGCAAATCGAAACATGCGAGCAGATGGCGGTAAGCACACAATTGTTTTAAAGAGCCTAATATGTACATATATTTTGATCTGAGCTAAATAATAAAATCTTTCTGTAGGCTGTACCCGACTTTGAGGCCATTTCGTTAGGAGATATGCCTCCACCCATTCATGAAAAAATGCTCTCGACTGACTTTCAGTACTAGTATCGAATGGCAAATGCAGTTTGTGATGGTTTCTGCCCCGAAAATTTAGCCAGTATGAAACCGGGACAAATTGTGCAAGCAGACTCTTACGTTTATACGTGACACCTAGTTCACCATCAGCGAATTTAAAAACTTTGGCAACTTACATAATGAAAGTTTACGTACCGATGTACTTTAACATTAAGTTCTACAACTCAGTTGTATACGGCAGTCTCTTATTTTTTAAATTTATACAGTCCACGCGATATTTACCACCAACGCTGCGAGAAATTGTTAACACTCTAATCCAAAATAATTCATACCTCGCTCATCCTGAAAATATCTTACTGGCAATGCTTTATGATAAGAGAAAAGATGTTCGCGAAAGAGCCATAAAAAAGATACTACACTATCGTGATAAAGTTTGTGATCCGACTAATCTAAGGGTTTATGATAAAAAGCACGCAATAAATTTTGAATGCTCAGACTACTTTGATCTGGTTGACCTAGATGTTGACAGTGTTTTGTCTGAGCCTCCATTCTCAGCAAACATTCCATACGAACACTTGTTGCAGTTTATTGAGTCTGATGATCCGCCGCTTCCTGACCCAGGGATTCCATGTCATACCCAAGCAACTGAGCGTTGTGTACAGCTTTTGACAACAGTTTCTCGACGCGCTATTGCAAAGAATAGGGACGATATCATGGCCATAACTATAGAAAGTCGTACTACAATACCACGCATGGAATCCAAAAAAGACTTTAAAACCTAAAAAAACTAAAACTAGAAAGCATTCCCAGTCATAAGCAAAAAAAACCAATGTCTGTAACTTGCACCACAAAAACATTTAATTTTTTGAAAATTTAATTACAAGAATAAAATTTTATTTTCGATACACCGGATTTTCCACAATTTTAGAATTTTTAAAAAAAATATGGGAATATCTGTATGCTGCATAGATAGAAGCACAAATTTTCGTTATAACCGAAGAAACCAAGCACAATTTTCCGGATCGCTTCTTATGAAAGAATAAGTTTTTGAGTACAATTTAATAAGTATGACCTCAAAATCTAAAGTCGCTCTGCGCGAACTGGGAATTAATTTTAGACCCATGGTTTCTTGGCAAAACTTTCTTAGAATTTTCGTTTTTGCTAGCCGCTTTGTTGGTTTTTTTCCACCCATACAAATCGACCCGGCCTAATACATATATTCCGAAAAGGGGTCAAGTTTTATTATCTGATTGCTTATCTTCGCAAAAGATGTCGATGTCACAGCGAAATCCATCATCGTGGCCTCTGAGGTTCTTTATTTAATAGATTGGGTTGACACCTAAATTGTACGGGTGGCTACGTCTTCGATAATAGAAGCTAAGCAAGGGAGATACATATGACAGCTTTTTTATATCTGTCTTTTAATTTATTAAATTCGATGGTTTCATGGCTTTCGCGAAAAATTCTTCGAAAAAGATCATATGAGTCCTTTGCTTTTTCATAAAGCGAACTAAGTTCAAATCTTTTAATGTTCTAATTGTTTCGCGTAGTTAAAAAAAACATTGAAATCTTTTTGTTTATTAAAATATTTGTTTTAAAATTTTAAACTCTTGCAATCAGAGAGAGTAACATAGTGTTGTTCAACCAACGCTTGTACATATCACCAGCGAGATAGATATAGGGTTATGTATATATGTATAAATAATAAGGGTGACGAGGAAAGTTGAAATCCGTCTGTCAGTCTGTCCGTCCGTCCGTGCAAGCTGTAGCTTGTGTGACCGATTTAGTAGAAAAAAATCTCGAGTTCGTAGACGGGTGTATTCGGAACACAGCCACACCCACAAATAGTCATTAACCGAAAACCTATAAAGATGCATAACTAAGAACTTAAGATATTAAACTGTACTTTGGTACTGGGGATCGTAGTAACAAGGAGCTTCTGTGAGTAAAATTTTTTGAAAAAGTGGGCGTGGTCCCGGCCTCAAATATGTTTAACGTGAATATCTCCTAAGCCACTTAAGCTACAAAAACCAAATTTACTGAGTACAAATCTAATAAGAACTTCTACCGATAGTGTGAAATCGGAGTATAACCCCGCTCACTCCCCATATAACGGTGCTGTTAAAAAATACTAAAAGCGCGATAACTCAATAACTAAATACGCGGGAGACATTAAATTTTACCATCGAGATGGTATAAAGGAAAATTCGACGAGGGCGGTGGCGTCGCTCACTTTTTGGGGTACGTGGGGGTCTTCTCACATTTTTATGTCTCACTGTGAAAATGGACGAAATCGGACAACAACCACGCCACTTCCCATATAGCGCGCAATTTTAAATACCACTTGATTCGTTCAGTTTCCAGTACAGAAATCAAGAAGCAATTTATATAAAGTGATACAACTTTGCACGAATAATGTCTTAAGTGTGTGCTACCTTATGACCAAAAAATTGTTTAAATCCAATAAAAACTGTAGGTACCCCTAGGTACCGAATATTTAGACCACGGTACCCATAGTTGACCTGAATGTCGATTAGTGTGTGATGTATATAACTGAAATTAAGGAATAATCCTTTTCTTATAATAGTAGGTTTGTATGTCAAAAATTGGTTGAATCACATCAATACTTCCCATAGTCCCCATATATGTACTTAATTTAAAGATTTTCGAACTACCGGGTTACTTTGCACGGCATATCTGAGTTATCCCAATGAAAATAAGAGCGTGTTTTTCTCATAATAATACATCTTGGCCTATCCCTTATATAACTAATATCAAGATTTTCGAAGATCCGGCTGGCTTTACTTTATATGATTGGTTTTACACCTTAAAGTATTTCCCCGGCTTTGATTCCTGCAAGTTGCAAGAGTATAAAATGTTCGATTGCACCCGAACTTAGCTCTTCTTTACTTGTTCAATTTATTTTTTTGTTTATATTTTTAAGAAAATTTTAAATTTACAATACGTGTACGAAATTATAGAATAAAATCAGTGCAAGGTTTTATACTTTTTTATTTTTCCACAGGGTATTTGCCTATTGAAGTGCTGTATTTTACCAACAAATATAATGAGAAAGGACACTCTATTCGTATGTATACAAGTATATTTATATGAGGGAGTATATTCCCTGCCAGCCAAGAGTGGTGAAAAAACTAGTGAAACACTAGGCTTTCAAACCCTCAAACTAGTAAAAAAGTGGTGAGCCAGCCAGAGGCGCTGTGCAGATCTCAACCACTTTTCTGCTTACGCGTACGTTATACGTACGTAGTGTCATATAAAAGCTGCTCTAATATCCCCAATCGACAGCTGATGCAGGGTTGCATTTTCTGATTCGTTAGGGAGAAGGCTGACATCACCGCCGTCCAAGAAATGCGATGGACGGGACAAGGAACTGCCCAGAGAGAGCTTCCCCAGCCACTTGGCGACTTTTACGCAAGAAAGAGGCAAAGATGGCATCCTTGACACTACGGTCGGTAAATTTTGCCTCCACAATGAAACATTCCCAAATGGGTTGAGGCTGTTCGACTTCGCCGGGTCTCTAGTGTTTTGATGTGCAAGCGCTCCGCACCACTATCTTGTTGCAGCCAAGATTCGCACCCGCCTCTGTGCAGCAAAAAACGCACGTCAACAAACACAAGGAAGGTTCGACGTCGAGAAGCTGCAATCACAAAAGACAGCCGAACGATTTTCTACTCGGCTTAAACTCATGCTCTCTGAGAGCACTCGGCATAAGGGAACTGTGGGACGGCATTTCAAACTCCTTACGTACAGCTGCAACCGAAACCATTAGTTTTCGGAAAGTGCAAAAGAACAACTGGTACGACGAGGAGTGCCGTGTCGCAGCGGAGAGAAAACAGGCTGCCTACCTCGCAACGTTACGACCGACCACTACACATGCGGGCCGGGATAGATACCGAGAGTTGAAGAGGGAAGCGAGACGCATTTGTAGACAGAAGAAGAAAGAGGCCGAAATGCGTGAGTACGAAGAGCTTGATAAGCTGGCCGACAGGGGTAATGCTCGAAAATTCTACGAAAAAATGCGGCGGCTTACAGAAGGTTTCAAGACCGGAGCATACTCTTGTAGAACTCCCAAAAGTGATCTAGTGACCGATGCCCAGAGCATACTTAAATTATGGAGGGAACACTTCTCCAGCCTGCTGAATGGCAGTGAACGCACAACACCAGGAGAAGGCGAACCCGATTCCCCAATCAATGACGATGGAGCAGACGTTCCATTCCCCGACCATGAAGAAGTTCGAATAGCAATTATCCGCCTGAAGAACAACAAAGCGGCGGTGGCCGATGGATTGTCGGCCGAGCTATTCAAACACGGCGGCGAAGAGCTGTTAAGGAGCATGCATCAGCTTCTTTGTAAAATATGGTCGGACGAAAGCATGCCCAACGATTGGAATTTAAGTGTGCTATGCCCAATCCATAAAAAGGGAGACCCCACAATCTGCGCCAACTACCGTGGGATAAGCCTCCTCAACATCGCGTATAAGGTTCTATCGAGCGTATTGTATGAAAGATTAAAGCCCACCGTCAACAAACTGATTGGACTTTATCAGTGTGGCTTTAGAACTGGAAAATCAACAACCGACCAGATATTCACCATGCGCCGAATCTTGGAAAATACCCGTGAAAGGAGAATCGACACACACCACCTCTTCGTCGATTTCAAAGCTGCTTTCGATAGCACGAAAAGAGCTGCTCTAAGTTAACTCACGTTAAGTAACACCAAAAGCTCCGTCAAGATAGGGAAGGAGCTTTCCGAGCCGTTCGATACCAAACGAGGTATCAGACAAAGCGACACCCTATCGTGCGACTTCTTCAATCTGCTGCTGGAGAAAATAATTCGAGCTGCAGAACTTAATCGAGCACGTACAATCTTTTATAAGAGTGTACAGCTGCTGGCGTATGACACTTGCGCCGTTAGTTCTACTTTCTCCCGACTGGACAAGGAAGCAAAGCAAATGGGTCTGGCAGTGAACGAGGCAAGACGAAATATCTCCTGTCATCAAACAAACATTCGTCGCACTCGCGACTTGGCTCTCACGTCACTGTTGACAGTCATAACTTTGAAGTTGTAGATAATTTCGTCTATTTAGGTATAAACACCACCAACAATGTCAGACTTGAAATCCAACGCATTATTACTCTTGCCAATAGGTACTACTTCGGACTGAGTAGGCAAATGAGAAGTAAAGTCCTCTCTCGACGAACAAAAGCCAAACTCTATAAGTCACTCACGATGACAACTGATGAGTCGACGTTGCGAGTTTTCGAGAGAAAGATTCTGCGAAAGATTTGTGGTCCTTTGCGCATTGGCCACGGCGAATATCGCATTCGATGGAACGATGAGCTGTACGAGATAAACGACACAGTTCAGCTAATTAAAAGACAGCGGCTACGCTGGCAAGGTCATGTTTTCCGAATGGACGAAAACACTCCAGCTCTGAAAGTATTCGACGCAGTACCCGCCGGAGGAGGCAGAGGAAGAGGAAGACCGTTGGAAAGACCAAGTGGAGAAGGACCTGGCTTTGCTTGAAATATCCAATTGGCGCCACGTAGCGAAAAGAAGGAACGACTGGCGCGCTGTTGTTAACTCGGCTATAATCGCGTAAGCGGTATCTACCCCAATAAAGAATAAGAAGAATAACCTAAGTATTGAGAAAGTAGGGAGTGAACCTACATTCGTCACTAGTAATAGGAGGGTAGGGCTGGACATGACCCTGAGTAACGAACTCATTACGCGACTGATCTCACAGTGGAGGGTATCGTCCCCTAAAGACGATCACGAAAGGACTCTCTTCAATAAGGGCAAGCATACTGGGAACAGAAGCAACCTAACTGCCTGCAACAAGGAGACTAGGTCTGCAAAATGGAAAATTTTAGGAACTTCTGTGAAAACGTCTCCTCAATACCAGAGGTAACAAGATTGCACAAAGCTCTGGCTAAGGGGAAGACGGACACAGTTCTAGCCATTAAAAAATGTGACGGAACTTATACGACCAGTGGGGAGAAGAGAGCTACGGCATTCATTAGTGCGCATTTCCCGGAGACAATTAAGGAAGACCAGTGCCTACCTGTCGTCGAACATAAATCATCTCGCCTAGATTGGGTAGTCGCCGGGAAACTGTTTACTGCGGACTCAGTCAGATGGGCAGCGACTTCGTTCTCTAAATTCAGGGCCCCCGGGGGCGGATGGCATCTTTCCAGCACTTCTGCAAGAAGGAGAGCAGATTATCTGCCCTACCTTGTTCAAAGGATGGGAGATAGCCTGGCGCTGTCTTACATCCCAGAAACATGGAGGACAGTGAAAGCGATCTTTATACAAAAAGTGAGATGGAATGACTACTCACTGGTTAAATCCTTAAGACCGATTAGTCCAACTTTCTTCCTACTAAGGAGTATGGAAAACATCATGGACCACGAAATAAGGTGGAAGGCGCTGATAACATCACACCTGCATGCAATCCAGCATGTTTACAGAGCAGGAAAATCGACCAATACTGCTCTGTACCAGCTAACCTCAGATACACAGAGTTCGCTGGAAAATGGGGAGGTACTGTTATACGCCTTCCTGGATATCGAAGTTGCCTTTGACAACACGTTTCACACGAGCATAGCAAATGCACTGGAGAAAAGGAACGCGGTGGCATCGGTGCCTCTATCCAGCTGATACCACACTAGGAGATGCCAGTATTCGTCTCGACACTACAATGGGCTGCCCACAGGTGGGGGTGCTATAACCCCTGCTGTGGGGCCTCGTCATGTACGAACTACTCGTGTTTGTAACTGAGAATGGAATCCGCTGTCAAATGTACGAAACGCAGGTCTCTGCCTGGCCTCAGGAACCTATTACTCGGGGGCAGAAAGAGAGGACTAATATGTTCAAATATCTTGGTCTCACGCTGGATTCTGGAAGCAGAATGTAGATCTAACCATGGTCAAAGGTACGAAGGCACTAATGGTATGCAATCAGCTTGCTGTTAAATGTGAAAGTCAGGTATTATCAGATGGTTGTACACCATGATAGTGCGACCAATTATCACATATATAGCATCACAGACGTCGGTGGGACTTTAACTATCGACGCTGCAACGATTCGCCTGCGTCTGCACATATCCGACGGCGCCACTTGAAGTATTGCTGAAACTCACTCCTCTACATCTAGTAATCGGTCAAGTCGCCACAACGATAGCCAACCGGCACTCAATGCGTTTTTTACATACGACATCAAATCCCTGTGCCAAGTGCACTTTATTTTGGTGCTAGGTCACAAAGGTATAGCCGGCAATTAACTAGCTGAGCTTGCCCGCTCCGCAGCATCCACCAACATGGTAGGACCGGAATCTTTCATTACGGTTGGTCCCCACACCATAAAAGAGCTGCTCCGCAATGATGAAGCATTGGTTGTATCACCCAATATTTACTGTTTGCGTTGTTCCAGTGGTATGCCTGCGATATGTAGACTTTTTCCAAAAAAGACCAGGCAACCATTTCATCATCACCTGTCACAATGTCATAGACAGGTGTTTCGAAGCACTGCTGTCGTATTTTCTTAAAATTTACAAAATGTGAATTTCCAGATTGCACACTAGTCCCGAAATATAGAACCTACGAACAATATAACACTGTGTGAGGAATTCTAATCCAGAAGCCCGAATTTCGAGTCTTGTTCGGCAATTGATAAAAGAAAATCATTTGGTATTTTTTCCATCCCTTTTTTTATCACTACGTTATTAATTAAAAAAATTGAAGAAGAGGAGAAAACAAGAGGTCTCGTTCTCATCCCCAGATTTAAACTTACTAGTCATCTGAAAAAAAAAACAATGTTGGATTCTTGATTAGTACGAATGAGGCTATCTCAAGAAGCTGCATAACTGATTTTTTTTTCATAAAATTACTACTACTTAAAAATAAATCTCAGTTTTATCAAAAACTACTGATTTTGACGAATTTTTAAAAATATTATAATCTTCGTGCTATATTTCAAGTAAATCGATAGATTAGAACTTGCACTATGGGCCTGCATCGAAAAAAGCAGTATGGAGAAAAACGCGTTTAAAGATTTACTTTAAGTTTCAGGCAGCATAATTGATAGAATAGTACGTAGTCATGACACGACTAAAACGATTATAACTTCGGAAATAATTTGATTTTTAAAAATAATTGAAACAATCTTTGGAAAAAAACTTCGTCATTATCTCGCATTATTGAAACCTTTTTCAGCATTTCTAGTTTTCCTTTTTATATACGGAAAATTTAATTAAACTCAATTGGAACACCTTGCCGGCAATAACATAAATGCCATTAATTTAATTGATAATTATCGAAACTTTGTATGCCGCAATAAACTGCGGTATACAAAAATTCTCTTCCGTAATACTTATTCATATGTTTCATTGACGCTCCTAAGCACATTATTATTTATTAACTACGTAACGGTTTTAGTAAACTTTAATTTTGTATTTCACAATAGTGGGAAAAAGTTTCATTACAGAATGTTTCTCATCATCAATACCCATTTTATTACAAAAATTATTACAGGAACAAATCAAAACACATGCTTGCACTTCAAAATATTCCAATTATTTTTAAATTTACACAAAACAACAACTGCGACTGCACTACCTTGTTTGTCACTTTGTCCTTTTGAGGTCATTTTAGTGCTCGCTAAAACTCTGATAACACTGTGGAACTTTTTGGGATTATTGTCTGGGGGGTGAGAAATTCCAAGCCAGGGTGATGGTACTAGGTCAGTATAGTAAAACCCTCAAAGGGTTTGGCGTTCGTATGTGTCAGTTTTTTTTATGACCTTTTAATTTTTTTCCTTATCTTGATGTTTTTTCGCTTAGTTGTAACATTTTGGCAAAAACGTAGTTTAACATAACTCGCGAACCACTATTATCTATTTTTCCAATCCATTAGACGGTTGTAGCAGCTTTTACACACTGTATTTGGTACCCAATTTTCGTTCACTATAACATTTAAAAGGTCTTAAAAAAACTGACACATACGAACGCCAAACCCTTTGAGGGTTTTACTATACTGACCTAGTACCATCACCCTGACTTGGAATTTCTCACCCCCCAGATTAGCTGTTGTACTGTGAAATTTAAAAGGTCATAAAAAAAAACTGACACATAGGAACACCAAACCCTTTGAGGGTTTTACTATACTGACCAAGTACCATCACCCTGACTTGGAATTTCTCACCCCCCAGATTAGCTGTTGTACTGTGTAACTTTGAGCGATTTACACAAGAAAACATGTGTAACGAATAATAGCAAGAAATAGTGTCATCTTATAGCATCGCTTTCCGCATCCACTCTTATATCAGCCTAAACATTTAAAATATATTTTAAACCAAAAACTTCGTGTTTTAAAATATTAGACTGGCCTAACCCCTTAAATTAAAAAAAGAAATATATACTTGTACATACATACAACTTCCATTGAGCTATGTACAAATGTACAAAATCATCTAATTCAATGTAAATTTTCTTAATATGGAACAGAAAAACTATAAAACAAATAAGAAAGAGCTGAGTTTGGGTGTAATCGAATATTTCATACTCTCACAATTTGCAAGGATTCAAAGTGGGGTAATATTTTCAGTTGTTGACAAACCATTTTATTTAAAAATGTTGCAAAAGAATTACAACCATATTTGTCACATTAATATTTATACCTTGTTTGCTTCGTGTCTACGAGAATTATATTGAAATCATCCTCAAATGACCAATCAATCATGTTTTCCGCCAAGTCGCTCCTGGATGAAAACGAAACCAGCTTCCTTTTTCTCAATCTCAATAAAGTTTTCATCCAATTTTGGTTTTGTTTTATTTGTATATATATCGAAGCAGTCACTAAATTTATTTCAATAAAATTATGTGTAATTTATTTATTATTATGTAATTTTATTCTCATAGTGTATTTAACATTATTTGTTTGTGCATCACGCAAACGGCGCGCGACAACCAAAAACTACACTCACCGATTTGTTTGAATTGTATAATCGTGCGGATACTTTTGGTGTCTTTGCACAAACACTCCTCTTTTTATTATATTTTATTTTTATAGACATCTGGCGGTGTGGTCCAAAATGGCTTCAATTATCTGAAAATCAATGGCCAAAAGTCGAACCAAACCACTCAGCAAGATTATTGTCAGCTACAAGGAACCAAATAGAATTTATAAAGTATTTAATGAGCAGATACTTTAACTTGGTTGAAGCTACAAAGTATAGTACCAAATATTTCTTATTATTGTTGTGACGAATCACTTCAACATGCGCAAGGTGTGCTCGAAAATTGTCCCAAATGTTCTTATTGACGACCAAAAATTGAGGTGAGTGGAAGTGTGCCAAGATAATTTGAACATGTGTCACCCTCAATTTTTGAATAACGTAATCACAGATCACGAGTCATGGACCTTTGCGTATGATACCGAGACAAAGGGGCAATCTTCCGAATGGCACACGCCATAGAGGGTATCCAAGCAGCATGCACCTCGGCTTTCAAGGCTATTCCGGAGAATGCCTTCTGTGACGCCTACAATGTTTGGAAATCGCGTCGGCAGCGCTGCATCGACTCAGAAGGAGCATATTTTGAAAGTTTTTAAAGAATTTTAACGATTCGTTCAATAAATTGTTTTTAATCGACTCAGTCCTATTACTTTCCGGACAAACCCTGTAATACTATATAATAAACCAGGGTTTTTTTTTAAGATCGCGGCCGAAGGCCGCCAAGACTGAAAGGTGTACTGCGCGAAACTACTTCAGTCACCCTGGATACTGGCTCGAACAGCGTTATTTTTTTAGGGCGCCTCCGAAAGCCACCAATGCAGAAAGGAGTACTATGCGAAAGTTCTTCAGTCAATCCGGGTATTGGCTCGACCAGGGATATTTGTTTAGAGCGTGGTCCTTTAGTCATCTCAGGTATTAATTCGGCCGGATTTATTTTTTCGAGTGATATGATTTTATTATAATAGAAAATTGTAATATTACATTGATATCGGGTGATTTTTTAAGAGCTTGATAACTTTTTTTTAAAAAAAAACGCATAAAATTTGCAAAATCTCATCGGTTCTTTATTTGAAACGTTAGATTGGTTCATGACATTTACTTTTTGAAGATAATTTCATTTAAATGTTGACCGCGGCTGCGTCTTAGGTGGTCCATTCGGAAAGTCCAATTTTGGGCAACTTTTTCGAGCATTTCGGCCGGAATAGCCCGAATTTCTTCGGAAATGTTGTCTTCCAAAGCTGGAATAGTTGCTGGCTTATTTCTGTAGACTTTAGACTTGACGTAGCCCCACAAAAAATAGTCTAAAGGCGTTAAATCGCATGATCTTGGTGGCCAACTTACGGGTCCATTTCTTGAGATGAATTGTTCTCCGAAGTTTTCCCTCAAAATGGCCATAGAATCGCGAGCTGTGTGGCATGTAGCGCCATCTTGTTGAAACCACATGAGTCAACATTTAAATGAAATTATCTTCAAAAAGTAAATGTCATGAACCAATCTAACGTTTCAAATAAAGAACCGATGAGATTTTGCAAATTTTATGCGTTTTTTTTTTAAAAAAGTTATCAAGCTCTTAAAAAATCACCCGATATAAATTGTATAAAAATATCATGTAGTTTTACTTATCTGTGTTTATTAAATATAAATCCAATATTATTATTATAACGTATATGGAAAAAGTGTTCACAACTCTATAATAGTTTGAACATGTAAGGAAAGGCTAAGTTCGGGTTCATTTTATACTCTTGCAACTTGCAATAATCAAAGCCAGGGAAATACTTTTAGGTGTAAAACCAATCATATAAAGTAAAGTCAGCCGGATGTTCGAAAATCCTGATAGTAGTTAAGCTAGACCAAGTTTTCGCTCAAATGTATCTATTTTAATCACAAAGATCAGTCACCGACTAAACCTCGTACTGAGCAGTTGAGTTAGCGTCTTTCTCTGAGTTTATAGCTATTCATATAGCTCTCTTTTGGTGTTCTTTTTTTTTTTGCACTACGGTCTGCTTACTTAAGTAACGCGATTAATACTTATTTTAAGTGAGAAATATAATCCAATACTTATATCAGTGTATTATAATTTTTCCACTATGCCCCTGGCGGGCTTCCAGTTCGGGGACAACAGGTTTGCTGCGCTGGCCCAAGGTCCCCAACCAAAACGTAAAAAATCGTATCAAAAACTGCAAGATGCTTTTCCTGACTTACCGCCAATAAAAAGTGATGACCCAAAGTATATTGTGATTAAATCCGACGAGAATTCTACACCCCTTTCGAAGGTTTCTTGTTTTCATGTTTACAATGCCTTACTTACCGTGAGCAAAGATATAAACAAAATTCGTGAATTACGCGACGGCAGCCTATTACTGCTAGTGAAAAATAAGCAAGTAGCAGAAAAGTTTATAAAAACGAAATGTTTTTTCACATTGGCGCTGTTAGCGCTAGCTATCATCAACATCTTAATTGTAACAAAGGCACCATTTATGAACCGTTTTTAAACGATGTGCCTGAAAGCGAAATAATAGAAGGACTGAGTTCTTACGAAGTTTCCGCGGTTTATAAGTTCACTCGCAAAGTTGAAGGTGTTATAAAGCCTACTGGTGTTATGCTAATATCATTCAACAGTTATTCCCTTCCAAACAAAATAAACATCGCATGGAGGATGACCTCTGTGCGACCGTACGTGCCTAAACCAATGCGCTGCAGGTCATGCCAAAAATTGGGTCATACGCAAAAACATTGTATAGGTTCCCCAACATGCGAAATTTGCAATTTCCCTTCTCCACACGATAATGACTGCATCCGAGTTATGTGTGCGAATTGTTCTGGCGAGCATCGTTCTTCTGACTATACGTGTCCAAAGTATATGCAAACCAAAGAAATTTTAAAAATAAAGCCACTAGAAAAGTGCAGTATGCACGAAGCCCTTAAAAAGTATAGAGAAAACACTTCCGTCCCTTCCCTCACTGCTAGCTTTGCACATGTGCTTCAACCTACAAAAGAGGTATCCTCTGTATCCACCACACCAACAAAAATTTCAGCCATCAACAATTCCACAAAATCTAAAAATACTCATAGAATTGCCAACAATGACTTGCCTAGTACATCAAAACAAAACGCAGAGGTCACCTCTGCACCCAACTCATCAATAAACTCTTTAACTAGAAAAAATCACTCATCAAACGCCAACAACAAACATATTTCCATCAACAAGCCTGCATCGATCAGTTCAGACTACAACAACGTCTCACATTCAGCTAAAAATATCAGCGACAACTGTACCCAACAAGCCTCTTTCTTAAATCCCAAACTTTTCAGTCCAACAACAGCCTCTCTCATTTCTAACTTAAACAACTCCTTAAACTCGCTTAATTAATATACTGACTTCAACAACACTACTACCAACACTACCGTGCAGTCTAATCCACCTAATCACGAAAATCTCTTTCCAACAACAAGCAATTCCAACGATAATCAATACTCTACTGAACAAATAGAAATTGACTCTGAATAAATACGCTTAGCTTTTACTCTCTTTTGAACTAGTACTCAATTGGTGACACTCAGCTTCAACTCACTGCTCATACGAGTTGATATTCTAGCTCTCTTCTGTTTCCCTTTTTCTTTTTTTCCTACATAGATCTTATGATTCCATTATTGCAATAGAATTTAAACGGCTACACTAATAATTACAATGAGCTTCAATTATTAATACAAGATCATGCCCCAGCTATTATACTCTTAAATGAAACTCACATCTCTTTCAACTTGTCGGCTTTTACTCCTAAGCAGTACATTGGCATGTTTCACAATCTTCCACATATTAGCACAGGTAAAAGAGGTATTGCGATTCTCATAAGAAGAGATACTCCACACAAAATTAATGCCATTCAATCCAACTTGCTGGCTATGTCGATCGAAATTATCTTAGTTAAAAAAATCACCATTATCTGCACCTATATTGCACCAGATGAACATTTTACCAGTACAGACATCCTGCAATTAATCAACCAAGCTTCTCCTCCTTTAATTTTCGCTGGTGATTTTAATGCATGGAGTCCACTATGGGGTCTCCAATAGCCAACAAGAGGGGCAAATGCATTGAAGACGCTTTGCTTTCCTCTAACTTAATATGTTTGAATAACGGATCCGCGACACACTTTTCCACTCACTCCACTTTTTCCCATGTAGATCTTACAATGTGCACCGACACACTTGCCACAGAGTGCGAATGGAGTATACTCGATCACCTGCATGGAAGCGATCACTTCCCCATTGTACTAAAATTGCACCTAGGATCAACAACTAAAAACCACAAAATAAATAAGGTATTTAAAACTGATTACGCTGATTGGCAGAAGTTTCAGACACATTGCGAGATAAATGGCAATAATACCCCAATATCTGACAACCCTAACCAAGAAAGTGCGAGGTTAACAAAAATTATCCGTTCAGCAGCGAATGTTAGCATTCCTCATACAAAGCCAACAGCAAGTTCAAAGAGTGTTCCTTGGTGGAATAAAGAAATCGCTGAATTGCGGGCAAAAAAACAGACAACTTGGTATGAATACAAACGCGCTCGATCACTAGTCAACTTAATATCTTTCAGGAAAGCACCGTCTTTTCCGTCGTTCCGCGAAACAGGCCAAGCGTAAATGTTTTCAGGATTTCACAAGCAAAATAAATCCTTCGTCTAGTCCTAAGTTAATATGGAACGCTTTAAAAAAAACTTTCTGGAGTGCCTAGAAATCTAACCATTCAATGCGTAAAGGGACCGACAGGTTTGGTAACCAATTCATCCGATATTTCCGAGTTATTTGCAAACCACTATTCTGAAACAAGCTCAGATATTTCATTCAGCACACAGTTTCAAACCTCTAAAACCACCACACTGTCCGACACTTCCTACTCTGTCTCCCCTCTTTCTTTTTCTGCTAAACAAATAGAAACCAGCATTTCACTGTCTGAATTCGAGTTCGTTGCATCTACCGTTAAGGGTAAGTCCCCGGGGCAAGATAAAATTTCTTATCCAATTATCAGACATATGCCAAAAAGTCTCAAGCTCCGTTTGGTAAAGCTTTATAACAAAATTTTCAATACTGGTGTCTACCCCCAATTTTGGAAAACGTCCTGTGTTATACCAATACTTAAACCACACAAATCCTCCGATGAACTTGCTAACTATAGGCCGATTTCCCTCCTTCCATGTATGGGCAAAATTTTAGAAAAGATCGTGGCTAACCGCTTGATGTGGTATGCTCAGCGAAACAAGTTCATATCACCGAATCAAGTCGCCTACAAAAAAAGTCAAGGCACGTTAGATGCTTTAATCCAACTAGACTACTTCATTACTAACGCTTTGTCCAGCAAAAACCACGTGTCCGTACTTTCTCTGGACTTTCACAGAGCTTTCGACAAAATTGGAGCCCATATTATTATTCGACAACTTAGAAAATGGAAAATAGGCCAGAATATGATACGTTTTATTACTAACTTTCTCACAAACAGAAAACTCAAAGTCAACGTAAATGGTTTTCTTTCTTCAACACTTCCGCTTTCTAATGGTACGCCGCAAGGCTCACCTCTTTCAGCCCTCCTTTTTATCATTGCTTTCGATGATATTAGTAGGATGATAAAAAATTGCATAGGAGTTGAGCACCAGATCTATGCTGACGATGTCCTAATCTACACAAAAGTCTCTGACGTTAATTTAGCTCAATCCTTATTTACTAATATACTCGCCAGAATTGAGACTTGGTCACTGGAGTCTGGTGCTTCACTTTCCTTAGACAAAACACATATCCTTCATGTATGTAGGAAGCAAAATTGCAACGGTAGGATATACTAGGATTAATTTTTGACTCTAATTATAATTATAATGCTCACTGTAAATATGTCAGAAACTCGTTAATGTCACGATTAAATATTGTTAAATATCTCTCGTCTAAGCATTCATTTATTCATCCGAACACACTAGTCAATGTTGTCAGAGCTTTGCTAACTTCAAAAATAGATTATGAGCTCCCCATCTATGGCAATTGCTCCAAAAGCAGTATCAACCTTTTAAATGCACCTTACCATTGCGCAATACGGCGAAGTCTCCGGGCCTTTCCAACCTCGCCAATAAAAACGATAATGGCTGAATCTGGTTTACCAACTATTCAAAATAAAATTATAGATTCTTCGCTTCAAATTCTTGCGCAAAACGGCTGAGAACACCAACCCATTACTAAATACATCTATCACGCATGCCACGAAAAAAAGAAAAATTCTAAGAATACAATCGGCTATTTCGAGATGCTTAAGTTTCGCTGCAGATAATAATATTTTACGTAACGCAACACGCAAATTCACCACTCGACATCCTCCCTATCTGATCAATGATAAAATACTACAGAATAAGCTTATGTTTTTGTCCAAGCAAAACATACCAAACGAAGTCTTTCAACAAACCTTTGCTGAACTGGAATCTAATTACACAAATAATGGCTGGAAGTTATTGTTTACGGATGGCTCCAAGTCCATCGATTCCACTTCGTTAGCAGTTGTCACTGCCACAGGAGAAATTATTTGCAATTGGCTTCTTCCCTCAACGAGCTCTGTATTTACCGCTGAAGGATCTGCTATCCTTCATGCAGTTAATTACGCAAAAAAGACTAAAGGAAAGTTCCTCATCTGTACAGACAGCAAATCGTCTATGTCTGCAATAACGTCTCCTTCCAATCGCAATCCCATAATAGAAGTTATCAGGGACGCGGTCATTGGTGCCCCTCAGAAAATCCAAGTAATGTGGATCCCTGGCCATGCTGGTATTACAGGCCACCACTTTGCAGACCTCGCTGCGAAAAATGTAGCCAGGACTCCTGCCTTAACATACTACGTCTCATCCAAGCAAGACATTCTTAACCTTATTAAGCACAAAAGGCATCAAAAAAACGCAAGCGAATGGAAAACATTTAAACATCACTACGCGGTCATAAACCCAGCCAGAAGGCATACACTCGATTAAGGATTGGACACACTATCATAACACACGCCCACTTGCTATCGGGTAAAAGCCCATCACTTACTCACACTCTGTCCGATGCCTCACCCAACAGCCCACAACTCTGGCAACATTGATCTCATGAAACTACTAAGTGAACCTTCAGAAAAAAACGTGATGATTGTATATAGATTCTTAAAAACCAACGATTTGTTAAAATATATTTAAGCAACTTACATCTTTACTAACCCTTAGCAATTAGAATTTTTCACCTAGTTATAATTACAAGACGGCTGAAGGCCTCGTAGCCAGTGCTGCGTTTATGTATTTATATAATAAAACTCTTTTTGTTATATGAATTATTATAAATAAAAGTAAATAAATAAATCACAAAGATACACTGTATGAGTAAAACACGCTCGATATACGCGGTACTAAGGGAAGTATTAGTCTGATTCTTACATTTTTAAATACATTTTAAAAACATAAAGACATACATACCATTATAAGAGAAGTTTTTTCCCTTTTTTCAATTATATAGTATATCACCCATTGACCGGCATTTTCGATCAAAAGGTATTGGTTCCTAGGGGTTGAACGGTCGGTATTGGATTTAAACAATTTTTGGACTTAAGGTGCTACACACTAAACACATTATTCGTGTAAAGTTTTATTCAGTTATATTAATTGCTTCTTGATTTGTGTATTGGAAACTGAACAAGTTAAGTGGAATTAAAATTGTGCTTTATGCGAAGTAGGCGTGGTTGTTATCCGATTTCGTACATTTCTACAATGTGTCATAAAAATGTAAAAATAATGTCATTTCCACAATGTGTCATAATAATGTAAAAAGAATGCCACGTACTACATTTTGCCAAAATCGGTTGGTCGGGATACGAAATATGGGAATTCACCAAAAAGTCGTGCGGACACTTTTGGTGTATTTGCACAAACACTCCTCTATTTAGAAGTACCACGCTATTTTACATGGACTCACCCGAAAAAATGAATCCCCCACAAGCAAGGCACACCATCTGATGCATGTCCAGGTTTATAGTATTCAAATCAAATAACTTGACGTGTATGTATATTATACAGTCATCCAAGGTAGACTATTTACTTTCTGCGACTGTTGCAAAATTTGAATTTCCTTAACTTTAATATGTGTTTTTTGTCTAAAGAAATCATGTCGCTCTTATTGGAAAACCCTTTATATTGTGTTCTTGATACTTTAAATTCAAGTATGTATATGTATTACATACATAATGAGGGATTTGCTCCCTCATTTAATTTTATCTGAAATTTTCTTATATCTTAGCCCTTATATTTAGAGTTATATGCAAAATTGATTATAAATCAGGTTCATTTCTGATGCCTGTTTCTGATTTTCTGTTCTATACAGAGAGTAAACTGTAATTTAATAATTAATTAATAAGAAAACCTTTTTCATTTCGTTAGTTTTTTTTCTGGGTCACACGTTTATTACTTGCTTGTCAAGTAATACATGGTTATTGGTCTAAAAATTACTTTATTCTTCAATTGTTCGTTTCTAACTTGACTTGATTTGTTGAAAATATTTTTCCAGCGAACAACCTTTTGAATAACTATGTTATTTTGACTAGCAGTAACTTTTATCAAGCTATTGTTTCTCCTCAATGGAGTTTTCCTTACCAGGAATCATAATAAATACAGTTTTTTCCCATATCAAACCAAAACAGAGGTATCGTCACCTTGAGATAACTTGTAACTTGTAAACCATTGAATTAAATGCAATAAATTTTTGAACGTATTTTAGTTAGGCTTAGTATTCTGTGAGAAGGATAGAAATTTATCTTTTGTGACGAATCCTCAGGCTAAAAAGTTTTCTACCCTTGTAGTCCTAGATACATATGTCACTTCGAATTCAATGCAACAAAAAATTGGTTACTGATGGCAATGCCAGATTTTCGAAGATATAACATGGTTTTTTACAAATTTAAACAAGTCAGTTAAATTGATCTCCATAAATTGCAACTTTGCAAAGCTCTGCATTATTCAAGAAAAACTGAATAGTCTTAGGCAGTTGTCTGAATTCCACATACTTTTACCATCAAAAATGTGGTCTCAATACGTAATACACACCGATTTAGTTCCGATTATAACTTAACTTTATGATTCATTTTATAAATTGAAGTAATTTTATTTCTATTACCTATTCCGGCCATCATTATAATATAAAATTATTAATCATTTATTTAACTTCCGTTTTATTAATTTATTTTATTAGATGTGTATGTATATGATTCGTCACATATTAGTTTTGAATTCTCAATGTATAATGGGTAATAATGGATATTATTTTTTCTTACTTATGATATAACTTTAATTGCAACACATTTTCTCTTATACATTTAAATTTTGTTGTTTCGTCCTCCAGTGTTCGAAATCTCGCGAATACTTCATATTATAATTTTTAGCGGCATCACTGTGCTGTTTCCTATGAAATGGTATTCATATATTTGGTATAGTGTTTCGTGAGCTTACAGTTTGTGGCTGCAAATAAACATAAAAGCTTAATCAATAAACTTCATGTAAAAATTGTTTAAAAATATAATTTATTATTCAGTTTTTTTAATTATTATTAAGTTAAAAGTAAATTATTAAGATTGAAAAAACTCTCACAGAATGTAAAAAAAAAGATAAAACAAACAATGTAACATTTTTCATTTAATTTAGAAATTATAACGCAACTTCAGTTTTGAAAGATTAATTTCACAATCTGTATGCCATATTTTTAAAAATCAGGATCTGTAGTTTCCCGTTCCATGTCTCCACATCTAGGTCTGTGGCTAATGACCAAATTCATAAAGAAATAAATATTTAATCTATACCTTAATAATGAAATTCGAATAACAATGCACAACTTATGTTGAAAGAATGCCTGATACATAACAATATTTGGCAATAGCCCTATTAGTTGAAAGCAATACCAATAAAAAATCATTTTCTAAATTTATCGTTTAGAGATTACGATTTGTGTATATTGCAAATAAAATCTTAATTATAGAAACAATTTAAAATATAGAATATAATAACAGTTCTCACTGGAGTTCAACTCTTTATGTTATAATAGTAAATTTACATAATGTCTTACAGCTCATAAATAAGTAAGCAACCATAACAAAAAAACAATAATGAATGAACTTTGTCAAAATCCCGATTTCTTTGGTGCCGCGATCTGAAGGTACCGTTGAAAAGAGGAACCCGATTAAAAAATATACATACATAGTTATACATAGATACCGCAAACGCTTAGTTTACGAAATATTCAACTTTAAAGTTCATAAATTCCAAAATCCAACATTTCAGCAAGCTATTTCACTACATTTAACACACTTTACACACATTTTTCACTTAAAATTTATTAAATTAAGGGAGTATTCTGGTCTAGAAGCATGAATTTCATATAGTTTTTAAAGTGTCGTGAAAAAAGGCAATTCATATTTTTACTATCCATTTTTTTAGTTATTTGTTAATTTTAGAAGAGTACGAAAAAAATTAAAAACTAAAAAAAGTAAAAAAAATTTAAAAATTGTGAGCTGACGAATTGAGGGTTCTCTAAAAATTTTCACGTGACCATACCTATGATTTCAACCCTCCTAGTAATCTGAAACCAAAAAAAAAAAAGATCGTTAATCTAGAATAATGTCGCAAAATGTTTTTCACAAAATAGCTGAAAAAAAAAGTTTTTTGGATCACTTTTTCTGAATATTTCGAATTTTTTAAAAACTATAAAAATAAAAATTTGGGGATGGGGCTAATTCCAACCATAGACAAGCCTATAAAGAAGACTCTATAAAAATTTCAAGTAAATCAGTCCAGTAGAACCTGAGAAATCGTGGGTATCGTTCCGAAAAAGTCAGTTTTGAGAAAAACGCGTTTAAAGTTTCGCGTAAAGTCTTTTGTTCGATTAGTTCCGGCCGAACCAGTTTGGATGCCGGTTCAGAAAAATGCCTATATCTCCGAAAATAATTTGAATTTTGAAAAATCCTCTTGTACACATATTCTTGAATAGTTAAACTTTGAAAATATAAAAAAACTCGATTTTTTTTAATTTATAGACCATACGACTGTACTTCGGAGCGTGCGCGTACCGACCGGATTTGGTAAAGGGCGTTCCTAGCAAACGAACGAGCGGCTGGTCAGTTGTTTCCGAGCACCTGGAGAATCAGACAAACTTTTTCGCGACGTGTTTCTGTGATTAGTGCAACCCGAAAATACAGCGTTCGTTAGCGCGATTAAATTCTGTGTGGAAATTCGGTAAATCTGCGACACAGACGTTTGATATGATCAAGCAAGTTTACCCAGATGATACTCGTGTGCGCAAAGTTTTGAACTCAGACCGTCGACTAAGTATTCGTTTAATTCTTTAGATGTTAAATTTATCAAAATCTGTGGTTCATAACATTGTGACGGATCACTTGAACATGCGCAAGGTGTACTCGAAAATGGTCCCAAAAGTTCCCAGTGATGACCAGAAATTGCGGTGAGTAGAAGTGTGCCAACAAAATTTGAACATGTATGAAAGCCACCCCCAATTTTTGAATAACGTAATCACAGGTGACGAGTCTTGTATCTATGATTATGATACCAAGCCAAAGAGGTAATCTTCCGAATGGCACACGCCAAAGAGGGTATCCAAGCAGCATGCACCTCGGCTTTCAAGGCTATTCCGGAGAATGCCTTCTGTGACGCCTTCAATGTTTGGAAATCGCGTCGGCAGCGCTGCATCGACTCAGAAGGAGCATATTTTGAAAGTTTTTAAAGAATTTTAACGATTCGTTCAATAAATTGTTTTTAATCGACTCAGTCCTATTACTTTCCGGACAAACCCTGTAATACTATATAATAAAATACTTAGGTTACTTCGGCGCGACCAGGGTTTTTTTTTAAGATCGCGGCCGAAGGCCGCCAAGGCTGAAAGGTGTAATGCGCGAAACTACTTCAGTCATCCCAGGTATTAACTCGGCCAGAGTTATTTTTTCGAGCGATATGATTTTATTATAATACAAAATTGTAATATTACATTGATATAAATTATATAAAAATATCATGTAGTTTTACTTATCTGTGTTTATTAAATATAAATCACATATTATTCATATAAAGTATATGGAAAAAGTCTTCACAACTCTATAATAGTTTGAACATGTAAGGAAAGGCTGATTTCGGGTTCATTTTATACTCTTAAAACTTGCAATAATCAAAGCCAAGGAAATACTTTAAGGTGTAAAACCAATCATATAAAGTAAAGTCAAGCGGATGTTCGAAAATCCTGATATTAGTTATATAGGCTAGACCAAGTTTTCGCTCAAATTTATTTATATTAGGCACAAAGATACACTGTTATAAATAAAACACGCCCTCTTATTTTCATTGGGATTACTCACATATTGACCGATATATACGGTACACAGTCATCCCGAAGTTCGAAAAATCTTTATATTAAGTATATGGGGGTTCGATTCAATCAATTTTTGACATAGACATACCATTACTAGAAAATGTTTATCGCATACAGGGGTGTTGTGGAATCCAAGACAGAGTTGCTTAGCTGTCAGAATTGCAAACCAATTCTGATTTTCAATGGTGTCATAGAATCTGATTGGATTTTCGTCTTTTCGAATATACACAAAACCAATATTCGAATCAACTGTTTACTAATCTGACAAAACCTGCAAATGAATTTGGATGTAATCCTATTAAAGTTTTTAATGAGTTCCGAATTAAAGGAAGATTTTAAGAGATAACATTTATCAAATGAATAAAGAATCATTTGGATGTTAAATTACGTTTATTACGTTTTGTAAATCTTTTTTAACCTGCTTCAAAAGCTTAAAAAGTTAATTTTTTTTTTGCTTAAATCTCTTTAAAAATTATCTAAATATAAAATAGAATATTTCCCCAAAGTTATAAATGGAAATTCGAAATATTGTCGAAGCTAGAAGGGAAATAGTGGCCGAGCGTCTAGCAGATATACAAGTATGAGCGCTTGGGCAGAAAGCAAAAACTTTGGCGCGCGATTTGACGGTTTTTCAGTTTTACGATTTTTCTTAATTGGCGAGCAGGATAGAAAAACAACTAAACGTCGTATAGAATTGGGGCAAATCTTTGGAATGTAATTAGCTTCTATTTAAACTAAAAGAACTAAGAAAAGTTAAGTTTGAAAATATGTTAAAGTAAAATTTTTTTAGTCAAAAACCACTTTTTTCAAATTTAAAACTATGAATCTCTTTGAATTTTTGTTTCCGACAGAAATCGCGACCTGCATCTTGCCCGGCACATGCACATACGAAAAATATCTGGCAATTGCTTACCAAAGACAAAATGTAAAAGATTTCGTATAAAAAAATTTGCGGATGATATTTAGATATATAACTATAAACCCTAGAAACTTCGCTTTAATCAATTATTTCTTTCCCTCCCAAAAAAAAATCGAAAAAAAATATTATTTTTAAGCCTCTAAAGCAGGCTCCCCTCTTATATATCCGCATTTTTTTCCAAAACTCAATAATTAAGACATTTCGTGTTTTATTTTTATGTTTTCTCCTATAGAAATCAAGATAAATTAAATCGTAACAATAAAATAACTTGATTTCTTAACTTACATTTCAAATCTGTGTGCGACTATCTTCTTGATTTGTTTCTGACAGCAAAACCGATAAAATCGGTTTCCGTGACACCCAAAACCGATACAAATTCAGTTTCGAATATCAAACCAATAATATCTGAATTCATGACTCCTACTGCTTTTTTTGATCGGTTTCAATTCTGATTCCGACAACTATCAGATTCCACAACACCCCTGATAATTTCAGTTATACACCAGGTTGTTTAATAAGTTTTCTCGTTTGATAAGAAAAATACAATTTTATGATTCAAAATATACTTTATTATTCAGTATAATCTCTGAACATTAATACACTTGCTCCAACGGTCTTTCAATCTGTGGATCCCATCCCTGGAGTGAGAATCTGGAAGGTCTGCAAAATACGCTTCAATAGCCGTTACGACCTCTCATTTGATGAAATACGCTTGCCACGCATACATTTTTTGAGTTCTGGAAACAAATGGAAGTCGCTAGGGACCAAATCTGGTGAATACGGTGGATGGTCCAACAATTCGAACCTTAATTCACTGATTTTAGCCACTGCCAAAATGCTCTTGTGACACGGTGCATTGTCCTGGTGAAAAAGGATTTGTTTCTTTTGCAAACCAGGTCTTTTTGATAAATTTTTTTCTTCAACTGGTCCAAAAGGTTGCAATAATATTCAGAATTAATTGCTTTTACCAGTTTTCCTGTAATGCCATTACTTTCTTGGCCGGTTTTAATCTTTAATGCTTACACTTTTGAATTGATAATCGCAAATTAATTTATCAATGTCCCTTTTGAGATTTATAAAGTATAAGTTTTTCAAATACAGTTTGATTGGTTCTGTTTTGAAGATAATAAGCAACAGCACATTTTGAAAAACTAGCAATAAATTTGATTTTGTATGTACTGTGTCCGTTGTTTTAAGTCTGTTGGAGTTTCAGTAAAATGGAATTTGGCTTTAATTGCACTTCTATCAAATTTAGATTTTTGGATTAAAAATTTCAAATCAGGAATAGAAATTATCTTTTTAGACCAAAGTTATTTTCATAAACACCGGTATGACCAGTTCCTTTTTACTCCTACTTACTTTAAAAGCTTTTTCTTTGGTTTCAATATCTTTTACATGATATGAACAACGAACGAATCTGATATTTATTTTGTAAAATATTATATTGATTGTCATCTAACTCTGTATGTATTCTAATTTTTCCTTTTGTTATACAAGTATGTTCCCTTAAAATTGATTCTAAATTATTTTCTAAATCTTAAAGGCTTATATAAATCTTTTTATATTTATGTTTTGATTATAACTTTGGGATGGACTGAAATTTCGAGAAACAAGGAAAAGTTTATAGACAATCGAGTTAAAGAGATTAATAAGCTTGCTTCCCAAGCAAAACGGAATCGTATGCGTTCTAAAGATAGACGAGCAGATATTGCCTAAAGAGGTATTCCAATTGACAAAATATTGAATATAGGCATCTGGTGGTGTGGTCCAAAATGGCTTCAATTATCTGAAAATAAATGGCCAAAATTCGAACCAAGCCACTCAACAAAATTATTGTCAACTTCAAGGAACCAAACAGAATTTATATAGTATTTAATGCGCATATACTATATTTGTTTGAAGCTACAAAGGATAGTACCAAATATTTTACGATTTGTTAAAAAACAAAAAAAAAAAATTATAAACACGTAATTTGACGGAAATCTTCAGACAGTAACATCATCGCTCTTTCAAAACATCTTGAGTCGTTGTGTAGATTTTTCAATGTTCGGCTTAATGCCTTCAATCCTCGCTCATGTGCCATTGTGCATTCGTTTTAGATGATGATTTTCGTCAGCATTAAAATTGCCGTTAAACCTTCAAACCTTTGGAGAACGAGCATGAAATATTGCAAAACAATGGCGCAGACGTTTTGCAATATTTCATGCTCGTTCTCCAAAGGTTTGAAGGTTTAACGGCAATTTTAATGGTGATGAGCCGTACGGCATTCAATTAACAATGTGGCTGCTATTCCGCAATTAGTAGCTGCCACCGCAATGTTGGATCTCGCACGAACAGTGGCTAAAACTACTGACACGATAAATGTCTTACCATTACCACCAGGGGCATCAAAGAAATATAAATCATCATTTCCATCATAAATAACCGTCATCAATGTATCATAAACATAATCCCTCGTGATCAAATTCTCTTTCACGCTTAAATTCTCGTTTTTTCTACTCATAAACTGTTTTTCTACGCAAACTACTTTCGATTGCGTTTTGTTATTCCATATCAGTTGAGTTTTGCTATACAACGTATTGTGTCTTGTCACACGTGAACGTGATAAAATGTTTCCTATAGGTATGCAACCACATAGGTTTTATTAGAAATTATGATTTAAGGGTGTGCACCTGAACCGTCCCTTAATTGGTTAGAGTAAAGCCTGACATCACCAGCGTCCAAGAAATAAGAAATGCGATGGACGAAACCAGAACTGACGTAAAAATAAAGGCTGATATCACCGCCGCCGAAGAAATGCGATAAAAGGGACTAGGACTGAGGCGAGTAGGTCCTTGTGGCATTTACTATAGTGGTATATAAAGGAGCGCAAGTTCGGTGTGGGATTCGTGGTGGGAGAGAGACTCCGTCGCCGAGTACTGCCATTCACTCCGGTGAATGAACATTTAGCCACAATCCGCATCAAAGCGAGGTTCTACAACATATCGCTGATTTGCGCCCACGCCCCGACGGAAGAGAAGGACGATGTGACCAAAGATGCCTGCTATGTGCGTTTAAAGTGTACCTATGTGAGCTGCCCCCAGGATGTCAAAATGTGTGTGACCGCATTTCTAGCTCCTTACGGCAGCTGCAAACTAAACCATTGGTTTTCGGAAAATGCAAAAGAACAGCTGGTACAATGAGGAGTGCCGTGTAGCAGCGGAGAGAAAGCACAACTTGTGCGGGATGAGATAGATACCAAGAGTTGAAAAGAGAACCGAGACGCATTTGCAGACAGAAAAAGAAAGAGGTCGAAATGCGTGAGTATGAACACACACCACAAAACTAATACGGCTGTGTAAGCTGAGGTTGAGCAACACCAAAAGCTTCGTCAGGATCGGGAAGGGCCTCTCCAAACCATTCGATACGAAACGAGGATTCGGACAAGGCGTTTTTCTTTCGTGTGACTTCTCCAATCTGCTCTTGGAGTAAATAATTCGAGCTGCAGAACTAAATAGAGAAAGCAGCATCTTTTATAAGATTTTACCGATGACATTGGTATCATCACCTCAACAACCGTGTCGTTATTTCAGCTTTCTTCAGAATGGATAAGGCAGCGAAGCAAATGGGTCTGGTGGTGAACGAGGGCAAGACGAAATATCTGCTGTCATCAAACAAACAGTCGTCGCAATCGCAACTAGGCACCCACGTCACTGTCGTCATAACTTCGAAGTTGTAGATAATTTTGTCTATCTTGGAACTAGTATCTACACCAAGAACAATATCAGCCTCGAAAACGCAAGATAACTCCTGGATACAGGTGCTACTTCGGACTGAGTAGACAATTGAGAAGAAAAGTTCTCTCTCGACAAACAAAGACCAAAGTCTACAAGTCGCGCACAATGCCTATCCTACTTTATAGTGCAAATTGATGATGACAATATCTGATGGGTCGGCTTTACGAGTTTTCGATAGAAAGGTTCTACGGAAGATTCATGGTTCTTTGAGCATTGGCAACGGCGAATATCGCATTCCATGGAATGATGAGTTGTAGGAGTTAACATTGACATTTTTCAGCGAATTAAGGGACAGCGGCTACGCTGGCATCAAAATTGATGAAAACATTCAGCTTTGAGTATATTTCACGCAGTATCCGCGGGGGGAAAGCAGAGGAAGAGGAAGACCTCCACTCCGTTGGAAAGACCAGATGGAGCAGAATCAGGCTACACTCCATTTGAGACCAAATAGCGAAAGGGAAAAACGACTGGCGCGCTGTTGTAAACACGGCTATAACTGTAAGCAGTGTCAACGCTAATAAAGAAGAATAAAACAAGCAATCCAAAGCAGAGTACTAGTGCTATTCAGTAAATAAAATTTGAAGGAATTAGTGAAAACTTACTATATTCCATACAATCTCTAGTCTTCAGTAAACAAATATTTTTTCAAATTTGTCACCTGACAGTAAGCAGGTTGCAAAACTAATAATATTTTTGCCTTCTATTTTGAGTATACTAACACTTCACTTATAGAGATCATTACAGATCTTAGACTCCTGCAACGATTCACTCGTTTAGAATTTCAACTCATTCACAAAAAACCGTACGAGTTGATAGGTATAACGTTAACTCGTTATTAGAGTTGAAGAGCTTGTAAACAAAGAGCACAATGCACTGCACTAAAAAGAGGTGCATGTTTGCTTTTAGTGATTCATTTCAATCGTAACTTGAAAGCCAATGGGCTTGAATGACAATTGATTCGAAAGCAATAGTGTCAATAACATATGTACACATATATATATGCATGTATTTAAAAGGAACAGCTTCTATTAGGACAAAGTTTTTTAGTGTGTTAATAACGGGTGGGCCATATAAAATTTTAAATTTAAAAAGTCAGTAAAGAAAAAACGGCTTGATATTTTTCAAAGGTCTAACATTTATTTAAAAGGTTGTTTTATGAAATTTATGTGTGGAAAACAATTTTGGACAAATGACCACCACGGCTGAGTTTATTAGCTTATCCGATCCACCCAATTTTGAAGTACTTTGTCGATGGTTTCAGGCCTTATGGCAGCTACAGCAGCTTGAATCTCGTACTTTAGATCTTGAATTGTTTCTGGATGGTTGGAGTAACATTTATCTTTAACAGCTCCTCACAGAAAATAGTCCAACGGATTTACCTCGCAGCTTTTGGGAGGCCAATTCACATCACCTCTTTTGCTGATTATGCGCTTTTCGAAGATAAGGCGTAAAAGATTGAGTGTAACGTTTGCTGTATGGCACGTAGCGCCCCAAATGTGACAATTCTGCTTGTTAACGTAACCACGAGGTGGAAATGAGCCTCGTCCGAAAAGATGATTTTTCGGTAAAATTTACCATCCTCGGTCAAACTCTCAAATTTTCAATATTTCCCAGTTTTCTTGTAGTGAATAGCGACCCATTTTGTAAATCTTAGACTTTTTACTGAATATCTGTCACTTTCCGAATAGTATTTGACATTTCCAATGTCGATAGATAGATAATTCAAATTTAAAACGTTAGATGGCCCACCCTGTGTAAGGTATAATTTAATTAAGTACATATGTATGTATTATAGGTATATATTAGGTATCATATCAACAAGACACAATGCTGCAACATTAACGTGTGATCCATATTTCGCATATTTCTGAAAATTTTAATAGACCCTTATCTTCTACCATTTGAAAGTGACGGCAATGTAAAATTACATACTATCAAAATTATTATTTCAGCGTGTTTCAAATCAGCACTGACTTCTGCTATAGGTACAGGGACATAGTCTTTTAATTTTTTTAGCATTTCTGTCTCACTCAATTAGAAGTGGTATTCTGATTGAATTTGTAAACATTGCAGCAACTTGTACACTCAACGATGTTATTTATTTCGACGCCTCCTTTAGTCTTAACTACACCAAAAATACTTAAAATTTTGCTACACCATTTTTATACTCTCGCAACAAAGTTGCTAAGGAGAGTATTAGAGTTTTGTTCACATAACGGTTGTTTGTAAGTCTTAAAACTAAAAGAGTCAGATATAGGGTTATATATACCAAAGTGATCAGGGTGACGAGTAGAGCTGAAATCCGGATGTCTGTCTGTCTGTCCGTCCGTCCGTCCGCCCGTGCAAGCTGTAACTTGAGTAAAAATTGACATATCATGATCAAACTTGGTACACGTATTTCTTGGCTCCATAAGAAGGTTAAGTTCGAAGATGGGCAAAATCGGCCCACTGCCACGCCCACAAAATGGCGAAAACCGAAAACCTATAAAGTGTAATAACTAAGCCATAAATAAAGATATTAAAGTGAAATTAGGCACAAAGGATCGCATTAGGGAGGGGCATTTTTGGACATAATTTTTTTTGGAAAAGTGGGCGTGGCCTCGCCCCTACTAAGTTTTTTGTACATATCTCAGAAACTACTATAGCTATGTCAACCAAACTCTATAGAGTCGTTTCCTTCAGGCATTTCCAGTTCAAAAATGGAAGAAATCGGATAATAACCACGCCCACCTCCCATACAAAGGTTATGTTGAAAATCACTGAAAGTGCGTTAACCGACTAACAAAAAACGTCAGAAACACTAAATTTTACGGAAGAAATGGCAGAAGGAAGCTGCACCCAGGTTTTTTTTTAATTGGAAATGGGCGTGGCGTCGCCCACTTATGGACCAAAAACCATATCTCAGGAATTACTTGACCGATTTCAATGAAAATCGGTATATATTATTTTCTTAACACCCTGATGACATGTTCGAAATATGGGTGAAATCGGTTTACAACCACGCCTTCTTCCAATATAACGCTATTTTGAATTCCATCTGATGCCTTCTCTGTATAATATATACATTAGGAACCAATGATGATAGCGGAATAAAACTTTACACAAATACGGTATTTGAAAAATATGTAAATGACGGATAATGAAATCTCGATTATCACTTTATCATGCGAGAGTATAAAATGTTCGGTGACACCCGAACTTAGCTCTTCCTTACTTGTTTACTACATGTTTTGAAGAAGATTATATACCGCTTGTTCCTAAAAACCCCCCTATATTTCTTGAAAAAATTGTTCCAGTGTTATAGAGTATTGTAATTTAAATTATAATAGTATACTCATTCAAATTCATTACACAAATACTTGCACTTTTCGTCTGAGAAAATCATAAACTGTTATTTCAGTGGTTTTTGGCTTTTCGTTATCTCTACAATCTATTTTACAAAAACAATATTCAAGGCATCAACTAAAGAAAGGGAAGGTGCGCACAAAATATAGTCGCAGCTATTCAATGATCACAACAAAACATATAGCTGAACTGCTCTAATTTCCTAACCGTCAGCTGATGCAGGGTTGCATTTTCCTATTCCTAACTTAAAATATTTTGAAAATTTCAAACAAAAGTTTTAAAATTATTATTTTCATAATTTTACTATTTATTTATATACTGATATAAACTGATTATTATGCCGTTATGTGCTATATATAACAAAATATAAAGAAAATTCAATTTAAAATTTGAACGGTCATATCACCGAGTATGAAAACGAAAACGTTCTTATCACGTATGTATGTTATATGTTCCTTGGATTAGGCTGGGTGTAATCTGTGTGGAGGTATGGATCCACATTTTAGGCCATTTAGAGACATCGGTCCCAGCAAACAATTGATTTATTTTAAATAAAAATCTGATATTAAATGAAAATTTAAATTTACCCAAATTACTAAGTCCATGTTTGCTTCTGTTAGAGTTATATGGATGTTATACATCCACGTTTTATTTGAATGTTTGTATACCAGGAAGTAAAGTACATTTCTATAAAAACATATTTCTTATTTTTTTTTTCTTTATCCACAGTATATTTACGAAGCTTCTATAATTGACTGTTAAAATATCATTGAACATGCTAACTTATTTGGTGTCAGCGAAGCCGAAATACTATTAAAAATAAGTATATATTTTTAAATATATTAAACATACATACACACATATTTAGTTATGTAAGATAAGATTTCTAAAATAGTATATAAGAAATGAAAATATCAAAATAAAATCAGAATGAATAAATTCTCACTCCAGAAAGGTCTTTATTTTTCCCCCACCAGCGGGAGAGACTTAAAGATTCTTTTTTGAGTTCAATGTTTGATCTTACAAATCAAACACAGGCATACATAGGATGATTGATTGCTATTCTAGAAAAAGTAACAAAAAAGGGGTTAAATACAAATTTATACAATTTCAAAAAAACTTCTCAACTTATCTTTAGCAAATGAATCTTTCCTTTAACATTTTCATTCGTATTTAAACTTCACCTTTTCGACATTTTTCTATTGGCACTAATGACAATTAGAATAACAAATTAAATGGCAAGTTCTGTTTGTTTGTGGAATTGCAAATTGGTTAAAAAAGATATTCCATAACCACATGTTGTTAGTGATCGAAGGAAAAATATGTAATTGTGTTGATATTTCTGGGCGAAAGTGGTTAGTGGTGGCGGGCACGAAGATTATTAAGTAACAAATGTATTACATACAGTGGACCAATAAAGTTTACATACACCTAGTTCTATTAAATTCCGATACGTTTATTTGTTTCAAAATGAATAAATTTTGTGTTTTTTTTTCTATCCATTTCAAGATATGTATATTTAACATTAAATATAGCATATCAAAATATTTTTTTTTTACACAAATAAAAAAAATTAAAGCTAAAGCTTAAAATGAGCATAATTTATATCAAAAAAGTTTACGTACACTAATGATTGTTTATATAAATCAAAAGTAATTACAATACTTTTAACGGTTTTTGGCCTACATTTTGTTGCTATTACTGTCCCTAGACATCGATGTATGCTCCCCACTCAATTTCTAGTATTCTTTCTGGATATTTTGACCCACTAAGTCCATGATCCAGTTTTTTGGCCTTATTTTGATGAAATTCGATGTTTTCGAATACGATTTTCCAAAAAGTTCCAGATATTTTGAATAGGATCAATGCATGGTGACAACCATTCACGTACCAGATAAGTTGTGTGTTTTGGGTCGCTATCCTGTGGCAAATAGAAATGGCTGCTATTAACAGCCGATTTAAGCACACTTAAAATTTAAATTTTTTTCTTAAAATGTTCAGATACATATGGACATTTCCACAAAAAGGTCCACCACGCGTGCAAAATTCAAACAGTTCCTGAAAACTTTTTGTTGATGAATAATAAATCTCAAATGTGTTTATTTTATAAATATAAAGGAATTTTTATTTTCTTCTAATTTTGAGCCGAAATATACAACGAATACACAAAATTTACAAAAATCTGAGTCTTTTGACCAAATATACCAACGGTTTTCCTTGTTATATTCCCTAATTCAAAGTAATACTATGATGTTTTTATAATTTAAAAATCTTCTGCTGAATATAACATAATGTTCAACAAGCAGACAGACTGAGTGGAGATCGAATAACTTTAGTTTTTTGTGTTTGCTTCTGCTTATATTCGAATGTCGCGTCCGTTACCGAAAAACATCATTTATTGTTCTCATTAGTGAACAAAGTGTTGAAGTGTAAATTGCTTTCAGTCTAAAAGCAGATACATCATTTCACTTAAAAAAAGTAATAATTGGCTCTTGGCAAAAACGATTGATAAAATTTATTGGTGTTTGAAATTCGTCGCGTCCGTTACCGTAAACCTTAAATATTAAATAAAGTCGTTGAAATTGCACAAAATTAAAATTTTATTGATGGCAAAAACGGCAAAAGAAACAAAAAAAGCAATAACAATGAAGTATAGAGAGAAAATGAAAGAAAACGTCGAGAAATGGCAGGAATACAAGAAGAAAGAAGCAAAACGAAAGCAAGAGTACCGAAAAAGATTATCGCAAAAAATGAAAAGTGATAGCAATTTATTAGAAAAGAAGAAAGAAAAGGACGGTGTTAGGCAGCAAGTTTTGCGGCATAAAAAGAGCATAAATAATATTGACAATTTGAATTGCGAAATTTACAGCTGTAAACAAACGATGGGAATAGCAATTACAAAAGTTGAGGCTGCGCTACCTAAAAACCTGAATAGAAAAATAGCTATCCTCAAATCTTTATGCAATAAATATATTAAGCCAACAGAAACGATGAATGAAAATACAACCAAGTCATCAAAAAGCCAGATGCGCGAAAAATTAATTGAACACTTCTTTTTGCAAGATGGAATCAGCGTTCAAGCTCCTGGGAGAAAGGATACAATGATAATCAATGGGAAAGTAGTCTCAAAACGTTTTATGCTTATGACCTTAACAGAAGCATATCAACTTTTCAAAGTCGAATATACCGAAGAAAAAGTCTGCTAAACTATTTTTATTCGTTCTCAGCCAACTTACATTCAGTTAATCAATAATTTACGACACAATATGTGTGTCTGTAAGTACCATGCAAACTTTATTTTTCCACTAGAAGGCTGTGCAAAGATTATACCGCAGATTCCTGCCAAAGCTGAATTATTTCTTACATCAGTTTGCTGCGACGTTATGAATGAAAAGGGCATGGCTAATAATTGTGACAGCTGTGTACGCGATATTAAAGATGATCTAGTTCCAATACAGTTTATTAATAAACTTAATACGCAAATCAAATGGAAACAGTGGAGAAAAGTAGATGATCGCATAACTTTAAACTACACTATTGGTCCATTAATCGACTTAATTTATGATATAGAGATTCAGCTACCAGCTTTTAAAATGCATTGTTTTGTTAAACGTCACCAACAAAATTACTTTGAAACTAAAAAAAATGTAGGAGTTACTGAAATTGTTATGCAAGTTGATTTTGCTGAAAATTATCGCTTGACATTCCAAAACGAAGTTCAAGATGCCCACTTTAGTTATAGCCAAGTAACAGTGTTTACGTGCGTAGCTTGGGTTCTTGGTGAAACCAAGTTGTTCGCTGCACTTAGTTTGGGGGGTATACTTACCTTTGCCTGTGGTTAGGTATCCCTTTTTGCTTATGTTAAAACGAAAGATTTGTAAGTTAAAAGGAAACAGGTAAAAATTCACACTTGTATTTCCGGGCAAAAGTTCAATATATACACTGGAATTTAGTTCACAATATTCTATGTGTTTTCGATCTTCCTTTTCACAATATTTTATGTTTTAGTTGATATATAAATTTTCTTTTTCACAATATCTTAAAATTTTAGTAAATATAATTTTTCCTTTGGTTGTGTTATGTTCACTCCTGCCACTGTCAGTGCACCACCACACACACGACCGAAAAAAAAGGATTCTCCAAATTTTGGACCACAAATCAACTGGACGCGGGTCGACCGTAGACGAGCTGGTAAAACGTGTATATCTTCGTCGGGCGTAAAAAGCGAATTGGTTTCACCCCCATCTAACCAATCCCTTTTGATCGGTTAGGTGGTGAAAAGATAACGTATGGTGTGTGTGTAGTGTGGTTGGTTTGTTGCGCGGGGTTGCGTGTATGATGGTGTGTTGTGTGCTGAATGTTGTGTTGTATGATGAGTGTGAGTTAGGTGATAAATGTTATGTTGTGTGCTGCATGTTGTGTGGTGTAATGAATTTTATGGTGAGGGGTGAGATGCCATGAAGTCGCATAAACACAAGTCTTTTGCTGTTATCAGTGATAGATTGACCCACAGTAAATTCGACGTTTATTGCTTTATTTCCAAAATTATCAATATATTACAAAACCAGTACAAAGGAGTTACCAGCATTTATATTTTCTCTGATGGAAGCACTTCCCAATTCAAAAATAAATTTATTCTTTCTAGTATTCCAAGACTTGCAGCTGAATTTAATTGCGGAATCTTAGAGTGGATTTTTTTTGTCACTTCATATGGCAAAGGTGCTGTAGACGGAATAGGTGCCGTAGTTAAACGAAAAGTCTGACAAATCGTTAAAGCAAGAAATATTGTTCTCGGTGATGCTTCATACTTCTATGAATGTGCTAAGAACAACATTCATGGAGTTAACATTTTGTATATCTCTGGAACACAATTTGATAGTTTTTGTAATCAACTGTCAGAGTTATGGCAAAATATTCCAAATATCAAAGGAGTTAAGAGTTTGCATTGGTTTTCATATTTCGGCAGTAAATTTATTGAAGTTTTTCGGACCGCCTATTCAGTAAAGAAAATAATTAAAATAGACCATACTAAAAACTAATAACTTTCTTCTTAATTTTTTAAGTCATTTTTACTATAATGTTACTTGAATTTTTAATTTACGTTATTGTTTTGCTTAATTTTCAATAAAATTGAAGTGTTATAATGAGAAAATTTTTTTTCTTTGTTCATGGAAGATTTTGTCGCGTCCGTTATGTCGCGTTCGTATTTCTTCTATACTCAATTAAAAAAAACTAAGGGAAAATTAACATATTTCATAAACCTACGAATAACAGTCATCTGTTCGCATTTATTAATATACATATATATTTATATATATATATATAAATCCTTAATTTGCTGAATTTTGTATATTTCTGAATGCGCCTCAAAAAACTTCTATTTTTTGTCGCGTCCGTATCATTTAATAATTGCTTATAACTACGTACTTATTTGTAGTAGAACCTTCCCGTATATATTAAAATCTGGTACTGCGTCAGCCCTTCAAAACAATGTCAATATATATAAACTTTTCCTTTGTCTTCTTCGTTTTGGACGCACTTAAAAGCGTACGAATGTTGCGTCCGTTACCGTGAAAATGCCCATATGCTTATCCATGTTTTCACTAACAAAGTCCAAACGCCCAACTCTAGATACAACCATACACCCGCAAACCATAACATTACCTCCACAGTGCTCTACCATTTGCAATACATTTTGTCCTTGCGACTCTTCATTGATCTTTCTCCACACTTTTTGTGATCTATTCGAACCAAATATATTAAAGTTTGATTCGTCGGTGAACCGAATGTTTTCCTAAAAACAATACGGTTTGTTTAAATATTGTTTAGCAAACGCCGATTTCTTCTTTTTATTAACCTTACTTAAGTATGGCTTACGACGCGCGACTCGTCTATGATAACCAGCACTCTTCAACACATTCCTTACTTGGGGATTTATTTTTTTTTTTGTGTACATTTCAAAAATGGATAAGCATGTGTATCTGAACATTTTAAGAAAAAAAAATTTAAAGTTAACTTGTGCTTAAATCGGCTGTTAATAGGGGCAACTTCTATTTACAACAGGATAACGACCCAAAACATCCGTCTTATCTTGTACATGCAGGGTTGTTATGGAATTGAAAATAACTCCATAGGTCCCACAATCACCTTACATTGATCCTATTCAAAATATCTGGAACTTTTTGGAAAATCGTATTCGAAAACATCGAATTTCATCAAAATAAGGCCAAAAAGCTGGATCATGGACTTAATGGGTCAAAATATCCGGTAATAGTACTAGAAATTGAGTAGGGAGCATACACCGATGTCTAGGGACAGTAATAGCAACAAAATGTAGGCCAAAAACCGTTAAAAGTATTGTAATTACTTTTGATTTATATAAACAATCATTAGTGTACGTAAACTTTTTTGATATAAATAATGCTCAGTTTAACCTTTAGCTTTAATTTTTTTTATGTGTAAAAAAAAATATGTTGATATGCTATATTTAATGTTAAATATACATATCTTGAAATGGATAAAAAAAACCACAAAATTTATTCATTTTGAAACAAATAAACGTGTCCGAATTAAATAGAACTAGGTGTATGTAAACTTTATTGGTCCACTGTATGTAGAAATTTTACATCGAAACGTCAATAATAAAAATTTGGCTGAGGGAGGGGTTAGAGTTTCCCGGCAAAAAAAAAACAATTTATTTCTTTAATATGGATTGAGTAATTTTATTCGGACCTTTTGTAAATATTGAGCAGAAAAAAACAGATTACACAAAAGCAATTATCAGAGAACGTTGCGGGGAAGATTTGTTTATAATTTGACTAATTTTTATTGGTTTTTTTATTTTCGGATAATTTCCAGCCGAGTTATGGCGAACACCCCGATTTTGATTTCCAAAACATTCTGGAGGAAGCTCTGTTACCGGCTTAAACTTCAATATTTCTGCATGAAAAAATTACCCTATATTGTCAAAAATGTGCTCAATAATGTCCGAATAAAATCACTCAATCCATATTTAAAAAATAAATTCACAAAGAAAAGTATTTTTTTTACCTTGAAACCCTAACCCCTCCCTTAGTTGGCAATCTTACAATACAGATAATTATAATGATAATAATAAATGTACTTAATATAAATAATTAGATGTAAATGGTTCATACATACGTATATCATATTGTTGATGAGTCCAAGTATATGCATACGGCTCCAAATTTCTTAGGCTTGTTATGTAGTAGCAATTAAGGACAGATTAGTGCAACGGAAAAGATAATTATGAGCGTATATTAGGTTTCAACTAATATTTATTAAAGATTTACGATGCTCCCGTTGTTACGATTTGATTTCACGACACGACAAAAATTTATAGGAAATCGCTTGAAATTTGTCTTTTAGTATTTTTTAATGCAATTTTCAAAGGAGAAGCACAGCTTCATTTTAAAGTATTCTCACTTATAACAATCTTGATTTAAAAATAATTATTTGTAGGTAGATTTCAGGAGACCATTAAACTTCCCGATACCCAAGATAAAATCTATCGGGTGTAACTATAATGTACATTGTTTACGTTTATATTGTTAATAATGCTCGCGATTTTGCTACTCCGCAATAGCATGTAAAAAATTAACACAATTAGAATTCAGCAAACTCCTTGGCACATTTTTCTGTGCTAGAAATCCGCAGTGCCTCTTCCTCGTAGTCGTCAAAATTACTAGTATCACCAGGTCCTTTACACCGAGGAATAAATGGTGCTTCAATTTTTTTTTGAAAGATTGCAATCCAGTCAGTTGAGGCAAACCACTTTTGGTTTTTAATATCATTGACGCCTGCCTTCAAATTACCGTAACGCTTTGTCAGATCGACTTGTAATAAATTACGTAATAAGTCTTTCAAGTCAGAACCAAAATGCGAGGGAAAACGTACTTTTCCTGATACGATTTTTTCATATATTTGAATGGGTTGGTCGGCGAAAAATGGCGGATAGCCCGCTGCCATTTCATATACAAGTACTCCGAGAGCCCACCAATCAACTGCTTTGTTATAGCCTTTAGACAATATAATCTCCGGAGCAAGGTATTCAGGAGTACCACATAGTGTCCATGTGCGCCCTTTTACACGCTTAGCGAAACCAAAATCAGTGACTTTCAGATATCCTTGTGAGTCAATTAATAAATTTTCCGGTTTCAAATCTCTATAAATTAAATCAAGATAGTGAAGGTATTCAAAAGCCAGCACAATCTGGGCAGCGTAAAAACGTGAATGGACTTCTGAAAAACGGCCTACTTTACGTAAATGCGAAAACATTTCTCCACCTGGAACATATTCCAAAACCATATACAAATTGGAATTATCCTTGAAATGATATCGAAGAGAAACTAGGAACGGAAACTGAATAGCCTGGAGTATGCGCTTTTCATTCAAAGTATGTTCTACTTGTTTAAGTTTAACAACCTTTTGCTTGTCAAGAATCTTCATAGCATAATAGTCTTTCGTCGGTTTATGCTGAACAATCATCACACGTCCAAAAGACCCAGTGCCCAACGTCTTAATGCGTTCAAAATCATCCAAGGACGCAGTATTTGTTGGGTTTCGGCGCCATTTATCTTCAAATTCTTCTTTTGCTTGTTCAAGAAACTCTTTAACTGTCTCTGCAGCATCAACTTTTTTGTTAGATGTGGTAGCGTTATTTCCCATTTTGGAAAATATGATAACGGATGAAAGCGAAACACTTATTTATTTTTGCAATTTTGTAGATAAAACATAAATTTTTACGACTTTCTAAAAATATATTTCAACAATATTTGAAACGAAATGTGTATAATTTTCAGTTACAGAAGATACTTCCAGGTAACACAATTTACGTAATATCGGTATTCTATTTAGTTATTTTATTTTCTGTGCACCATTTTAAGCGTTGTTTTTAAAATTATTCCTTAAGGTAGTTGGTATACCTAAAAAAAAAGAACACAAAAATAATTTTTGAATAAATATTATATAATATATTGCACTAAAAGTTTGCCCCAAATTAGAGTGTTTTCAATTAATAAAACTTCAAAAGTTGTACGTATGTCTCATCAGTAGTGAACATACATTGATAGATATTCGATTATACGCAAACACTATTTGTACTCTTATTATTATGTACATTTTATACTGTTTGAGGAATGTGAGACATCACAAATTTCTGAGAATTATTTTATTATATTTTAATATTTTATGTTATTTCAAAGTGAGTATTGCAAATTTTTCAACGCAGTTAAATTATTTTTACATTAATGATTGATAGACATCAAGGACAAATTGTATCTTTCCGCCACTCCCAGGTATGTAGCAAGACTGATATTAAGAAGATAAATGACTCGTAGTGAAGAATGGCGTAATTTTAATTCTTCGGATGAAAAACAAATTTCAACTCACTGGTTTGGGCAGCGTTTTTGTATTTTGGAAAAGAAAATTAACTCCGAAATCTACAAAAAGTTATTAGAAGTCATGTTATTGATTTATTATGAAAAGTGTGATTTTTTAAGAAAAAGTTCGTTTTTCAGCAAGATAATACATGTTTTAGATAATCCCAGTCACTTAATTTTTTCAAAACACATTAAATTGATGCAATGGCCTACATCTAGTCCTGATTGTAATCCTATCGAGAACCCTTCGGGTGTACTTACTAGTAAAGTTTACTCAAAAAAGAAAAAAAAACAACAGTGATCTTGAATCAATATTGGGATTAGATCGGGTCAGAAACCTTATAAAGAAGTTTTTGCGTCATTCAAAATAATGGAAGATATACTAAAATTGAAATATAAACGTTTACTCAACTCTCGATGAAAAGAAAAAAGTTTATTTTTAAAATATTTTTGTACCCTTCTACGTTAAAAATGAATAAATACATGATGCTCTATTTTCAAAATCAAAAGATGTATTTGTTTTTCTAAATTTAGGCGTATAAACCAATATCTATCTACCACTGTATAAGAATGTGCGCAAAAAAAAAAAAAAAAAACAAGGTATGCATTTGAATTTTCAAACATATAAATATGCGAAAAATAAATATTTTTAAATAAAACTCTCATGAACGAGTTATATATAAAAAATTATCGATTTCAATTATGTTAAGTACAAAGATTGAATCGTGTAAAAAAACGGTACGTGCTTTGTTTCGATTCGACAACCATCGTGATTTGCAAGGAGCAGCAAAATAAAGGTCGGACATCTTTATTTAAGGGTTGAAAGTCAAAAAGATTATTACTTATTTAGACGCAATCTCTTATTACTACTATATCATATCGTCTTGTATACTATATAAACGACACTATTGTAACTCACTCCTAAAAGAGTACCATTACTATTAAAATAAAATTATATTACTTTATAAAAGATTGCAGATGTAACAGCTGATGCCTGATTTTGACATTTGCAAATGTAATTTACATATCGGAAATGGTCCAAAGTAGCAATTTTCAGTACATTATTACATTTTGCTTTCAAATTTCAGCTACTTGAAAATATTAAAGGACCAGATTTAATAAATTAAAAACGGTAAGTATAAGATTTTGTTATTTGTAGGCTTTATGAAACGATTTTGCAAGGTATCATTTTTTGTAGTACAATGGGCACATCATTTATATATCACCATAAATGATGTATAACTTTTTTTAGGCTGGACAAATATGTATTGTGGTTTTTTGTGCCGTGTGGAAGAAGGTAATGACTAATGTGACAGAGTTATTTTGCTGACAGACCAGATGAATTAACCGATGAAGATGATTTGCAGATGTCAAAGTTACCAAAAGATGCTTCTAAGACGATTGTAGTAATGCATCGCAATGGGTATATTGACGAAGTGTCTGAATGTGAGAAGAATGATGAGGAACCCTTATGCAGTAAAAGAATACCGTATAATCGTTCTGCCTCGCAACCAACGTTAAATGACTGCTCATCAAGAAAAGACAGAATTATTAAGCTGATCAATAATGGACGATTCTATCTCATTTTATCACGTAAGTACTCGTGGTAAGAAATAGTGGTGGGTTATCTTCCATACGTTCTTGATATAAGTATATTTAATACATAGCGTCTTTACTGGCGTATATACTGCGTCGAGAACTTTCAGAGCTGGAGTATTTTCGTTCATTCGCTGAATTATGTCAATGTCGTTGTATAACTCAAAGAGCTCATCGTTCCATCCAATTCGGTATTTGCCGTGGCCAATGCGCAAAAGACTATAAATCTTTCGCAGAACATTTTTGTCGAAAACTCGTAACGTCGACTCATCAGATGTTGTCATCGTTCATGCCTCTGCACCAGCTTGTCGGCCAGCTTGTCAAGCTCCTCCTACTCAAGCGTTTCCTCCTCTCTTTTTTTGTGTGCAAATGCGTCTGGCTTCTCTCTTCAACTCTCGGTATTTATTCCATCCCGCACGTGTTATGGTCGATCGCAACGTTGCGAGGTAGGCAGTCTGTTTTCTCTCCACTGCCACACGGCACTTCACATCGTACTTGCTGTTCTTTTGCATTTTTCGAAAACCAATGGTTTCGGTAGCAGCGCTAAATAAGGAGTTTGAAATGTCGTCGCACAGTTCCCTTATACCGAGTTGTTGACGAGTGCTATCAGAGAGCAGGAGTGCAAGTCGAGTAGAAAATCGTTCGGCTGTTTGTTGTGATTGCAGCTTCTCGACGTCGAACCCTTCATGTGTTTGTTGATGTGCGTTTTTTGTTGGAAAAAGGCGGGTGCGTATCTTGGCTGCAACAAGATAGTGGTCCGAGTCGATTACATGATCAATCTGGCTGGTGGCTTTTTTATCCAAAGACTGCCAGGTAGCTTGGTGAATTTTTATATGCTGGAATCTAGCACAGATAACTCTATTTCGAACCGTGGCGAAGTCGATCAGCCTCAACCCATTTCGGGATGTTTCACCGTAGAGGCTGAATTTACCGACCGTAGTGCCAAAGATACTTTCTTTGCGATTTTGAAATCGTGGCAAGGGCAGCTTTCATAGGTGCGCTCATAAAAGGCATATCTTTGGTTGTATCGTCCTTCCCTTCCTTCAGGGCGTGGACACAAATCAGCGATATGTTGAAGAACCTCACTTTGATGCGGATTGGGGCTAGACGTCCATCCACCGGGATGAATGACAGTACTCTCTCTACCACCACGAATCCCACATCGAATTTTCGCTTCTTTATATGACCACTGTAGTAAATGCCACAACGACCTACTCGCCTCAGTGCTTGCCCCGTCCATCGCCTTTCTTGGACGGCGGTGATGTCAGCTTGTACTCTAACGAGGACTTCAACCAGCTGGGCTTTCCCAATTAAGGGACTGGACATTCAAGGTGCATGCACTTAAATCGTTATCCTTAGTGCGTTTGCCATTGTCGTCTTCAAACGGAGGGTCTCTCATCCGAGGCTGTTTGTAATTTTTCATTAATGGCGTTTTTTACTTAGCGGGTCTCAAATACAGGAGTGTTTAATGTCATGTGCGTATAAAATGGCAATATAAAGGGTGCCAGAAAACGTCATGCATTGACAAAGATGGTTTGAAAAATGATCACCCACTATATTAAATAAAGTGCATCTTAAAAAGTTAATTTTTAAACTGCTTTTGTTAATTTGAATTCCTAAGCTTGTCTAAAATATATGTTTTGTCTGCATTAATACAGTTAAATGTAAAGCAATATCAACGTCTTTAGTTAGACGTAATTGGGTAAATAAAAAAAATCCACAATCATAATAAAACAATAATATTAAAATCTAATGTAACATAAATCACTTACAATGACCTTTGCCTAGTACAAATTTTGGTTATGGTGTAAATTTTTGTGCAGTTACTTTTGAAATGTTCCCAATTTTGTGTGTGTCAAATTTGTGACCGAGAATGTAATAGTGAATAAAGTACCAGTTCGTATTATTATGTTAAAGCAAGCTACCTTTAACTTGTTCAATTAAATATCTTTCAAAAGTAAAGAAAATTATCAAAATGTTCTTACATTCAGGAGTGTTGTGGAACCTGAAAGTTGTCGGAATCAGAATTGAAACCGAACAAAAAAAAGTAGTAGTTGTCATGAATTCAGATATTATTATATATACATATATTATATTCGAAACAGAATTTGTATCGGTTTTGGGTGTCACCGTAACCAATTTTATCGGTTATGCTATCAGAAACAAAGCAAGAAGGTAGTCGCTCACAGATTTAAAATGTAAGTTGAGAAATCAAGTAATTTTAGTATTTCGAATAAATTTATCGTTATTTCTAACTAATTTAACACCCAAATGCGTCTTTATTCATGCGATAAATGTTATCTCTTAAAATATTTCTTTAAATCGGAAGTCATAAAAAACTTTAATAGAATTGCTTCCAAATGTATTCATTTGCAAGTTTTGTCACATTAGTAAACAGCTGATTTGAATGTTGGTTTTGCGTATGTTTGAAAAGACGAAAATTCAAACAGATTCTGTTTGCAATTCTGACAATTAAGCAATTCTGTCTTGGATTCCACAACATCCCTATTAATGTCGACTATTAATTTTAAAATATTTAATCCATACGAGGTAAATTTATGACTAGGCCACTTTCATACCATAAATTTGATACGTTTTCTGCAAGCACACTAAAAATATTTTAACTTTTTCGATAAAAACGTTCCATTTCGAATTTGTATACCTCTTTAAAGTGAGGTAACTTTAATATCAGAGAAGTTTTGCAGATTTTAGACGCTGATTAACTAATGTCAGTGGCTCTAATGATAATTTTTTGTTAACGATTAAAGTACGAACAATTGTTTTTTTTATTTTTATTGAAACTTATTTGCAGAAATTGGCAGGACCCACAAAGCTATAATAAAATTATAGTTCATTGCGTACTCAATTGAATTTATTTACATACTAAGATGATCTCTATCAACGAAGTGCCACTATGTTCAAAATGAAAAACAAAAATTCTTATAGTAAGTTTTGTGACCTGCTTACTATCAGGTGACAATTTTGAGACAATATTTTGCGACTAAAAACAAGAGACGCCGTTGTGAATAGTAACTTTTTGCAAATTGAGACCTTACCTTAAAATCTCGCAAATAGTGCTAGAAACTGCTTACTGAATTGCGCTTTTAGTCCTACAATAAGTTCTGTTGCAGGTTCAAGCCGTTATAAAAATTAGGCTATAATACAGTTTTAATAAAGTATATTTAATAATACATGTATTAAATGATCGATGTACAGAACTTAATTCGAAATGGTCAACCAATCTGGAAAATTAAACCACGAATATTGCCTTGAAACCACTTTTAGGTAGTTTTTGTCTTGAGTGCGGCATCAGAACTTTGCCAGATCCAATGCACTTAATCGAAGAAATTAATGATCAACTTCTGTACCACGCCTTCCAATACAACCTAATGGTACACTTTTGCCTGAGTTTTAACATCTTTTTCACGTATGTAAGTAAAAAAGTGTAAAGCGTTTGCAGGAGACATCTACGAAACCATTACAGCAACTTGATCGTGCAACTTGATCGTGACCAGGTTGAACTCTTGGAATGATATTTTTTAGTCTAGTCTTTAATGTCTTGTAGACAAATTGCTTGGTACGAATGGTGTAAACGAAAATAATAATGTTTGCTATCCTTTTTTCCATACTTTTTGTTGAGTGGGTTGAATGATGTAGATGTGTGGTGAGTGAGTATGGTGTCATCGGACGTGGTGAGTTGAACTGTTCCATTAGCATGCGCCAGTTTTATCCAGTAGATGAGGTGGATGCTTAACTCATTTAAACATCCTGGGCCCCCTTGGCGAATATTTTGCCTAGTATTCCACGAATATGTTATTATATTGTCTGTATTTCGGCGTACTGTTGGTGGAGTAGCAGAATATATTCTGACAACAGAAGTCAATAATGTACTAACATTTATCCGGGTGTGCAGAGAAGGGATTCTGATTTAAAACATAACACATATTTAAGAGAAGCAACTTTATTTTGCGTGTTTATTTGATTTTGCTTTTTTTGACGACTCATTGTTATGGCAAACCAGTGTACACCTTGTTAGCTTTTATTCATTTCATTATAGGTTATTTAAAATTTCTTATTTTATCGGTATGGTATACAGGTCGTTTATTATTTGCCTTTTCTATGTTATCGGCTTATAAAGGATAGTAACTCCACGCCTGACTCAGATGTGATCAGAATGGGTACTCCTTAGCCCTAGATTTAGGACTATGAAATTAGAGCGATCTTGCGAGAGAATGGCCGTGAATGGAGAACGGCTTCGATTCATAGAGTATAAAATTCTTCATAATTAAGTTGATGCTTCTTAGAGCTGATTTCCGTAACCCACCCATATGAGTAGCGCTTAGATAGATGCGATAAGAATGACCTTTGCCTTTTGTAAGAGTAGGTGCGTCACTGTATCATATTGGGAGTATGGTGATCTCTTAACTTTCTTTTGAGACTTTATTTATTTTTGAAAATTTATGAAAAGTGTCGATTTTTCAACCTTTTGATACAGCTGTGTTTTTTTATGTTTTTGTGCATATGCACTAATTTGGCGTTTAGTAGCCCGCCGCCGCTTTAGGATTTGTTCAGAATGGTTTTTTTTCTCATTATTGGCGAAAGTCATCCTGCGGGGCCGAAAATTTTGTATGTGCTTTTAATAATTTGTCCTGGCAAAGCTTTTTATACCAATTTGTGGAGTATTGGAAAATTTTGGCTCTATTGGTTGTCGTACGACGTACCGGCCATTATTTGATCGAGTAGTTGTGGCTTTAGAGAATTCTTCACAATACTGATCTTCTGGAGTTTTGTTTGTTATAGGGGGAAGTTTCCTTAACATTCGAAACTTCCTTAATTGTGAATTAAGGTATCTGTTTGTATTATACTCAACTTTAGTTGGCATGGTGGTAACTAGTTCTGTAACTAGTCCACTTTGTGTTTCGTTGTGCAGCGTTTGAACTTTTTGTGCCTTTGAGCAACGTGGTGTCTCTTGGCAATTTTTAAAATTGTGAGTGAGATTGGATATCTGCTGTAATGAAGCATTGAACTGTGTCTTTTGTGACAATATAAGCAATTAAATTTACTTTTGCAATTTTTAAGATTGTGTTCATGAGACAAGCAGTTTGTACAGAGTCTTTTTGATCTGACAAAGTTGTTCCTTTCGTTAATATTTAATTTTTTAAACTTTTCGCAAGTTTTAAGCTTATGCCCTCTTGTGCATAGTTCGCATGACGTATGTTTTCTCTGTTCGGATATGAACGATTGCATTATGTGAAAGCGTTTGTTTAGATTGTTTTTTCTTCTAGCTTGAGGTCTATTTAAGCTTCCATTTTGGTCGTGTCTAATGGTCTTAGTTTTGAGTACTTTTTCTTCTAAACTTTCCGCAATTTCATATTGGGTGGTGAGAAAATCTTTCATTTGTTGCCACGTTGGGTACTTTTTTCGTGATGAGAGCGATTGCTCCCATAGAAGTAACGACTTTTCTGGTAATGCGGCGGTGCAAATGTTTACCAGAACAGGATCCCAGCTGTCTGTGGGGATATTAAGTGTCGATAGAACCGACAAACAATTAGAAACAGTGGATTTTAGTTTGATGAATTTTACACTTGTTTCTTTTTAATTTTTGGCAAGTTCATTAGTGTCGTTACTTGCTTGTCGACCAGTATTCTTTCGTTTTCATATCTAGCTTTTAGAGCTTCCCAGGCCATATTGAAATTATCGTCATTAAGAGCGAATTGTTTTATTATTAAGCCTGCTTGACCTTTAGCACAATTTTTGCACTTGTGATAATTGAGGATGGTTTATGTACACGGCCGTGAACATGTCACGGAGGACGGCCATTCTTCATAACCTCCGTAAAAGGTTTCTGTGTCACATACAGGCACCTCGAGGTGGATGCCTGAACTTGCCTTTTGACTGTCTATTTGTGGCAGCTCTACTCTACTGTGGGGAGTAGGTGCAATTGCTTAAATTAGCTTTAATTGATCGGAGATCATAGCTTTCGTTTCTTCGTACTGGTCTAAGCAGTTTTCGTATATTGCGTAAGCCGAGGATTTGAAATTGTGTGTATCAGAATCGTCAGAATCTACTATGGCGTCATGAGCTGCTTGGAGACGAGTCCAAAAATTCTTAAGATTTTGATTTTTGATTCCTAATAACATCAGAGTTTTCATGAATCGGTGAAAAGGCAAATCTAGTACAGTATTTTAACCCTGGTCGAGACCAACGGTCTGATACACTTAGTCGAGACTAATGGTGTTTGGCTTGGCCAAGTGGTGTTTACATACATTTGTATGAAAATACGTGTTGTATTTACACTCATATATGTACAATATAGATACATTTTTGAAATTTCTTACCTCTCGATTTGGTTGAAATCAAATTGACTGATTTGTTCACGCTTGGCGTGGCTATAGCGTTCACAAAAAATGTAACATTTTCAGAAAAATTACATTTTTTGTAACCTTTTAAAACGCTCTAGCGGCTAAAGTATTTGACCTAGGTGGGTCAAATAAATATTGCGCCGATTAGGTAATTTCAAGAGCTTTCAAGAAATGTATAATTACAGATAAATCAAATGGCGAAGTGATAGAAACTTACCAAAGTTCATATATTTTCATACAAAATATATGGGATCTAGCCAAGCACCATTAGTGCACTAGGTGTAATATTATAATATCCTTTTTTCGTCCTTTTCGATACGATATCCTTGAATTTTTTTTCTGAATTCTATAGACCAGAGGTGGGCACAAGTTGATTTTCCTATGCACGCGTGCATAGGGCCTCTGCTGCGACGAGCAGCACAAAATATTACGCTATTTATAGAATACGAACGATCGGTAGCCCTCGGCACAATGAAGACTGAATGCTATCATACCAGTGGCTATGGGAAAGCAAAACAGTCGCATGCAAACACTTGTTCAAGCAACACCACGCTGAGCTATTTCAAATATACAGTGAGAGCTAACAATGTTTATGCGCGAATGGGAAGATTTTTTCTTTATAGAAAATTTGGATGGAAGAGCACAATGTCTTATTTGTTACGACATTGTTGGTCGCAATTCTAAATTTTGTTTAAGCCGACATTATTTCTCTTGCCATACAAATATTAATTTTTTTACTGGAGGTGAGCTAATGCTTTTGCAATTGCAAGCAGAATTTTTTTTTAAATTCATTGCAAATGATAATAATAATGATACTGAAACTGATAATGGTAAAAATAATAATAAAGATATTGATTTGCCTTTAATAAAGGCATCTTTTACTGTTGCGTTGGCTTTGGCAAAGCAGTGTCGCCCATTTGAAGATGGCCTTTTTTTCTTAAATTTGTCTTCAAAAGTTTTGAAATGTTTTGGTGAAAAAGGGCACGAAATTTTGAAAATCATAGAAAAAGTACCTTTATCTCGTCGTACCGTCACACGTAAGACTGAAGATATATACAAGCAAATTCATCCACTCTGAGACTAAAAATAGATTGCTAAATTGCAAATATTTTTCTCTCAGTTTGGATGAGAGTACTGATCTAAATAGTATTTGTCAACTAATAATTTGTGTAAAAACTGTCGATCAAAACTTTCAAACTTTCGAAGAAATTTTTGATGTTATTGCTTTGCATAGCAATGTAACCGGGGAAATTTTATACAATGTTTTGGTTGAGAGTCTTCTGCTTCGTTGATAAAAATAAATTACCCGGAATTTGTACGGACGGGGCCAAAGTAATGGTGGGATCGAAAAAGGGCTTAGTAGGGCAATTATTAAAAAATCATTTCAAGGTTCTTTTTTTCCATTGTATAATCCACCAGCAAGCGTTATTCGCAAAAGGGGATTATTTGAAAAGGGCAATGAATATATCAATAAAAATTATAAATAAAATTAAAGGGGGCCACAACTCTTTAAACCACCGAAAATTCAAATCGCTTCTTGAGGATCTAAAAGCGGAATACGGTGACGTACTATTATATACTGAGGTTCGTTGGCTAAGCCCTCCCACAGCCTTCAGCGCCTGTTCGATTTGCGGAATGAAATCTTAACATTCTTTGAACAAAATATGTCTGCAGATAATGGGGATTTCGTTTTAGAAGTAAACAACAAAAAATTTTTGTATGATCTAGCCTTTTTGTGCGACATAACAGAATTATTCAATGAATTAAATTTACAGCTTCAAGAAAAACACAAGATAATAACACAATTAGTAACCACAGTACACCATTTCAGCCGGAAAATTCAAATTCTAATAAATGAAATAAAAAATGGAAATCTTTTAAATTTGAAAAAAGTAACAGAAATCTATAGCCAATTTAAAACATTTGATAAGAACATAGAATACTGCAACATACTAGAAAACTTATACACAGATTATCATTTAAGATTTAAAGATTTTGAAATTATAAAGAATATAATAGATCTGCACGAATATACCCTTATCTGCGATATTGAAAAGCAAGACCCTGAACTGCAACCAGAGTTAGTTAACATGAGACAAGATTTCTCAATTCCGTTACTAATTGGCGAACAATTTTGGAGGGCAATCGACGAAAAGAAGTATCCAAAGACAAAGGATCAGATTTACAGACTGTATTCTATGTTTGGATCGACATACAACTGTGAATCTGCCTTTTCGTCGATGAAACTTATACTTAACAAACAAACGAATTGAATGACGGACCAGCATTTAGCAGACCTCCTCCGGATTAAGACCTACGAAGGAGAAATAGACATAGATAGTCTTATTAAATAACAATAATAATAATAAGATAATAATATAATATAATAATGATAATAATATAATAATGAGATAATAAGAATAAAGAGTAATAACAATAAATAATAATCATGAATAGCACATTTGTACGTTAACTTGCAAGACTCTGTGTACACTGTTGTTGTGCCGAACGACATGCTCAAATTCGTGCTTTCGCTGCTTCACACACAAATAGTAATAGTATGCGTGTACAAATGTAACAATATGTGTGAGTCCCCACCTCTGCTATAGACAATAAAATTTTAGGAAGCTACCTGGAAGCGCAAGTCGTTTGCTACACTCTAAATATAATTAAATAACATTTAAAAACAAAATATGCCTGGCCAGACCCGAGGGTCTCGATGAGGGTTAATAAACTGTCACTTTGTGAGATAAATTTTACAACCCGTTTTGAGCTTGTAGCTCCAAATGTGTTTTGATTTGTGTCGTCATTTACCATTTTTGTATTATATGTTAAAGTTGTTGTGCTTGTAAATTTAATTTGTTAGTTTAATTATTAGACACGCACTTTTTCTTTATGTATACTTTTTAGGTCACTATGTTGGTATATAGGTACACCCTAATACTTGGCTTGTATGTACTTGTTTTTGGCAATTTGAGAGCTCGTTAGAGAGATCAATTTGCACAATCCTGCTTATTTTTGTTTGCAAAAACAAGAGATATTGCTGGATAATTGCAAATGTGGACTTTGAATATTTGTGTATACTAATGTTTATGTGTTAATTTTGCTTGTTTTTGTTTGGTAATATATTTGCACGACGAAAAGATAGTGCGAAAACGGATTCGGTAAAATGTTTTCCGTATGCACTATTACATATGTGTACGTATGTAAATAATCATATGTTCAAATATTTCTTTTATAAGTACGTAATTTGTATGTTAATGTTTCTGTGAATATGTTTTTGTGGTATGAACATACATATGTATATTAAGAATATATGAGGATAAATATGTTTCCACTAAGTATATGTATGTACATATATGCGAATATGTATGTACATATGTCTTTTTGCAATTATTGCTTTGTTTTTTATGTTACAATTTTTATTTGTTTGTGCCTTTGCTTACTTCATTTATGCAATCCTGCTTAATGTTTTGTTAAACATAAGAGGTATGCCGGAAAAATTGCAAGATGATACTTGAATGTTTTTTGTTTGTTAATAAGTAGGTAAGTGTTTAAATACACGAAGGTAAGCTAGTACCTAGGCAATAAAGTAATTATATTTATTAACATATATTGATATACGAGGTGTGTTCAAAAAGTATCGCGACAGTTTGCTGACAGTTTTCTTCGATTGCAGGGGCGTGGTGCATCATGAGTTCTTGCCACAGGGAAGAACGGTCAATAAGGAATATTACCTGCAAGTTATGCGCAATTTGCGCGAAGCAATCCGCTAGAAACGCCCGGATTTGTGGAAGAACAAAAATTGGCTTTTGCACCACGATAACGCCCTTGCTCACACATCGTTGCTTGTGCGCGACTTTTTGGCCAAAAAAAACACACTAATGATGCCGCAGCCACCGTATTCCCCATATCTGACCCCCTGTGACTTTTTCTTGTTCCCTAAACTGAAGAGGCCCATGAAAGGACGACGTTACGTTTCTCTTGACGAGATAAAGACGGCATCGAAGGAGGAGCTGAAGAAGATAAAAAAAATTATTTTTTGAAGTGTTTCGAAGATTGGAAAAACCGTTGGCACAAGTGTATAATATCTCATGGGGATTACTTTGAAGGGGACAAAATAGATATTCATGAATAAATAAATAATTTTTGAAAAAACACAAAATTCGCGATACTTTTTGAACACACCTCGTATATACGTTATATCAAACTGTTTTCGGTTTTTCCCGCAAAATAAACTCGAAACTGGGACAGTTTGGCAACCGTTTTTTGCTGTTAAAACGGATTTTATATTCGCATATGTTTTGCATCCATACATATGTACATTAAATAGATTTAAAAGAAATAAATACGCTCACTTTGTATTTCCTAAAAGGGCCTTTTATGTGCTGTAAGTATGTAGTGTTTACAGGCCTGCGCAATTTGCTCCAATTCCTTTTCCTTTCTCCACTCTCTGTTAGCTGGCTACGAGCTGGCTTGTAGTTTTATATTTAATGTTGTTTTAGATTTTTCGCGCCCGAATATTTGTTCATGTTTAGTTTTAAGGTGCTTTAGAAGTTTGCGCCTTATTGGTTTTATTGTTTGATTTCGCGCCCGCTTGATTTTATGTTTGTTTTTATTGTTTTTGTGTTGTAAACTTTTGTATATTTGGTTTTTGTAAATTTATGTTTTATGTCGCAGTTTTCGTTTTTGTTTTTTTTTTGTTTTTTGTTCCACTGCACTTTGTTTTTGTTTAGTTTTGTATTGTATGTATTTATCTATGTATGTATATGTATTTCGGCAATTCACTGCAGATTTTTTTGTTGCCGGAATTTTTTCTTTTGTCTTATTTGTATATTTATTTTGTTATTTAGCCTTTGCTTGGTTTGTTTACAGAACTGTTTTACTACAATTTTTTGAAGTTTTGTCACCACAATTTGTGTATACACATTTATGCCCTTTAGCACTGTTTATATGTACATATACATATGTATGTATTTAATTTTTTTTTATTAATTATCCGAGGTGCCTTTCGGTAAGGCTCGAAGGACTATGAATAATTGGGTGCCCAATTAGTGGGAACACCCACCACCAATCAGATAGTTAATAAATCACTTACACTCAGATTAAGTAAAAATCCGATTTATTAAAGTTTAATTTCTTTTTATAAAAAGTTAGTAACGTTACAACTTTAATTATTGTTTAAAAGTCAGCAGGTTCGAGGGTAACGAAACGATTTGTCCGATTCTTCTTCGGTTCTTCAAATTATTGCAGCGCGCAGGATTGGTACCGAAAAAGGTATAATTAGGGTAGAGTCCTAACGCGGCGCAGTGCAGAAGCGAATGTCTTGTAGACAAATTGCTTGGTACGAATGGTGTAAACGAAAATAATAATGTTTGCTATCCTTTTTGCCATACTTTTTGTTGAGTGGGTTGAATGATCTAGAAGTGTGATGAGTGAGTATGGTGTCATCGGAAGTGGTGAGTTGAACTGTTCCATTAGGATGCGCCAGTTTTATCGAGTAGATGAGGTGGATCCTTAACTCATTTAAACACATATGAATTTCACCTTCACATACAAACGAAGTAATGAGTGGAATATCGAATTTGCCTGTTCCAGAAATCGATTTTTTTTTATTCAATTTATAAATAAATGTTTTGTTTTGTTAACCAAATTCGCATAATTAACCCATTTCTGTGTATTTAAATACCCACGCCACAGTGTTCACGCGAAGAATAATCTAAATCATAGAGGAAATGTAAAGTACTATACACTCCTTATAAGACAGGACAATATTTCCATTTTCAAAGTCAAAGTTGAGATATTTTCAAAAACCAGAAAATTATTTATAATTTCAACACCCGCACTATTTCACAATTGCAGTTTCACTTGCATCTACTTCGTAACACAGTTGATTGTGATCGAGACATGACGAACAGCCCATCAACAGGTTGTCACATACAAATATATAAAATTTCAGGTGCACTTTGAACTCTTATTAGCCCAATGGGTATTTTATAACCCATCGCATATCTCAGGTATGCAGAAAGTTACAAACCTGAAATTTCGCAGAGCAACTTCTATGATCTACATAAACTCAAAACAAAAAAATAAAATCAAAGTTATTAACCCTCAACAAGACCCTCGGGTCTGGCCAGGCATATTTTGTTTTTAAATGTTATTTAAATATATTTAGAGTGTAGCAAACCACTTGCGCTTCCAGGTAGCTTCCTAGAATTTTATTGTCTATAGAATTCAGAAACAAAATTCAAGGATATAGTATCGAAAAGGACGAAAAAAGGATATTATAATATTACACCTTAGTGCACTAATGGTGCTTGGCTAGATCCCATATATTTTGTATGAAAATATATGAACTTTGGTAAGTTTCTATCACTTCGCCATTTGATTTATCTGTTTTCATGTTCGTTACATGTCCAAATTGGTTTTTATGTTTATCTAGGTCAAATACTTTAGCCGCTAGAGCGTTTTAAAGGTTAAGAAAAATGTAATTTTCTCAAAATGTTACAATTTTTGTGAACGCTATTTCCACGCCCCTGGTAGAGATAGAGGGGAGGTTGAGGAGGTTTTTTTTTCCTGAAAGCCCCAGGGGTGAACTTTTGATCCCCCCCGGCCCCATACCCCCCCAACTGTAGTGAAACAAAAGGGGGAAAATTTTCGCCTATAGCCACGCCCCGGTGGGGCCGAATTATACATTTCCTGAAAGCTCTTTAAATTACCTAACCGGTGCAATTTATTTGACCCACCTAGGTCAAATACTTTAGCCGCTAGAGCGTTTTAAAAGGTTACAAAAAATGTAATTTTTCTGAAAATGTTACATTTTTTGTGAACGCTATTGCCATGCCAAGCGTGAACAAATCAGTCAATTTGATTTCAACCAAATCGAGAGGTAAGAAATTTCAAAAATGTATCTATATTGTACATATATGAGTGTAAATATAACACGTATTTTCATACAAATGTATGTAAACACCACTTGGCCTAGCCAAGCACCATTGGTCTCGACTAAGTGTATCAGACCGTTGGTCTCGAACAGGGTTAAACCAGTTGGTGCTTGGAATCGCTGAAAACTGCAAAGCCGAAAATTTCGCAAAAGGCACCCCTCTCTTCCAGCTGTAAAAATGAAATTACGAATACCGGTCTGATTACTGTGTGAAATGCTCATATACAAGGTGCGTTCCAAAGTAAACAGGACTTAAAAGAAACAGAACAAATGGTTTTTCGGCAAAATGCCGGTGCAAGCCTTTTGAATGGCCTCAACGTCTGCATAACGCTTGCCTTTTATGGAAAAATGCATTTTTCCGAAAAGGAAAAAGTCGCACGGTGCCATACTCGTATCAGGTGAATACGGGGAGTGGTTAATGGTTAAAATGTGATTTTCGGTGCGTAACCTTTCGTAAGCCCAAATGTTCGGTCAAAATGCGATAAATCGATGTTTTGGAGATGTTCAATTCCATTTCCGTGAATTTCAATGATGATTTCGGCTGATTTTTGATGAATTCACGCACAGTTCCGATGGAATTTCCGGTGATCACGGATTTTGATTGGCCCGCATGTTGATCGTCATTTATGTCTTCACGACTACTTTGAAAACGTTTAAACCACTCGTGCACTCTGCTACGGGATAGGCAATCATTGCCATAAACTTGCTTCATCAATTGAAACGTTTCGGTAAAAGTTTTACCAATTTTTCGCACCGATAACACAAGCATATTCACACTTAAAACGCAATATCTTCACTTCTAATTGATGAAATGCCATGAAATTCTCACGGACAATCGATAAAGATAGCATATTCTAACGCACTAGTCGACATATAGATGGCGCCACCAGGGGGGCTAGATTACTTTAAAACGCACCTTGTATTTTTACATAACTTTGCTACTCTTTAGACACAAACAGAAAAAAGTTGTACTCAATAATAATAAATATTTAGCCAATAGATTTTAAAAAGAGATAAAATAAAAATTGAAAAGTTATAAATGAAACTTAACACTTAAATCGATAGCCACTACGTTACTATAGAAATAATCTGGCATGCCTACCAAACACTACGTTCCGAAAATGCGTATACATTTTGTTATAACATTGTCATGCATTTAACATTCAATGCGCTCTCTATGCAATGTCAGCCTCTATTAGTTAACAAAATAATTTCGATATGGGCTTTTTTTCCTAAAGAATAGTCTGCATCTTTCGGTCATTTGGAAACGTCCTTTTGGAAAAAATCGTAAAAGCTTTGCCAGCAAAACTCTGACTGTAGCACTAATATAGCACTTATTTTAGTTAGAGAAAATTTAAATTTTTGAAAAATAAAATATTTACATCAGTTGAAAACACTTCACTTCCTGCAAACAGCAGTTTCAATGATAACAATTAATGAAATCATGCGTTTCTAGAACACACCTAACTGTAACTGTTTCCAAAATACTTATCTTGTTATGTTATCAGAATTTGGGAATACTAATTTTTTAAATTTCCCCAATCGATGACGATTGAGCAGACGTTCCATTACCCGACCATGAAGAAGTTCGAATAGCAATTGCCCGCCTGAAGAACAACAATGCGGTAGGGGCCGACGGATTGCCGGCCGAGCTATTCAAACACGGCGGCGAAGAACTGATAAGGAGCATGCATCAGCTTCTTTGTAAAATATGGTCGGACGAAAGCATGCCCAACGATTGGATTTAAGTGTGCTATGCCCAATCCATAAAAAAGGAGACCCCACAATCTGCGCCAACTACCGTGGGATTAGCCTCCTCAACATCGCATATAAGGTTCTATCGAGCGTATTGTGTGAAAGATTAAAGCCCACCGTCAACAAACTGATTGGACCTTATCAGTGGGGCTTTAGACCTGGCAAATCAACAACCGACCAGATATTCACCATGCGCCAAATCTTGGAAAAGACCCGTGAAAGGAGAATCGACACACACCACCTCTTCGTCGATTTCAAAGCTGCTTTCGACAGCACGAAAAGGTGCTGCCTTTATGCCGCGATGTCTGAATTTGGTATCCCCGCAAAACTAATACGGCTGTGTAAGCTGACGTTGAGCAACACCAAAAGCTTCGTCAGAATCGGGAAGGACCTCTCCGAGTCGTTCGATACCAAGCGAGGTTTCAGACAAGGAGATTCTCTATCGTGCGACTTTTTCAACCTGCTTCTGGGGAAAATAGTTCGAGCCGCAGAACTAAATAGAGAAGGTACCATCTTCTATAAGAGTGTACAGCTGCAACCGCATCGGCCTCAACACCCGCGCCGTTAGTTCTGTTTTCTCCAGGCTGGACAAGGAAGCAAAAGAAATGGGTCTGGCAGTGAACGAGGGCAAGACGAAATATCTCTTGTCATCAAACAAACAGTCGTCGCACTCGCGACTTGGCTCTCACGTCACTGTTGACAGTCATAACTTTGAAGTTGTAGATAATTTCGTCTATTTAGGTATAAACACCACCAACAATGTCAGACTTGAAATCCAACGCATTATTACTCTTGCCAACAGGTGTTACTTCGGACTGAGTAGGCAATTGAGAAGCAAAGTCCTCTCTCGACAAACAAAAACCAAACTCTATAAGTCACTCATAATTCCCGTCCTGCTATATGGTGCAGAGTCTTGGACGATGTCAACAAGGGATGAGTCGACGTTGCGAGTTTTCGAGAGAAAAGTTCTGCGAAAGATTTATGGTCCTTTGCGCGTTAGCCACGGCGAATACCGCATTCGATGGAACGATGAGCTGTACGAGATATACGACGACATCGACATAGTTCAGCGAATTAAAAGATAGCGGCTACGCTGGCTAGGTCATGTTGTCCGAATGGACGAAAACACTCCAGCTCTAAAAGTATTCGACGCAGTATCCGCCGGGGGAAGAAGAGAAAGAGGAAGACCTCCACTCCGTTGGAAGGACCAAGTGGAGAAGGACCTGGCTTCGCTTGGAATATCCAATTGGCGCCACGTAGCGAAAAGAAGAAACGACTGGCGCACTGTTGTTAACTCGGCTATAATCGCGTAAGCGGTGTCTACGCCAATTAAGAAGAAGAAGAATTTTTTAATTTATCTAAACATTTTTAACTCTAAACCTTAGTATACAGCTGATAAGTTGCCTGAATTTATTTATTTATTTTAATACGATCTGTAAATAAATTTACAGACATACTAGAAAAAAAGTAGTGTTGCTATAGCGGTATGCAAGTCAACATTTTGCGATGTGTGGTTGTAGCAGTTTATTAGGTGTTGCAAGGTCAGGATATCATTGCAGTTCATGCAGTGGTGGTGATTCTTTTGAAAGTAGATATCCATGCGTTAGCTCTGTATGGCCGAGTTTAAGTCTCATCAAAACAAGTTGTTAGTGTTTCGTCTTAAAATTCAATTTGCTGACTTGTTGTTGAGATAACGAATAGCCCTGACAGACGACAGCGCTAATATGCATTAGCAGGATTAATTTACATTTACTTGCACATTTGACCCATGTTAATGCAAGTTAGTAATGCACAAAAATTTCGTGCATTTAGCTCAATTTACTAAATATCTGCCGCTTTGTTTGTATTTACAGCTTCAGAGGTAAACAGTTTTTATATTGCTAATTAAATTATGTGCAAGTATATCAACAAAAACAAATTTTAATATTTTTAGATCGCAGAAAATAAACAACGCACAGTTTGCTATCCATTTTTCCAATATTCTTAACTTTTTGGCAAACTTTTATTTCACTTTTTTTTGTAAATAAATAAACAAATTTCACTATCAGCTGTCTAAATGCACAAGTCTGCCATCTGTCACCATAAAATTGCAATGGGCATTAGCGTTGCTTAAGGCGCATTAATTTTGGTCGTCTGTCAGGGTTATAATGCATAGTTTTACAATGAGCATTAATTTTGTTTTCATAAGACACGTTGTTTTTTAATGAAGTTTGCGAGGCGAGGCAAAAGTCCTTTTTGATTAGTTCTTTAGATTCTGTTGTAATAGCAAAAGTGTTTTCAACTTTCTTTGAACCATCACAGTACCAAATTAGCCAGTTCTTTTGCTTCCATTTTTGCACTTTCTCAGCATGTAGTTGCCTTAAAGAAAATGGGTTCGAGCTATTTTTGGTAAAACCACTGGAGATGAAAAGAGATTCTGCAGATTTCCAGGGAGGACTAAATACTTTGTAAGTTTTTAGTTTCAAAAAATCTATATCTATCTTCTTAACCATTTTGAAGATTTCCGTGATTGTGGAATTAACTTTTAGGTATCTTTTCCAGTGAGCTAGAGCCTTGAAGTCTATGTACAGGATGTTATCTGAGTTTTGTATGCAGTTATATATTTTATTCCCAGGTAATTTAAAAATGCATGCAGTGAAAATATTTTTTGAGAGGTCATCTGCATATAACTAGTGGGATAAGTTATTAATTTTTTCCATTAAAGCATTTAAATTTAAATGCGATTAGAAATAACGTCACCGATAAGGGAGAAGACTGTGGTACTCCGTTTTCTAATTTTTTCAAGTTTGATTTATATCCGTTTACGTTGACCATAAATGTTTCATTTGATAAAAAAAAAAAGCTTTTGTATAGTTGTAGATTTTTTGACCAACTTTCCACTGATCAAGTTGATTAGAGTATAGAGTGAACACCTATACGATCAAAGGCTTTTGTAAAATCAACACTTATAACAGAGCAGTGATTTCGAGTTGATAAATTACTAACCAGAAAGTGGTATAGGTAGATTATGCCTATTATATTGCCTCTACCATGACTGGCCTAGGTTTAAAAGCAGTTTGTTTTCTCCTTATCAGATTGTCTTGAAATAAAAATAATTGTATTCGTTTTGATATTATTTTTTCCAACAGTTTGCTTAAACATGATAAAAGAGAGATAGGACGGTTATTTTTTGTATTCATCTTTCTTATTCATATTTTTTGGAATACAAATGACGTTCGATTTTTTCCAAGAGTGGGGAAACACACTAGTTTAAATTATATAAATTAATTAAACGACTTTTTAGTACCAGAGGCGCATTTTTAATCATTGCATAGGTGATTCTGTCCGGTCCAGGACAATTATCTTTAGTATTTTTAAGGTTATTTTCCAGTTCAAACAGTGTAATTTCTTCTTCAAGACTACTAGCAGACTTTGAAATTTTATTCACCTTGCTTACCGATTTGAGGACGCGATTTTTTTCAGAAATGTATTCACTTGAAAACTGTTCATCTGCAGAAGCCGATGCAAAATAAGTGGCAAATATTTCTGCAGTTTGGAGCACATCTGTTGCAATTCCAGTAGAAGATTTAAGTGAGTGAATGTAACAAGAGGGGGGATTGTCCATAAAAGCTCTTACTGTATGTATAAGCCGTAAATTGTTCACTGAGTTTAACAATTTTGTGTACCATAAATAATCATGTAATAATACAAACACTTAAGCTGATGGCTTAACCGGTAGTGCTATATATATATACATTGTAATTGTAATTTAATTACCTTTTCAATTTAAAAAAAAATATATATATATATATACAAACACACCAAAGTAGCGAAAAATTAAACAATTGCATATGATCAGTGGCTGGTTATTACGCAGCAATTATGTTCGCACTAACCGCCATACATAAAAAGGACGCTAGTGCTTACGATCGGTATACAACTCTTTCTATATACACCACAAACAAATACATCTTACCTTCGAACTTCAACTAGTAAACATGTCACTATTTTCCATATAGCAGTCTTTTGTTCATCCTGGATACTCACTTCTTGAAATCAGTCAAAAAAGTCATTATGAAAGCTGAAAGTGAAGTTTTAATATTTTTTCGTAATAAATACGCACTTCAGAATATTACCTAGGTCTTATAAATGTTTATGCAGGTATGAATTCACGGAGAAACAAATTAAAAACAAGTATGGAAGATCTAAGTTTGGGTGTTACCGAACCTTTTATACTATCGCAATTTGCAAGGGTCACAATAGTTTCAGATTTTGGCAAAAATATATATTAAACAATGTTGAGAAAGAATTCAAAACTCGTTTTTGAAATCCGATATATGTATATTAAAATTAATCTGATTGACTCATATAAGATATACAAATGTTATGTAAACTCAGCGAAAGAAGATGAATAAGGAAAATGTCAACAAAATAATCGGAAGTCATTATATATTCCTATGAAGTCTACGCCACGATTAATATACAACACTAGACTATATGATTTTAAAGAAATCTATTTTATGTCATTAAAATATCACATACACATTTAGGGAATCCAGTGTTATACCTTATTTTTATACGGTCTTATTATTTCCAGAAAAATATGCCCTCGAACTTTCTTTAAGATACTTTATAACCGATACTCTCGGTAAAAAGTCAGTCATAGGTATTGCGGTTTACATATTCGGTATCCAGGAACTTAAAAATTATAGTCTGCTTCCGACTATTTTTGGACGGAATTCAACTTGCCTTGTCATCCTAGCCATTTATATATATATCGTATTATGCAAAAGTTTTCCATTCAAGGACTGCATTTAGATAAATGAGTTTGTATAGCGACTAAACGCTATGGTAGCCCGATCTAAGCATCCATGTAAAATTTCGAAGATATTTCGTTATATAAAAAGTTTTATATATGGTATTTGGACATGATTTTGATCGAACAGTTTGTATCTACGTATAGAGTGGTCTCATATTTATAGAGAAAAGGTGGCGTAAAAAATTTCAGATTGATATCTCAAAAAAGAAGGGACTAGTACGTGTATATACAGGCAGACAGACAGGACATGGCTAAATCGACTCAGCTCCGAAGTTTCCTTCTGGGTGTTTCAAACTTAATATACCATGTTTAGGGTATAGAAATGGTAAAGTAGGAAACTAAAGCGAATATTTTAACCTATTAATTAATAACAAATAATATTTATGTAGTATGTGGTATGTGTGTAAATTGTTAAGATTTGAATATTATTTAACCGTTTCATTCTTCAAACCAATAAAATAAAAGCCAACATTTGCGTGACAGAAGTAGAATTTTGTGAATTTAGTGGCAATCTTCGTAAAGTGAATTTTCAATAAAAGTGAAAATATTTGGCAAGGTACAATCGTTACTCCAAATTGTGGTCGTGAAATGAAATTTTCGGTACTCTCTACGGTACCTACCCTAACGGTGAGGCTGCAGAGCGTAAGTAACCAAGTTGACTGCAGCGTGGGGAAGCGAAGCGTACATCGGTTGAATAATGCAGATAAGTAATATGTTGTACACATTTAAAATTATAAAATGATTTGAGAAGCCTTGTATTGTTTTTGCTTAAAACCAGTTTTTAAAAAGAATAAGTAATATCAAGAGAGTGTTAATGGCGAAATACTGTTAATGAAAATTACTTGCCGAAATTTTAAAATTTAAATTGTAACGCTAAAGTTTAAAGCCCTACGGCCTTACCTACACTAAATCGTAAATTTTCATTTATTTATATTCAGAGGTATTGTGGAATCTGATAGTTGTCGGAATCAGAATTGAAACCGATCAAAAAAAAAACAGTAGGTGTCATGAATTCAGATATTATTGGTTTGATATTCGAAACTGAATTTGTATCGATTTTGGGTGTCACGGAAACCAATTTTATCGGTTTTGCTGTCAGAAACAAATCAAGAAGATAGTCGCACACATATTTGAAATGTAAGTTAAGAAATCAAGTTCTTTTATTGTTACGAATTAATTTATCTTTATTTCTATAGGAGAAAACATAAGAATAAAACACGAAATATCCGAATTATTGAGTTTTGGAAAAAATGCGCATATTTAAGGGGAGAGTCTGCTTTAGAGACTTAAAAAAAACGATTTTTTTAAGGTTTTTTTTGGGAGAGAAAGATTGATTAAAGCGAAATTCTAGAGTTTATAGTTTTATATTTAAACATCATTCGCAATTTTTTTATACGAAATCTTTTACATTTTGCCTTTGGGAAGCAATTGCCAGATGCTTTTCGCATGTGAATATATGCCGGGCAAGATGCAGGTCCCGATTTCCATCGGAAACAAAAAATTCAAAGAGATTCATATTTTTTAATAACTTGTGTTCAAGTTAAAATAGGAAAATTAAAAAAAAATAATAGAAAATTTTAAAATTAAAAAAAGTGGTTTTTGACTAAAAAAAATTTCCTTTAACATATGTTCAAACTTAACTTTTCTTAGTTTTTTTTTAGTTTAAATAAAAGTTAATTTAATGCCAAAGATAATAAACTTTGCCCCAATTCCATACGACGTTTAGTTTTTTTCTATCCTGCCCGCCAATTAAGAAAAATAGTAAAACTGAAAAACCGAGGAATCGCGGGTCAAAGTTTTCGCTTTCTGCCCAAGCGCTCATATATCTGCTAGACGCTCGGTCACAATTTCCCTTCTAGCTTCGACAATATTTCGAATTCCCAACTATAACTTTGGGGAAATATTTTATTTTATATTTAGATAATTTTTAAGAGAGAAGAGAAAAAAAATTCAATTTTTTGAAGCTTTTAAAGCAGTCTCTTCCTTAAATTTACAAAACGTAATAAACGTAATTTAACTCCCAAATGCGTCTTTATTCATTCGATAAATGTTATCTCTTAAAATCTTTCTTTAATTCGGAACTCATTAAAACCTTTAATAGGATTGCTTCCAAATGTATTCATTTGCAGGTTTTGTCACATTAGTAAACAGCTGATTTGAATATTGGTATTGCGTATGTTCGAAAAGACGAAAATCCAATCAGATTCTGTGACACCATTGAAAATCAGAATTGGTTTGAAATTCTGACAGCTAAGCAATTCTGTCTTGGATTCCACAACACCACCTGATTATTATTTATTGTAGAACCATGCAAAAGGCTAATATTATCAAAGAAAACTTAAATAAATGGTTCAGTGGACCAACTTGATATATGCAAGAAAAAAAGCCAGGGAAATACTTTCAGTTGTTTACCAAACTTCAATATTCATGCGATTAATTACAATCATACTCGTTATTTTATTAAATTAATAGAGGACCCGTGCACGTTTTACTGTGTCTGATACATATTTAATACTACTAATACTATCTATATGATTTCTATTATTAAGACTATGACTATTAGTATATTATATATTATATATAATTAGAAGATATAGCATTTTTGGTGAACCAATCATTTTCAAATGATTCTTTCATGAATTTTGATAAAATGTTTATGAATTAAAATATAATTTTTGTATTTATGATTTGTATTGAATTTTAACATAAAGAGATAATTAGTATCCTACGTCCTTACCCTGGTTCTAAGCTACCTCCCCACCAATTTTCAGCCAAATCGGTTGATCCTATTTTATATATCAAAAATATTATAACCTAGACTTATTACATTTAATTTTTTCGTAGACTCACTTCGTTTCCTTATTACATGTTCCTGCATTTCCGTGACATTCATATCAAAATCAACATAATTGACTCAAATTATATATACACTAAAAATTTTTAATTAACAAACTTTGGTTTTAAAAATTAAATTTCTTAAAATTGGAATTTTATATTTAAGTTTAAATCCAAAATTATCTTAATCAAACAATTTATTTATGGTTATATTTAATTCAGATTTCGGTATTACAAATTTAATTTTTAATTTCTAATTCCAATTAAAAAATTTAATTTGTATTCCGATGTTCCAGTTACAAATTGAATTACAAGAGCTGCGGAAATTCTCGTAAAATTTTTTCATTTCCAATATATACGTTAACTTTGCTAAAATAAATATTAACGATATATACGTTATAAAACCAACTGAAAGTGTGAAATTCGCCGTTGTCCTGCGTGAAATTATGTGTTTTGAAATGAAAAGAAAGTTAAATTTATCATTTAATTCTTGTTTTTTTTTCAATGTAACGCAACTAGATAAACAACATTTTTTGGTTTCTGTTCCGGTATACAGAAAAGATGGTTGACGGCCGTGTGAAAAACATAGCATTTCCAAATTTATGCCTCACACTATGCGACTATCTTTAAGTCCTGTTGATTGTCATCTCAAATGCAATTTACACTGGAAACGAAATACGTTTGAACTGAAATGGGAAATCGTTAGAACTCAGAGGAATTTGTAGAATCAAGCATTCTGCCCCTTTGTATTCGATAGCTGCGTCCCAATCAGTCAGGTTCCATTACACAGTTTCGGCGCCTGAAGATTGTGGAACATAATAACGACAGATCCAACTTTGAGACGCAAATGATGCGGTGGCATACCAAGCCTATTCAAAGAATTTAGAAATTCCACGATCGATCAATTTGTATGAGCGCAAGTCTCCCGGAATTTGACTTTGAATCTTCCAGTTTTAGTCAACAACATCAGTATTTTTGGCAGCTAACATTGCGCGTGCACTTAAGGAATTGTAGTTACGATAATTTGTCCAATGTCCGAATATTCGTGATGAGTTCATCTTTGGTGAATTGGTAAAGGGAAGATGGAATTGATATCAAACCACCGGAAGTATCAACCGGAATTTGCCCATTTCCAATTCTTAGCGAATACGATGTAAAATGTCTTCGGCAATGTCATTTTTGTTCGTATTCCATAATTGACGCTAATTTGATGGCTGATGATCGCGAAAAGTGAAACGAACGCGAACTTCATTCCAGTGATTATCATGTTCCAGCAATTGTAATTGTAATTGTATGTATAATATCAAGGTATTTCCGAATAGAGCAAGTTCTCGCAAACGGTTCACTGACGAAAGTTGAGAAAAAAACTCGAAAATATTAATATTGTTGCTGGGGGTGTTTTCTCTGTCTGTACTGTATTCGCTGTGTTGAAATAGACTATTTGGTCATTCTCCAAATTAACTGCGAGACGCACAACAGTCGCAAAACGTTCATGAATCGCAAAAGTAAATATCATACAAAGCGCTTTATTGCAGTTCACGTATCGACCGTATCGTTCAAGATCAGTAACCGCCATGTTGCTTCCTTTGGTGGCGTATTTACACACGTATTTTATCGATTACACCAAACTGCAATCGCAACATTGACATGACTTTTGAATGTGAATTAGACAACAGTGGCGAATATGGAATGATCCATATGTTGTCGACTTCGATGTGTTGTTAACTTCGATATTCACGCCTCTAAATTGAATGCTAAATGTTCTGCCATTGGCATCTGGTGAGCGACGTTGATACATTGGATATCCATCATTTCTAGTTTGTGTTTCCGACATTTATTGTCAGACATACAAATCGAAGTGGTATTGTGATGTCCGTAAGGTACATGAACCATATTGGTTTCGTATAATTCTGCTTCTATCTCTGGATCAGGAATTTCCGCAGAAATGATTTCATCAATTTGATTTGGTGTAACCACCATCCACCATCCAAAGAAGAATATGTGCGTGCGGCAAATCTCTCTTTTGCCACTCAACACAGTACATCCAGCATCTAACAGCACCACATATACGTTGCTTTAAGATAAAGTTTACAAAACATCGCAACTGTTGTTTGAAAAGTTGTCCTCTGACATCGTGACGATCGCTTGCTGATTGCCCGCGATCCATAATTCCGCACGTTTATCACCGCATCCTGGAAGTACTTCTTGCCTTGCCTTGCCTTGGGCTGTCATACGTTGCTTTGTAACAAAGTTCAATCTGCAATGGGCCTCTTTGTGTGAAACTCACATACAGTTTTCACTGAATAATTTTCAATAATTTTTTTTTTGAATAGCCGGAATAAAAAAGCAAGCTACCGAAATTGAACGATTCAAATAATTTACAAATCAAAATATTGAAATACAAAACAAACCAAAATTGAAAAAAAATTTGTACTTTTTGGAATTATCCAATTTTCCGGCTTTTCTTCATGAAAAGTATAAGGTATTTTGATTTCTAAACCTTGCTTGATCCACAACGAACAACCTCTGAAAATTTCATCAAGATTGGTTCAGCCGTTCTTTTAGCGTTACGAACAAACAAACATTCATTCGTTTATATGGGAAAAAGGAAAGGGCTGTTTTTAGGGGGTTTCCGGCAATTATTCGAATTTTTTCCGTAAAAACCATCCTTGAACCTGAACGAACATATTAAAAAAAAATATCAAATTTGGTTCAGTCGTATGAAAGTTATGAGCGTACAGTTAGTACAGTTTGGCGATTCATTTTTATTTATATAGATTTGGGGACTAGTGGTAGCATCAAATCGATTGTATTCATTTTTAGCAGCCCGACTCATTAATATATTACAAAATGAATGGCTTTATAATTATGATATGAGAAGTAGGTTTGGTTATAGTCCGATTTCTCCAATTTCGAAACGTACAAATGTACGGATAACGTGGTGCACCAAATTTGGTTGAAATTATTAGAGTAGATCTGGAAAAATAGGAATACACTTAAAGATGGGCGGTACCAAGCCCATAGTGCAATTTTGAAAGCAGCTCTTCTGAGATCCTTCTATTGGGTAGTCGGTAGTATTTTCGTATTTTGTCAATAGATTTTGTTGCAGTCATATATCTCCATTGCTACTTATCACATTGTGCCCTAACATATAGTGTTGGAAAGGTGAGATTTTAAGCCTCATTTAACTAAAAAATAAAATTCGGGGAAGTTGAAAAAAATTATTGCTGTTCAAAAATGAATGAAAATAATGAAGGAATTAGCTATATTTTAAAATTTTTGTATAGAATGCCACGCAAGCCAACAATGAAATTTTTGAATTTTACGGAGACAATACTGTATCACAACAATGGTTCGCTCCCTTCCGTTCTGGAAATTTCGATGTGAAAGATGCACCTTGCTCTGATCGACCTTTCGTTGAAACAGTCGACGAAATTATGGAAAAGATTGAACAGGACCGTCAAACGACCGTGTGGAGGATCACACAATCTGAGACAATTAACGTGGGATACGCCCCATTAATATCGCATATAAGCTATTATCGAGCGTAGTGTGTGAAAGACTGAAGACCATCGTCAACAAACTGGTTGGATCTGATCCGTGTGGCTTTCCGGCTTTTCTTCATGAAAAGTATAAGGTATTTTTATTTCTAAACCTTGCTTGATCCACAACGAACAACCTCTGAAAATTTCATCAAGATTGGTTCAGCCGTTCTTTTAGCGTTACGAACAAACAAACATTCATTCGTTTATATGGGAAAAGGGAAAGGGCTGTTTTTAGGGGGTTTCCGGCAATTATTCGAATTTTTTCCGTAAAAACCATCCTTGAACCTGAACGAACATATTAAAAAAAAAATATCAAATTTGGTTCAGTCGTATGAAAGTTATGAGCGTACAGTTAGTACAGTTTGGCGATTCATTTTTATTTATATAGATTTGGGGACTAGTGGTAGCATCAAATCGATTGTATTCATTTTTAGCAGCCCGACTCATTAATATATTACAAAATGAATGGCTTTATAATTATGATATGAGAAGTAGGTGTGGTTATAGTCCGATTTCTCCAATTTCGAAACGTACAAATGTACGGATAACGTGGTGCACCAAATTTGGTTGAAATTATTAGAGTAGATCTGGAAAAATAGGAATACACTTAAAGATGGGCGGTACCAAGCCCATAGTGCAATTTTGAAAGCAGCTCTTCTGAGATCCTTCTATTGGGTAGTCGGTAGTATTTTCGTATTTTGTCAATAGATTTTGTTGCAGTCATATATCTCCATTGCTACTTATCACATTGTGCCCTAACATATAGTGTTGGAAAGGTGAGATTTTAAGCCTCATTTAACTAAAAAATAAAATTCGGGGAAGTTGAAAAAAATTATAGCTGTTCAAAAATGAATGAAAATAATGAAGGAATTAGCTATATTTTAAAATTTTTGTATAGAATGCCACGCAAGCCAACAATGAAATTTTTGAATTTTACGGAGACAATACTGTATCACAACAATGGTTCGCTCCCTTCCGTTCTGGAAATTTCGATGTGAAAGATGCACCTTGCTCTGATCGACCTTTCGTTGAAACAGTCGACGAAATTATGGAAAAGATTGAACAGGACCGTCAAACGACCGTGTGGAGGATCACACAATCTGAGACAATTAACGTGGGATACGCCCCATTAATATCGCATATAAGCTATTATCGAGCGTAGTGTGTGAAAGACTGAAGACCATCGTCAACAAACTGGTTGGATCTGATCCGTGTGGCTTTAGACCTAGAAAATCTACTATCGGCCTATTGCTGTAAAAAATAATACCAGCTGCAGAGCTAAAGGTACAATATTCTATGACTGTGCAGCTACTGGCGAACTTCGATGATATTGATATGAATGGCCTCAACAACCTCGCCGTTAGTTCCGCTTTATTCAGACTAGAGAAGGAAGCGAAATGTATGTGTGACGAAATATCTCCCGTTATCAAAAAAATAGTCAGTGCATTAGCGCTTGGAAAACACGTCACTGTTGACAGTCACAACTTTGAAGTCGTATATTATCTTGGAACCAGCATTAACAAGATCAGCCTCTAACTCCAACACAGAATAACCCTTGCCAACAGGTGCCACTTTGGACTGAGTAGGCAATTGAGAAGTAAAGTTCTCATGCGACGAACAAAGAATAAACTCTACAAGTCCCTCATTATTCGCGTCCTGCTATATGGTGCAGACAAGGACGATGAAATTTCGATGACAGGAAATCCAGAGATTGGTATCGGTTATTATGTAATGAATTGGTTCTAGCAATTTCGATCTTGAGGGTGCACCTCGTCCTGGAAGGACTTTTGAAGCCAAATTGTTGAATGACAACTGAAGGGACTGCTTAAAGATTAAATTTGGATTAATTCCTAAGCTTGGAATATGAATCCCTAATGTTCTTACAGAACGAAATAGTTTCGCCAGGATAATGACAGATCTTACGATTACGACTCCCCAAAAGTTTTTGCAGCTTGAATGGCTACCGCACCCACCATATTCTCCACTCTTCACACGTTCGGACTATTACTTGTTTTGGTATCTGCAAATTTTTTTTTTTTGCTTGCAAGAATTAAAAACTGTATGAGCGTGTAGTTAATTCTTGCCCGAAAATGGCAAAAGATTTGGATTAAAATGCAGAATGTCATAAAATGATTTTAGAAAACATTTGTGCTGTGTAGGTTTGTATTAACCAAACTATAGTAGACTTGGGATATGCAAAATAAAGCTATTAAAGAGCCCAAACCAACTTTGTACACATTTTCAAACCGCAAGTACACCTCTTTACTACGATTTTCTCTACAAATTTAACGGTATTTTTTGGGAATGACAGTGGTCCCATTTTGCTCACCTACAATATACATCTATCAAGTTTCTTCAATATATGTATGTATGTATGTACATATTTACTTTTTACTAAAGTGAAAGCTTGCACAGGCGAACGGACTTCTTTCATTAATACATATATTTCAACATATAAAACTCTATACGTATCTCCAATAGTTCTAAGAGTTAAAAAAATGGTTAGGTGAACAAACTATGAAATTATTTTGAAAAAATCGATTTTTTTTTTGCATATTTTATAGACTTTCAAAAATATGACCTTGGAAGGATTTTTCAAAATTCGACTTATTTTCGGAAATACAGCCGATTTTGTGACGTGGCGTCCGTGTTCACTAGAATTGTCTCCTAAACTTTAAACGCGTTTTTCTCGAAACTACTTTTTTGAGATGGTTGACATGATATTTCAAGTTCTACTGAACCGATTCCTTTGAAATTTGGTATATATCTTCTTTATACAATGCTCTATCGTGTCTTCCAAAAACTTTGATGTGAAGTATTTTTAAAAAATTCGAAAAGGTCGAAAAAATCCGGTCAAAAAATTTTTTTTTTCAAGTCGACGCCATTTTATTTTTTTTTTGTTTTTGAAAATGGTCAACCCGATAACGACATCCTTACTAATGAAGAATCTTTTTGTGTTTTGTGTTTTAGATCTCTACAAGGGTTGAGGGGCCCGTATCTCGACGAATTTTGGTTTTTTTTTCTTGCAATATTTTTTTTTTTTATTTTTAAAATGTCAATAAAAAACATATAAAAAAAATGGATAGTAAAAATGTTTTTCTTTCTTTTTATCTTAGTTTTTAAAATGCCTAAAATCCATGCGTCTAGACCAGAATACCACCTTAATACCATTGCTGAGCAAAACGGTAAATAATATAGTGAATTCAAAGTAAAAATAAATCGATGATTGTAACAATTATAGTAAAAAATTAATTTTTCAAAGAACGGTCTGACGAAGTAACTGGAATGTTTACTATTATACATCACGAAATTGTTCAAAAAATTACATTTTAACCCATTAAACGCGAAAGCTAAATAGCAAAGATAGAGGAACCAAACTTTGTGTGGATACTACAAGGGTTGATATGTACACAAAACTACAAACAAAAGTTTCGACCCCTATCCGGGGGGGTCTGCACGACCCGTGACATATATGTAACGGTCGCGGGTTTGTTATGTAATACAATGTTTGATACTAACATGTAAATAAACACTTCCGTTGGATTTAATTCATCAATTTTATTATAAAGTTTACAAAAAGAAAACGAAACAAGTACAAACGTATGAAAATTCATCAATTTTTGGTTGAGAAAGAAAACTCAAACTGGTCTAAAGTGAAAGTTGTAGAAGCAATCCACACACAAACCTACGTCACACTTTACACATTTGGTGTTTATTAATCGCTGGCAGTTGTCTTCAGCACAGCGTCTCCTGGTGCGATTTCTAACTATGAAATGGCCAATTAGGTCATATCTAGCTCAAGCTCAATTTGCGAATCCGGACGTCTAAATCCCCATGGTCCTCGGACTTGTCCATAAGTACGACAAAAGTGATTAGCAATGGTTCTTCTAAACTGTAGCTGGGTTAGCCCGTGTCCGCCTTTTCTATGTAAGAGCCAAGCATTTTGAATGGAGACATCAACCAACCAGGTAAAAATTGAGAACCACCACTTCTTCCCTCTAGCTCCAATCCTGTAAGCGTTAACGTTTCGGTCCATACGGTCTGTTCCGCCCATATTCTTATTATACATTACGATAGCATTGGGGACTGTGTATTTTGAGGGGGTCATGTGTAGAAGTTCACGCAAGTGAGGAAAGTTCTCTGATCGCCATTCACTTGGGAGCGGCCAGAAACGATTCTTTTACACATGGCTCAAGCAGCTCACTACTTCCGGTCTTTGACCAAGTATCCTCTGGGTAGCCTAAGAACATCCGTTCGAAGGCGAGCTAATGTGAAAAGGCGAAACATCCCCTACATAGGGTTGTGCGCTGGGTTTGGGACCCGCCACGTAAAAACCGAAACCAATGAAAAAAAAAGTTGTGGTTAGTTACACCATTTATAACTCAAGAACGGCTGAACCGATTTGGTTGAAAATTGGTGGGGAAGTAGCTTAGAACCAGGGTAAGGACATAGGTTACCTTTTATTTCTTTATGTCAGAATTTAATACAACTCATAAATACAAAAATTATATTTCAAATCATAAGCATTTGTTGAAAATTCATGTTTGTAGGAATCATTTGAATACACGCGTACCTTTTTTAACAGATTCTTCCTCAAAAATAATACAATTGCTAAGTATTTGGAATAGTAGAAAATAACTGCAACCAAATACGCAGTGAAATAGATTATAACTGGCTCAGTAACCAGTCGTTGACGTGCATCCCAAAAGACTGCTGTCATAACCTTTCCAGCCGACTTTTTCGTCTTTCCACGCTTGAGAGTCGGTTCATTATGTGGAGTCCACTAGAATGACTGTCGATTGGACTCCAGCGGGAATTGATGGAGCTATGTTTCTATTGTTACAAATCGACGCAAGAATTCTGTTTTATTACGATTAAAGAACACTCAAACACTTCTCAGAATCAGTTATTCGTTGTTTTTGTTGGATTATGAACTTGCGAGGCACCCACTTTGCACAGAGCTTTCGCCTCTTTAGAGCATCATTCGTTCAGTCAGTCGTCGGTGCTCATTCCGCCTGTTTCCACCTTAGGAAATATTTTTTCAACTGTGGATTTCCCTGAGCCCATATTCAACAGTATATTTCCCAGAAAGCAATGCTTTATTAACACACGAAATGCTATATGATCCATTTTTTTGTAAACTAACACAAGTTGCTTCACAAAAATGCTATATCTCATTAACTAATAGTTATAATCCAACTAATAGAAATTATATAGATGGTAGTAGTTGTATTATCTATGTATCAGCCACAGTGAAACGTGGACGGGTCCTCTAGTGTTATATATTTACGAAATTGCTTGGAAACACTTTCTTTAGTATACCTAAGCAATGTTAAATGTTAATGCAAAATGTAAGATATTTAAAAAAATCAAGTGGAAAAAGTTTCTTATACCATAAATTTAGCGCTGAATATGAATAGAGACAGTCCAAACTTTGGTCCAAGCCTCATATCCCTAACATAATAAATTACAATTCTCTGGTTGAGTTTTTGACATCAACTCAATATATTAAATTTAGCTTCTTCGGTTGTGTTTATGCCAGATAAAACTTAAATATAATAGTTAATAAGCAACAAATTTGATGGGAACTTACTCGAGCAATGAAACATTTTTATACTCTTGCAACGTGTTGCCACAGAGTGTAATAGCTTTGTTCCCCTAACAGTTGTATGTATCACCTAAAACTAAGCGAGATTGATATAGGGTTATGTATATATAAATGATATGGATGACGAGAAAAGTTGAAATCCAAGTGACTGTCTGACTGACAGACGTCTTTCAGTCCGATATCTTGATGTAACTTGGTATGCGGAGTTCGTAGATGATCGTAATAGACCACTGCCACACACACAATACGCCATTACCCGAAAACTTCTAAAGTCCCATAACTAAGCACTAAATTAAGATTTAAAATTGTAATTTGGTAGCGGGGATCGCAGTCTATAGATGAAACAAAAATTCAAACATACACTAAAAAAAGTTTCATGGATGTTATAAAATACTTGTCAAATAATAACAATAATTACTAGATAAGGTGTAGAAGTCTTCGGTAGACGATGTTAAAGATGCACTGGAAGAAGAACAGTCAATGTTTAAAATTAAATTGATGCAAAATTCTACCCAACTAAAGAAAATTGATACACATCCGATTTACAACCTAAAATATCTGCTCCATCGCAGAATTTGGGGGGAAATCATACTGCAAACTATAGGCGTTGCCCTGTATATAAAGATTTAAAAACGAAATTGTCTGTCGGAATTTAGGAACGCCGTAATCAAATGATAAATATTTCTCTTAACGAAACTATTGACAACCCAGTCGATGTTTCAAAACCGGGTAATATTAAAAATAATGCTACAAAAGGGAGCTATGCAAATGTGGTGAAAGGCAACACTGCACGAATGCAATTGCCCCAAAACCAACCAAATTGAAGCGTTGAAACTATGATTTTCAACATTACCAATGTATGACACAATTTATGTTTACAATGTAATATATGATTCAAGAGAAAATCCAATCACAAAACCAAATATTTCAAGCTTTTTTAAGTAAATAATGAGTGTAAATATGTATATGGAATGCTAACGATGTTAACCAACATAAATTGGAGCTTATTAGATTTGTTGATGAAAATAATATAGATTTTATGCTTTTGTCAGAAACTCATCTTACGAAAAAAGCAATTTCTTTAAACTTTAGTACAAACCACCCAGATGGAACATTAAAAAACGATTAAGCCGACATATTGACCTAGTGATCGTAACAAAATCCCAGATTTAGTTGATTTTGCTGTAATCAAAAATATAGATAAATCACACATAACAGTTGATATTAGTTGATGATAGTCGAGACATTAAATTTTACCTCTGAGATAATATGACAGAACTTTATGGAGTCGGTGTCGAAATTGGACGATGGGAGTGGCACCGCCCGGGGAAATTTCATATCTCGGGAACCGACCGACCGATTTCGACAAAATTTAGTACATTACATTCTTCCTATATATTATATTCCTATATCACAGTGCGATAACGTCAACTTTCTATATAACAGAAATTTTTTATATTTGATTCTTTCACTTCCCAGTACACAAATCAAGAAGTAATTAATATAACGACACACAATTTTTTTTTAACAATTCCTTCAAAGTATGCCACCTTATGACCAAAATTTGTGCAAATCCAACCAAATCTGTTCAAGCCCCTATGTATTGAATATGTGGACCTCAGTATCTATAGTCGACTTTTAACAAAAAATAAAAAAAATGTGTGAAATATACAATTGAAATTCAGACAGAAACCTCTCCTGATAATAGTTTTTTTGTGTATAAAAAATTGGTTGAATCGGGTCTATACTTCCCTGAGCCGACATATACCTAATATAAAGATTTTCGAACTTCCAGATGACTTTATGCTGGATATATAAGACAATATTTGTGTTATCCCTCGGTTGACTTTGCTCCATATGATTGGTGATTGTATCTGAGCTACCTTAATGAAACCCAAGGAACATTATGTGGCATGATAATAGTTAATTGATAAAATCAGGTCAATATTCCCCAAAATCCCATAAAATACATACAAGGTACGTTCCAAAGTAAACAGGACTTTTTGAATCTAACGCCCCCGGGTGGCGCCATCTATATGTCGACTGGTGCGTTAGAATACACTATCTTTATCGATTGTCCAGTGATTGGAAGTGAAGTTATTACGTTTCAAGTGTCAGTATGTTTGTGTTATCAGTACGAAAATGAGCTTCGAACAAAGAGCCAACACTAAATTTTGTTTAAAAATTGGATCACCGGAAATTACATCGAAATTGTGCGTGAATTCATCAAAATTCAGCCGAAATCATCATTAAAATTCATGGAAATGGAATTGAACATCTCCAAAACATCGATTTTTTTACCGAACATTTGGGCTTACGAAAGGTGTGTGCACGGTTTGTTCCGCACAAATTGACTGACGACCAAAAATTGGTCAGAATCCAACATTCGATTCGACGCTTGTGACCGATTATTTGACAAACAATCACATTTTAACCATTAACCACTCCCCGTATTCACGTGATATGGCACAGTGGGACTTCTTCCTTTTCGGAAAAATGCATTGGCCCTTGAAAGGAAACGTTATGCAGACGTATAGGCCATTCAAAAGGCTTGCACCAGCATATTGACGGCCTTATCGGCCAACGAGCTAAAACACTCATTCGACATGCTTTTGGATCGTGCAAAAGCTGTATTGAAGCAGAAGGAGACTATTTTGAATAAAATAAATTGATTGAAACCATTTGTTCTGTTAATTTTTTAAGTCCTGTTTACTTTGGAACGTACCTTGTATATTTTTAATTGATGATTTTTTATTTTTTTTTTTGAAAATATGTGTTCCCTTTCTAAAATGCCTGTTGCTATTTTATTACATTCCCAAAAGTAAAATTTAAAATTTAATAAAATAATTATAGAAAAAAAACCTCAATTCGTTGAATATTTTGCTAATATATTACAAATCATATATTTATATAAGCACTTTCATTAAAAGGAACTGCAATATGCTTAAAGAAAATATATATTATGGTCACAAGTATCTTTTATTTTTTATATATGTAGATATATAAAACTACCTTGCATATGTACGTATAAAAACCCCCAATTTGAAAAAAGATTTCCCAATTGTAACTAACATGAATTTTTACAACTGGCATCATCACCATTAACAGTTTTATCACGTATGCATTGGTGTGACTAAAAAAGGAACAACAATATGGTATTGTGAAGTTTTAAAATGTGTTGGTTTCTTATTAAATACAATTGTTTTTAGATACAAGCATAATTTATATAATTATTTCCTAACAATGATTAGAATTTCCCACCATACAAAGGAAAATAGAAACAAATATTAATGGGATACTCTAAAACCTGCAAAATATGTTAACCTTTTTTTGTTCACACAACTGTACAATTCCGATATGAAGTAAATTTCCGCTCTTTAATTTGTGTACAATGTCAGTATTGCCGCAAACCATGAATAATGGGATACCCAACTTATTCCAGTGTGAGAGCGCCTCAAAATAGGCGGTTTTTATAACATTTTCCATTGTGGCCAGATCGAACAAAATAAGAATTTTTGGGCATATAAATTAAAACACGCAACATTTATTACGATTGCAAATTAGTATATATTGAATTATATTTATTATATATTTTTGATTTTATGGTATATTAAAACGACTGACTTTTGATCTTTCTATACTTAAAGGGTGAATTGAGCCTGTTAGTTCTCAATTAATAAATGTTTTTAATCATTTGTAATTGAAAATTAATTCTACTATGCATCAAATTGCAATACGTTTCCTGAAATACTTATATTTAAATTTTGAATTTTCTTTGTTTTACAGTTATTATTAACGATCTTGAACGAAGGCAAGAAATCCTCCATTCACATATATTTTTGGTATAATTACAATATGGCCGTTCCAGTCATTCCAATTGCAAAACGTCAAAACCTACCCAATCCAATCAACTGTCAAAGTTCGGTAGGTGAGGGGTTCTCACATTTCCAGTGACAGGAGAGTTGGGCATCTCTTTATCTCTGCCGCAAACATTCTGCCATGAACATCAAGTTTCGGAGGAATATCATTGATTTTTTTGCAACTTTTTAAGCCCTTCCCTTCCTTAAACTGATATTCCCATCATCTAGCCCTCGTTCGCACTTTGCTAACTTTGCGGGCTAAAAATTTACTCTTCCCTGATTTTAATGATTACTAAAAGTTATTAAAAAAAAAAAACAAAAAATTAAAAAAAAAAAATTACTCACATTGTCATAAATTGGTTGGTGAAACCAACTGGAACAAGTAAGGAAGACTAAGTTCGAGTGCAACCGCACATTTTATACTCTTCCAACTCTCAAGACTCAATGCCAGGAAACTATTTTAAGGTGTAAAACGTCAACCAGAGGATCAAAATCCGAGCAATTAAATATATACATATACTATATACATATAACTCATATGCAGACAGACACATAAGGTTTGTTAGAAAAACGAAAACGCTTATAGGTAGTATATGGAAGTTGGGGTAGTATCGACCAAATTTTATCTATTATACCGCATACTATTAACATGTCACATACTAAAAAACTAATCATATAGAGTAAAGTCAATTGGATGTTCGAAAATCCTTATATTACTTATATTGGATGTAAGTCAATTTTTTGCTGATTTTTTTTTTTTTTTTTTTTTTTGACAGAAAGATACACTGTTATGAGTAAAGCACGCTCTCATTTTCATTAGATAACTCACATATTGGGTGATATATGCGGTACAAAGTCACCAGGGAGTTCGAAAACTTTATATTAGGTATATGGCCAGATACAACCCATTTTTGACATACAGACATACTATTGTCAGAGAAGGATTATCCCTGATTTTCAATTATATAACTCTTACATTGACCAATATTTTTGAACAAAAGTCAACTATAGGTACTAGAGTCCAAATAATAGCCATCTAGGGGCTTGAACAATTTTCGCTGGATTTGAACAATTTTCAGTTATAAGATGGCATACACTAAACACATTATTCGTTCAAAGTTGTATCCTGTTATATTAATTGCTTCCTGCTTGTTTACTCGAAAGCGAAAGAATAAAGTGGAATTTAATATTGTGTTATATGGGAAGCAAGCGAGGGTGTAGTGCGGTTTCGCCAATTTTCACACTGTGACATAGAAATATGCGAAGAACACGTACTTAATGTAGTCGAAATCGGTGGGTTTGCCGACCAAATTTGTTATTTCACCAAAAAATGGGCGGTACCACGACCATTGTCCACTTTTACACCGACTCCCATAAAGCATTCTCATACCATCATGGAAGTGAAATTGTCTCTAGCGTAAATAGTTATTGATTTATTGCACTTTTAGCAGTTTTGAACAATACCCTTATATGGTGGTGAACGGGGTTATCTGCCGTTTTCATAAATTTTTACAGTGTCGATAGAAGTTCTTAATGAGGTATTCTACTCTAGAATTTTGAAAAATTCGATTTTTTTTCATATATTTAAAGTTTAGACCCTTAAGAACATATCCTCCAAAGGATTTTTAATAATTAAAATTATTTTAAGAGCTACAGTTACTTTAGTGACGCAGTACCTAGCCCGGTTCGGCCGTATCGAATTTTTAAACGCGTTTTTCTCGAAACTACTTTTTTCCACACGGTACCGGCATTATCTCAAGTTCTATACAACCGATTTACTTGAAATTTTGTGTGAACCTTCTTTATATAATCCTTTATCGTTCCGATAAGCATCGTGTCAAAATTTTTACACCTGTCGCTCCCCCCCTCCAATTATTTTAATTTAAAATTTTTTTTTTGTAAAATTTTCTTTTTGTATTCTTAAGATATCAATGAAAACACCAAAAAAATGGATAGTAAAAATATTAATTGCCTTTTTTTTACGACTCTTTAAAAATTACCTGATAGAATACCCCCTTAAAATATTTGCGTTCAGCATATTTGGTTGTTGTTGCTTAGTTTAGTAGTTTAAGAGATATGTTATGTTTACATAAATATATGATCCTAATGAGAAAAAATATCCGTTTCCCTCTCGCCAAATTACAAGTTTTACATCTCAATTTATTGCTTAGTTATGGCACTTTGTGGTGACAGGAAACGATTATTTTACATAAGGATCGCATAGGTAGCCAAAAAATATCCGTTTGAATCCCCATCATCGCCAGTGAAAAGTCCACAAGAGCCACGAATGAGAAACCTTCCTTTAGATGACGACTCTTGTAAACGTAGTAAGGATTACGATTTAAGGGCTAGTACGTGGAATATCCGGTCCCTTCTTTGTTAAAGTACCGCTGCCCAGCTAGTTGATGTCCTCGTTATAGCATAAGCTGTCCAAAAAATCCGATGGCCGGGACAAGGACTGAGGCAAGTAGCTCCTTGTGGCATTTACTACAGTGGCCAAGAGCGCAAATTAGGTGTGGGATTGGGTTTGATTTCGCCCGAGCCCGAAATATAGTTATCTCTAGTACTAGATTCCAGCACAGGAACATTCCTAAAGTTACCTGTCTGTCTTCGGATCTAAAAGCCATCAACTAGATGGATAATGCTGTGATAGACGAAAAACGTCTAATTATCGACTCGGAGCAGTTCGACGTCGAGAAGATGCAAATCACAACAGAGAGCCGAACGAATTTACTCTCTACTTGCACTCCTGCTCTCTGAGAGCACTCATCAGCAACTCGGTATAAGGGAACTGTGGGACGGCATTTCAAGCCCCTTATGTAAAGCTGCAAAAGAAACCATTGGTTTTTGGAAAAGGCAAAAGAGCAGCTGGTACGATGAGTAGTGTCGTAACGCTTTATCGAGTAAGAAGACTATCTCGATTTCGGGAATAAAATGGGTATGTACGGATAGAGAGGGTCCTCCAGATCAAGGAAATATTTATATACATATATATAGTTGCCGCTGACTTATGGTTTTTGAGATATGTGCATTTAAAATTAAAAAATTCAACTATTTAAAGTCGGTGTTTCTCCGATTTATAAAGAGTTTTACACTTATATTTTTAACTTTTATATCCACAAACTCTTCACTAAAAAAAAGCTTAACACCAGGAGACGGTGAACCTGATTCCCCAATCGATGTCAATGAAGCAGATGCTCCGTTGCCCAACCATGAAGAAGTTCGAATAGCAATTACCCGTCTGAAAAACAACAAACGGCGGGACTGATGGATTGCCGATCGAGCAATTCCAATACGGGGCGAAGAACTGTAAGGAGCACGCATCTTCAGCTTCTTTGGAGAATATGGTCGGGCGAAACGATGCCCAAGGATTGGAATAAATGTGGGTGCATTCTAGAATAACAAAATGTGTGTGTAAGTGTAGAGGAAGTTTTCCTTTTATAACCACTAACACTTCACTAATTCGCGTCTAACCATTGATTTTATATTAAATAGTGCAAAATAACTTTTACTCAACAATTATCTTTTATTGCTCACATAATAACAAAAAGATAGCATTCTAACATATAATCAGTGTAAGTTTACCAAGATATTTTACAAAGGAACCAAAAGAACACATAATACCCCCATGGCAGGAAACAAATAACACATTATTAGTTTTTCTGGCAGAATTCATTTCACCATTGGAGGTCTTAGGCCGCGCTTCAAAAAAATAACACTGGCCGATCCAACACCGCGTTTGATATAGAGAAAGGAATTTCTGAAAGATTTTACTTTGCTCTTCACACGATAATGAATTTTGTATTGACTATATACATTTTCTTAGTAATTTATTTTTATTCGTACAAAAAATAACACTAATTTTTTGTAATAATTAGAACAACTATGCGAACAATTAAAAAGTGAAAAACAAAAGCTTAAAGAACAAAATAATCGCCCACTTGTACCCAATTATAGTCAATCACAATACGAAACTGATGTAGAAGAATCTGGAAACAGATTGCCGAAGCTTCACCAGAAGTGATCATAAAAACAATATTTTATCATCGAATGGCGAAAGCCACACAATTAAATATGAAAAATCGAAGTATGAACCGCGGCCTCCATCTATTATGATTTCTAATATCGCTAATTATAAAAAACTAAATAACCTAATTAAAGATAATACTAAATGTGCATTTTTATTAAAACTATTAAATAACGACATTCATAAAGTAAACGTTACATCAAGTAGTGACTATAGATCGGTGACAAAAATGTTGTCAGACTCGAGAGCTTCATGGTATTTCTTTGAAGACAAACAAACGCGCCCAATAAAAGAACAAGGTTTAAATGTTATCAACGTCGCAAATAAACTCAAGTGGAAAACACGAGAACCTTTAAACATATTTTTAGCTACTTTTAATTCTAATGAAGAAACGCAAATGGACTATTAAAACACCAAGAAGAGCTTCAACTTATTTTACAAAACGAGAAAATAGATGTATGTCTAATACAAATAAGTATATATAATGATTTTACAAGACACTGTCATATAACTTTAAAAAGCTACGATATCTATCACACAATCCACCTTAGTAATGGTGCGAGAAAAGGCATTGCAAAAACAGCATTAAACATTATGAGGATAGAAAAATCAGTACGCACAATATTGAGACCACAACTATTACATTAGAGAGATACAAAATCCTCATTGAAGAATATAAAAACTTCTCAACATACATCCACAGAAATTTATTATGGGGGGCGACTTTAATGCGAAACATTTTTACTGGGGATCTCACCTAACGGCAGCTAAAAGGCGAGACTTACACCAGGCAGCTCCCCATTATATCTAATATTTAAGAAAACAGTTATTAAAAGAGATTTTATTTTGAAGCTATATAATAAAAATACGGAATGGATTTCGTTCAAACAAATACTTCAGACAGAATAAAGTGTCCGCAAATCACAACTAGAGTTAGAAGAAGTTCAACAAGCAGCTTGGGATAGTACTCTGGATATAAAGCGGAAAAATATAGGTTCAAATTACTCTAAAGAAATAAAAATCCTCCTAATTAGGAAAAGAAAGTTACGACGGAAATGGCAACAAACAGGCTCGCCACTCGACAAAACCAACCTTAATAAGGCAACACCTGAATTAAAACGAAAAATCGCTCGTATTAAGAATGAGTCAATTAATAAATATTTATCACATCTATCCGCTGACAAAAAAGATGATTACGAAGTATCTGAAACGTCCAACAAACGACGTTGCACCATTAAAACATACTTCCAATACATGGGCTAGAAGTGATTGTGATAAAGCTAATGCATTTGCAAAACACCTAGCTGAAATCTTTCGTCCAAATGAGAATAGTGAAATCGCGTTCCTCAGTAGAATTCAACAGGATCATGCAACAATTCCAGCAATCGCCATTTGTAAACTTAAAAGTGAAATTAAAAAGCTTAAAGTTAAAAAAGCAGCTGAACTCGGTCTAATTACAGTTGAAGTGTTAAAGCAGGTATCATACAAATGTTAAATGAAGCTCACCTATCTTTTCAATATAGCAATCCGTCTGAAACATTTTTCCAAGCCTTTGGAAAGTTGCCGATGTTGTTATGGTTTCTAAGCCAGGAAAGAATCCTCATGTAGTCTAGTCATATAGACTAGTTTCACTACTTCTAAAAATCTCAAAACTTTTTGAAAAATTAATTTATTAAAGATTAAAATCAATAATTGACGAAAAGCAGTTAACCCCATCGCATTAGTTCGGTTTTTGAAAAAAGTACTCAACAATAGAACAAATTCATAGAATAACATTCGAAATAGAAAAATCCCTGGAGGATGGAAACGTATGCTCAGCTGTATTCCTTGACGTTGCGAAAGCGTTCGACAAGGTGTGGCAAGAAGTCTTGTCACTTAAATCATGTCTTCCGATTGAGTATTGTGCTCTTTTAGAATCATATATAACCTTGCGATTTTTCCGACTAAAACAAGGAAATGAATTCTCTAAACTAAAAGAAATTGAAACATATTCTATATACAAGAGACTTAGCACAAAACAGTACCACTTTTGCTGATGACACCGCAATACTATGCGTCGAAAAAACAGCAAAAAACAAGAAAAAACGTTAACTTCGGCGGCACCGAAGCTAATATATCCTACACAGGTGCATTTCTTTTAGTAACTATATGTTCAGTTTGTATGGAAGCTATATGCTATAGTAATCCGATCTGAACAATTTTTTCGGAGATTACATTGTTGCCTTAGAAAATAATCGATACCAAATTTCATGAATATATCTTGTCAAATGCAAAAGTTTTCCATACCAGCACTAAATTCCGATCGTTCAGTTGGTATGGCAGCTAAATGCTATAGTAAGCCGATCTGAACAATTTCTTCGGAGATTACATTGGTGTTTTAGAAAATAATTTATACCAAATCTCGTGAATATATCTCGTCAAATGCAAAAGTTTTCCATACCAGCATTTGATTCCGATCATTCAGTTTGTATGGCATCTATATGCTATAGTGAGCCGATCTGAACAATTTCTTCCGATATTACAATATTTCTATAAACAATAACTCACACCGAATTTCGTGAAGATACGTTGTCAAATGTGAATGTTTTCCATACAAGATCTTGATTCCGATCGTTCAGTTTGTATGGCAACTATATGTTATAGTGGTCCGATATTGGCAGTTCCGACAAATGAGCAGCTTCTTGAAGAGAAAATGACGTTTGCAAAATTTGAAAACGATAACTGAGGGACTAGTTCGTATATATACAGACAGACAGACGGACAGACAGACAGACGGACGTGGCTAAATCGACTCAGCTCAACATACTGATCATTTATGTATATATGTACTTTATAAGGTCTCCGACGCGTAAGTTGGACTAAAAAATGGTGGCAAATCGGTTCATGTAAATTTTACAAACAAAAGAATCACTGGGTCGGCTTTAGTATACCATCCCACGATTTCAGGGTTAAAAGTGGTATGGTTGGATAGAGCTGATGTTCCAGATTAAGAATACCTACCTCACACAAATAATTATATGTGCATAAGTAGGTTTCCTGTTTTTCGCCATATATGAAAAACTATCCCGTTTCTGAAATTGAGCAATTCTTTGGTGATATGTTGTTGTTGTGAAATGACCAAAATTTTTGCTATCTCCTTTCATTCGTTGTACCGTTGCTTTCAAAATGTGCGTGAGCTTTCGGTGCTGCGTAGTAAATAATTATATGTGCACATCAGTGCGAAATGATTGCAACTGCTGATAATAGCGTTTTCGGAAGTTAAGTTGCAAAAATTAGTTTGAGATATTTATTATATATTTTATATTTTTTATGTAATTGTTCAAAGTGGTGAAATTAATTTAAATATTTCGATATTGGTTAGTTAACATGCCTCATGAAACCAGTTTGACAGACCATGAACAAGGTATCATTAAAGGAATGCATGATAGCGGTGCGAATATCACTAATATCGCAGAAAAAGTAAACCGGCACTGGAACTGCATCTCTAATTACCTAAAAAATTTAAATTAATATGGTAAAATTTGACGAAGTGGGCGGAAAAGCAACATTGATTTGCGTTGCAAACGGCAAATACAAGGACTTGCTGTGGTTGATTTAATGAGTAGCGAAAAAATTCAAGGTCGTATGGGTCTCCAAATAACTGATAGTCGAATAGTGCAAATAATCCATAAAAATCCATTACTGAAACATACCTCCATGGTGCCTAAATCCAAGCCTTCATAACGACACTTGAAGGCTCGCATGAAGTTTGCACATAAGTACCGTTTTTGATGCTAAGAATGGCATAACGTAATTTTTAGTAATGAAAAGAAGTTCAATCTAGATGGCCTTGATAGTTGCAAAAGATATTGGAGAGATATGCGCCAGGATCGGCGATCCTGTTTTAAGCGAGGGTTTGGTGGTGGCAGTGGGATGGTATAGGCTGCGTTCTGCCATAGGGGAAAGCCATATACATATGTGCTACACTCTACCCTAATGATATTCAAATATATGTGGGTTTTCTGTAGAGTGAGTTAATAGAATTTGGTGGCAATTTATAAGGCAGCGACAAGACTTTTCAGTAGGACAATGCTTCAATACACACAGTTTAGGCCACCAAATACATCTTTACGGGGCGAAAAATTCCTGTATTGGACTGGTCCGCCTTAAGACTGGGCCTAAATCCATTTGAGATCCTCTGGAGTCTCGTCTCTGACAAAGTGTTCAAGAACAGTTTGAGACAGCAAGGACATTAAAAAGGCAATTGTCCCAGAATGGGCCAATATTGATCCAGCCCACCTTAAATCCTTGGTGGTTTAGATACCATCCCGACTTAATTCCGTAATACTGAAAAATGGTAATAATATTGGCTATTAATATCATATATACATAATCATTAAGAATATTAAAAAAATAAAAATTAAATGTGCACATATAAATATTTAGTACTAAGACAATTTTTGATTTAACTTCCTTATTACATATATTTGAAATTTGTCACCACTTTATGTTTTTATTTTGCAAACTTCATCCCAAAATTTTGATATCAGGTTTTGTACTTTTTTAATCAAGAAAATACATAATGCACATATAATTATTTGTAATATATATTGTAATTAATTGTGTATATATAATTATTGCCGCCGCAAACTTATAGTTTTCGAGATATTTGCATTTAAACTTGAAAATTTTGCAAATTTTATCTTGCTATTTCTCGATTTCTAGTAATTATTTCTTTCATATTATGCACTTTTTATACACTTACACTTCACTACATTGTTTCTACATATTTATTTTTCAGTAATTATTTTGATATTTGTTTAAAATAAGCATTTTATATTTTACACAAATTTCATTACATGCACAATAACAAAAGTGTACCGTGTTGACAGATAATAACTGTTGCCATAACACTTTTATCAAACGAATAATAAATAGGTTTATACCACAAATACATAATTCGTTATCTTCTTGCTATGCTTCATGAGTAAAAAGCAATAAAGAGATTTACTGGAAAAAAACTTGACACATCCCGGTGTTGGATCGGCCAGGGTTATTTTTTTTGAAGCGCGGGCGAAGGCCGCCAACGCAAAAAGGGATTTTACTCGAAAAAAACCTGACACACCCCGGTGTTGGATCGGCCAGGGTTATTTTTTTTGAAGTGCGGCCGAAGGCCGCCAACGCAAAAAGGAGTTTTACTCAACAAAAACCTGACACACCCTGGTGTTGGCACACCCCGGTGTTGGATCGGCCAGGGTTATTTTTTTTTTGAAGCGCGGCAGAAGGCCGGCAACGCAAAAAAGGGTTTAACTCGAAAAAAAACTTGACACACCCTGGTGTTGGATCGGCCAGGGTTATTTTTTTTTTAAATGCGGCCGAAGGCCGCCAACGCAAAAAGGAGTTGTACTCAAAAAAAGCTGACACACCCCGGTGTTGGATCGGCCAGGGTTATTTTTTTTTAAGCGCGGCCGAAGGCCGCCAACGCTAAAAGGAATTTCACTCGAAAAAAACCTGACAGACCCCGGTGTTGGATCGGCCAGGGTTATTTTTTTTGAAGCGCTAAAAGGAATTTTACTCAAAAAAAACCTGACAGACCCAGGTGTTGGATCGTCCAGAGTTATTTTTTTCCTGCATTTGAGTTTTTTTTTTATTTATTTTTATTGTTTTCAATCGTTTGGGATACGGTAACACTTTCTATTTGACAACACGGAACACATATTGTTATTGTGCGTGTAATATTTATGTAAAATATAAAATGCTTATTTTAAGCAAATATCTGAATAATAAATATAAAATAAATATGTAGAAATATTGTAGTGAAGTGTAAGTGTATAAAAAGTGCTTAATTTGAAAAAAAAAGTTACCATAAATCGAGAAATTGCTTAATTAAATTTGCGAAATTTTCAAATTTAAACGCAAATATCTCGAAAACTATAAGTTTGCGGCGGCTATAATTATATATTTTCTTTTTTTAGATGCTTTTTATTGATATTCTAAGAATACAAAACATAAATAATATAAGAAAAAAAATTAAATTACAAAATAATTAAAAAAAAATATATATACCGCTAGAGGGCTAGACAGCTGACGTGTTTATTTTTATCGCTCGTCAAAATACAAATAATAGTATTGTTTAATTAATTTAACGTTGTTAATTTATAGTGTGCTAAGTGTTAAATAACATTACAAGCCGCCAGTAAATCAATCTAATTATTAAATCGTAGTATTATTAACTAATCAATATGCCTCCTAAAAAACAAAACGTGACTGTACACACGTGCAGCACCTGCTCTCTAAATATTAAGGAAAATCAAGCAAGTCTTATGTGTGCATCCTGTCGTACATGGGTACATCTTAAATGTACCACCTTGTCAACAAAAGAATTCAACGAGATCGCTCGCATCACTAAAAAGAATGGTCCCACATGGAAATGTGATTCCTGCAAAAGTGAGGTTAGCATAATTATTCCTGAGGATGCAGTTGATACCTCGGACGATGACACGGTAGCAATGAATAAAATTAATGACTTGTTTGAAAAGAAACTTCAATCCCTTGCAGTCTCTTGCAGACAGCTTTGCAGCCAAATTTGATCGTTTCAAGACATCTATGGAAGGTAATGTGGCTAGCATCAGAGACGAGGTGAATAAAATTGCTAAGCAAAATAACACATTAACTGACAAGTGTACTCGTCTTAATAACAGGATTGCATTAGTGGAGGAAAAACTCAAGTCTCATCCTGATTTGTCTGTATCCACTGAGGATATTATTGCTGAACTGGCTGAACGGGAAAAACGCCAATCAAATGTAATAGCCATGAATGTGGCTGAATCAATAAAAGTCGATGGTCAAGATCGTTTGGAGGAAGATAGAACAAAAGTCCTCGCAGCACTACCACCCAGTCTCGCTAGCAACACAATGAATTTTAGAATACGGCGACTTGGTCGTCCGTTAGCTGGCCGTACACGGCCGTTACTCAGTGAAACACCAACACCAGATGATGCGTTAACTATTCTCAAATGGAAATCAACAGCTGAAGCAGAAGGACCTCAGATTACCTTCAAGTCTGACTTAACACTTCTTAAAAACCTAAGAGCTGAACTTGACGCCATAATAAAGGGTGGTGATTTAACAAAAACCATTAAATATATCAATTTCATTCCTAAGATCGTTACTAAGAATTTTCGCCCGCTCACCAAGAAGAACCCATCCAACAGCGCTGATAATTAATTATCAGAAAGTGAGGGGACTGAGAACAAAACTAAACAGGTTCCTAACATCGTCGTCAGCCAATAACACTTAAGTATTTTGTATCACCGAGTCTTGGCTCCATCCAGCTGTACTAGATGGTGAAATTATAGATAATACTTATTCAATTTACAGGAAAGATAGAAACCCTTCAACCAGTGGGTATATACGTGGCGGAGGAGTATTTATAGCAATAAAACGCTCATTTCAATCTGAGCTCATCACAACTCCTGACAATAGTTTGGAGCAAGTATTTATTAAGGTTAAGTGCAATACTTTAGATATAATAATCGGATGTGTTTATCTGCCATCACAGTCAACACATGAAGTTTATAACACTCATCTTCACCAAATATCTTACCTGAGAGAAAAATTTAAAAATGCCAAGCTCGTTGTCATAGGTGATTACAACTTTCCCCGCCTTGACTGTGAAAACTTACTATATGAGGTCTATGCATCGCTGGGATGCACACAATTCAACGACATTCTAAATGAACATCAAGGATTGCTGGACCTCTGTTTCTCCAATTTTGATGTCAGCATTCAAAATACCCAGTCCATCACGTCTTTAGAGAAATATCACCCAGCTCTAGAAGTCACAATAGACATATTACCTGGTTTTAGCCAGCTAATATACCATCGTTATCATTTAAAAAAGCGGACTACGCAAGTCTAAACACATTTTTCTTAACGACCGATTGGTCACAGTTATACAGTCATGAATCTCTAGACGATAAAGTCAATTATTTGTACAAGATAATCAAAGATGGTATCTCGCTCCACGTACCAGTCTATATAAATAAGCTAAGTAATTATCCATGTTGGTTCTCAACTGAATTAATTCGCAAAGTCAGGCTAAAAAAGGCAGCTCATTCAATATATAAAAACAAAGAATCCAGTCAGACCTATAAAAAATTTAGCCAACTCAGACGCGAATGCAAAGAACTCAGTGTGAGGAAGTCAGCAACTTATTCGCTGCTTTCTTTAAAAGTGTATATCAGACAGAGGTACAGCAGCCAGGATTTGTCCCTACACGCGACTTTAGATAACTTAGAGGTAACCACTGACAATGTCTTTAGATCAATTTCATCATTAAATCCTAAAAAAAGGTGCGGGACCTGATGGGATCCCCCCTGGAATACGGCTCAGTTGTTTGGTCTCCATATACAGATATTCTGATCAGTAGAGTTGAGAAAGTCCAGAGAAAAATGTGTAAGATATTAATTTATCATCATGCCCAGCCAACGCGGAACATCTCTATGGAGGAAATCTGCTGTCAGTACAAAATTAATAGTCTTAGGCCGTCAAATTGCTGATCTGGCCTTTTTCTATAAAGTGGTGAATGGACTCATTGATGCACCTGAGATCAACAGTAGTTTCGAATTTGCACCTGTAAATTTAACACTAAGACGCAAACGTCTGCTTAAAATCACTAAATCCACTAAAAACTATGTTGTGAATGGACCGCTCAATCGCATTGCAAACCTTGTCAACTCGCTACATAACGACCTGGATTTCTATGGAGGAACATATAGTAACTTCATCACAGCCACGAAGAACAAGCTACTCAACTATCATTGATTAATCAAACTTGAATTTTATAACTAATATTATTACCCTTGTCTTGTTGTATTTTCCCTTATATTAAATATTAATTATTCAAATGTATATTGCCGATTGGCGTTGGTTTAATTAAATAAATAAATAAATAAATAAAAAAGTGCAGGTAGAAGTAGAGACGATGAAACAAAGGTTTGTCCTGGTGTGCAGGATATAAATCCTTCCCGTGACCTAAAATTAAAATTTATGCGAAATCCGTGAAGGGTAAAAGTGTAGTTATCGAAACGTTTTTGAAAAAAAAACGAATATTTTTACAAAATGGCGTAGGTTTTAAAAAAAAGTTTCGTATTTTCCGTTTTTTGTGGTTCGGATTTTTTTAAAAATAAAAAAAATATATATATATTTGAGCAATTCACAGCCTGTCGTAAAGCATCGTAAAATTATAAAAAAACAAGTGTAAAAATTATAATTTTACGATGCTTTACGACAGGTTGTGAATTGAACAATTATTTAAGAAAGCTCTGTGTAAAATTTCATGTGAATCGGTTGAGTAGAACTTGAGATATCATGCACACCGTTTCTAGAATAGTTATGAGAAAAACGAGTTTAAAGTTTGAGAACTAGTCGCGCGCAGTCGGAGTCGGAGTCACAAAATAAGCTGTATCTCGGAAAATAATTTGAATTTCGAAAAATCCTCTTAGGAACATATACTATAAAAATATGAAAAAAAAACGATTTTTTCGATTTTCTAAACCAGAATACCCCCTTATTATTATACTACATTTTCAAAACAAGGTGCTAAGAGACATTGTAAATGCTCCTTGGTACTGCAGAAACGCTGAAATTCATCGAGACCTAAGGGTGAATACCGTCGCCGAATAAATAAGGAGTCAGGCAGGTGCCCACTACAAAAGGCTTTATGCACATGAAAGTAACATAAAGGAGTTAATTATATACCATATATGTATGAATATTATTATTAATTTATATGTAATTTGTTTTTAAGTTATTCAAATCAAACTGCTGGTTAGTTTTTTGGGAAAACTTTAGTATACCCAGAATTTCGTGAATAACCTATAGTTTGTGAGATATACTATATGCGTTTAAATTTGTATCTGTATAAGGAAAAAGTGTTCACAACTCAAAACAATTATAGCTTGAAAAATCTTGAAAAGTATTTTTTATTATAGTTAATATAGAAAAAAGAATCCAGCGAAAATACAAACAAAGAAAAATCTTTGAAAATCTTACATATTTGGTGTTTAAGATGTGGCAACGCTCGTTTTCCTCATAATTGTAAACAATCTAACCTTTTCAACGATGAGTGTGCTAAGTGATTTTTAAATTAATAAAATTAGGTTAAATATAACAAAATAAAAGTGAAATATAAACTTATTTCAATGTTTAGAGTGTATATTTAAATATACGGTGAAAAATGTGAAAAGATTTAGTGAAACATTGTGAAATACTAAGTGTTATTAATACAAATTTTTGAATTTTTAATCGGGAATATTTTGAAAAATATATGAGTTAGGAACTTTATTTTTGAATATTCCTACTCAGGAGAAGCTCCCCTATCACTACATACCCCGGATAGAGGAGGTAACTTATTTTCAACATTTAACTTCTGTTGAATTATTTTTGCTCACGGAATAACAAAAGTGTTGCATTCTCACTAATAATCAGTGCTACCTTACGTTCATAGTTTGTGAGATATACTATAAGCGTTTAAATTTGTATCTGTATATATAAATAAAACAAATAATACCCCAGTGACAGGAAATACACAAGTATAACACATTAGTTATCCGCATAGAATTCTTACTGCGCTTCAAAATATTAACCCTCGGTCGGGCGTGCTCAGTTCTTTTGCGCTGAACTCCCTTTTGGTTTGGCGGTCTTCGGCCGCGCTTAAAAACATATCCCTGGCCGATCCAACACCCGGATTTATCAAGATAATGAGAATTCTGAAAGATTTTACATTACTCATCACACGATAATGAATTTAGTTATGACGTCATAATCTTTTCTTTTCTTATATTTATTCCATTACAAAATATGGTACACTAATTTTTTGCTTGTTTAGTTTTATATAGAATTAAAGTTCTTGCACTATTTGATATAAAATAAATCGTCTATCAGCACATACCCCATTTATATCGGAATTGGGCACAATTCCGATTTCTTTGGCGCCGCGATTTGAAGGTACAGTTGGAAATAGGAAGTCCTCCTGATTAAAAAATATATAGGGTTATAGGTACCGCAAACGCTTAGTTTACGAGATATTCGACCTTAAAAATTCCCAAAATCGAACATTTCAACAAGCTATTTTACCACATTAAACTCACTTTACATTCACATTTTTCACTTCAAATTAATTAAATGAAACTATATACTTTTAAATAAATCCACATTTTACACTTTTAACAGTTTTTTTTTTACCGAAGAAATCTTTATTTGAAAAATTACATTTTACATACGTAGTGAACATCATGTGTGTGATAACAATTACGACGAAATGGAGCGCTGCCATGTTATAATAAGGAAACTCGCTGAAACTCCTTTTTTCCCAAAAATTCCTCTATCCATTCATATGGATTTGTTCTTTATTTAATTGGGTCGGCTTTAGTATACCATCCCACGATTTCAAGGTTAAAAGTGGTATGGTTAGATTGGGCTGATGCTCCAGATTAAGAAAATATATAATTATAGCCGCCGCAAACTTATAGTTTTCGAGATATATGCATTTAAAGTTGAAAATTTCGCAAATTTAATTTGGCAATTTCTCAATTTATAGTAACTTTTTCTTTTCATATTATGCACTTTTTATACACTTACACTTCACTACAATATTTCTACATATTTATTTTTTATTAATATTATAGATATTTGCTTAAAATAACCATTTTATATTTTACATAAATATTATTACACGCACAATAACAATAAGTGTTCCGTGTTGTCAAACAATAAGTATTGCCATATCTACACATTTATCAAACGAATAAAAAATCGGTTTATACGCCAAATACATAAATCATTATCCCTTTTCTTGCTATATGATGAGTAAAAATCAAAAAAGGAGTTTTACTCGAAAAAAAACCTGGAACACCCTGGTGTTGGCACACCCCGGTGTTGGATCGGCCAGGGTTATTTTTTTGAAGTGCGGCCGAAGGCCGCCAACGCAAAAGGAAGTTGTACTCAAAAAAAGCTGACACACCCAGGTGTTGGATCGGCCAGGGTTATTTTTTTTTTTTGAAGCGCGGCAGAAGGCCGGCAACGCAAAAAAGAGTTTTACTCGAAAAAAACTTGACACACCCTGGTGTTGGATCGGCCAGGGTTATGGTTTTTATAGGATGTTGATTCTCGTATTTGGGGTATAATCAGTTTACTCTATTTCTTTTAAATATTTTACAAATGATGTCGATAAGGTAACACTGATTATATGACAGTTTGTAATTCATTTGTTATTCTTAAATAATCAAATTCAACAACAATTTAAATGTTTATTAAAAGCTATTTTTGCACTATATTATATAAAATAAATGTGTGCAAATGAATAAGTGATGTGTTAGCGTATATAAAAGTGAAAAATAGAAGTGCAAAATTAATTTTATATATCGAAAATATGTAATTAAAATATTGCAAATTTTCAACTTAAAACGCGAATAACTCGAAAACTATAAGCTTCCTGCGGCTATAACCATATATATTCGTGATCTGGAGAATCTCCTCTATCCGACCAATTTATTCCCGAAATCCTGGGATATTATATAAAATAAATATGTTAAAGTTACTATTTGGTTTGGTTTGGTTAAAGTCTCTCTAGAATCCTCACATAAAATGAGACATTGTCTACTTTTCCGGAAGAGAAATTGTGAAAAATATTTTGTTTTCTATTTCAATAATTAATTTTTTAAGTCATTTTGACAGAATATTTCGAAGAGCTTTTGTGTAAAAGCTTTTAGCAAAGTTTGTTACCTTTTTTTTAGCTGTGTTTATACAAATACCACAATGAAACATCATAGTATTGTTACCAGCAAAATACTACATTGCTCATATAGTATTTTGCTGGTATTTGGTGACACACATATGGTATTTGTACCATATATGGTATTGTTACTACATGTCTGCCTCAGGTATAAAGTTTCCCCATTTAATTTACTAAACAAATAAGAAATATTATATAGTAATATTATATATGTATATTGTCACCTTATATACAAAACAGCGTATTATCAAAAATAAAGGGGAATGTTTAGTTTAGTATCTCATTTTGAAGAGGTTTTGCGCAAAGGGGGAGGGGGCTGGGGGCTTGGTACCCCCCTCATTTGAAAGGTAATGAATGGAGCTTTTGAATAATAGCACCCTTCCCCCCCTAGGACCACGGGGGGCTCCAGGGCAGCCTCCTGAAAATGGTGTAAAATCGCAGTTTTTCCATACAATTTTCACTAATTATTATAAAATGTATGTATTTTTACGCATAGAGTGACTCTATGTTTATTATTTTTATTATTTCAATGAATTAAAGTGGAAATCCACTTTATTTAAATAATAAAAACACTGAAAATTAAAAACCGATACATATACAGGTAATACCAAGATAACCCAACCAACCATTTATACAAGACCCTGAAAAGTGGGCAATATATTACGTCCATATAACGAAAATTTTGAATAAAAAATCGCGCGATTTTCAGTATAATATATTACATTGAAACAAGCGCCGCAGGCGAAAATTTGGAATAAAAAATCGCGCGATTTTTTATTCAAAATTTTCAGTATAATATATTACATTGAAACAAGCGCCGCAGGCGAAAATTTGGAATAAAAAATCGCGCGATTTTTTATTCCAAATTTTCGTTATATGGACGTATTTTGTTAATACTTTCAACCTTCGATCCGAAACGAGTCCTATGTAAAGTAACCCAAATGTATATAAGACCTACCATTTTGATTCGTTGGGTTATTACTGTCTTCCTTTTGTGCTTATTTTCTTCGTCGTTTGACAGTTCAAATTCAGTAATTTGCTTACATTTAAAGGAACAGTATAACACGTAATTTAAAGCTGTTTTATTTATTAAATTGTACATAAAATTGCAAATTAAAATTCATAATTTATCATTAATTCAATTAAATATATTTCAAAGAATGTATGTGTGTTAAATTGGTTAAATTTTTTGCAAGCAGTGCAACAAAAACTTCAAAAGAAGAGAGGCATTGTTTGAGCAAATGTGAAAATGTGCGTTTTTTGCTTACTTATATCTAAAAAACAAATTAACATTTAACAATAAATTTACATTTAAACCAAAGTTTAATTCATTGGCTATCCGTGCTATATAAATTTAAAAAAATCCGTGCACGCATTTAAGAGGAATAAGCAATGAAAATGAGATACTAAAGTAAACCCAACCCAAAATAAATGGAAAGCGCTAACAGATATAATAAACAAAATTTAACCATTTTATAACGAAAACTCAAATTTTGTTTCAATATCAGTGCAAGATAACCAAAAAATATAACCACTTTGAAACGAAACTCAATATATTTTTTTTTATTTTAACGCAGAAAAAAGTACTATGCGAAAGTACTTCAGTCACCCCGGGTATTCGCTCGACCAGGGTTATTTTTTAAAAGCGCGGGCGAAGGCGGCCAAAGCAGAAAGGAGTACTACGCAAAAGTACTTCAGTATAGTTAATATAGAAAAAAGAATCACGCGAAAAAACAAACAAAGAAAAATTGTTAAAAATCCTACATATTTGCTGTTTAAGATGTCGCAAGGCTCGTTTCCCTCATAACTATAAACAATCAAACCTTTTCAACGATGACTGTGCTAAGTGAAGTTTAAATTAATAAATTTAGGTAAAATAAAGCAAAATAAAAGTGAACTTATTTCAATGTTTAGAGTGTATATTTAAATATACAGAGTGCAAAACGTGAAAAAATTTATTGTAACATAGAGAAATACCATGTGTTATTAGTGCAAATTTTTGAACATTTAATCGTGAATATTTTAAAAAATAAAAGTAATTTTTATATTTTTGGATATTTCTTGGGTTGGGTTTACTTTATTTTATCATTTTCACTGCTTATTCCTCTTAAATGCGTGCACGGATTTTTTTAAATTTATATAGCACGGATAGCCAATGAATTAAACTTTGGTTTAAATATAAATTTATTGTTAAAAGTTAATTTGTTTTTTAGATATAAGTAAGCAAAAAACGCACATTTTCACATTTGCTCAAACAATGGCTCTCTTCTTTTGAAGTTTTTGTTGCACTGCTTGCAAAAAATTTAACCAATTTAACACACATACATTCTTTGCAAAATATTTCATTGAATTAATGATAAATTATGAATTTTAAGTTGCAATTTTATGTACAATTTAATAAATAAAACAGCTTTCAATTACGTGTTATACTGTTCCTTGAAATGTAAGCAAAATTACTGAATATGAACTGTCAAACGACGAAGAAAATAAGCACAAAAGGAAGACAGTAATAACCCAACCAATCAAAATGGTAGGTCTTATATACATTTGGGTTACTTTACATAGGACTCGTTTCGGATCGAAGGTTGAAAGTATTAACAGAATACGTCCATATAACGAAAATTTGGAATAAAAAACCTGCGGCGCTTGTTTCAATGTAATATATCATACTGAAAATATAATGAAAATTTTGAATAAAAAATCGCGCGATTTTTTATTCCAAATTTTCGCCTGCGGCGCTTGTTTCAATGTAATATATTATAATGAAAATCGCGCGATTTTTTATTCAAAATTTTCGTTATATAGACGTAATATATTGCCCACTTTTCAGGGTTTTGTATAAATGGTTGGTTGGGTTATCTTGGTATTACCGATACATATACAATTTTTAATTTTCAGTGTTTTTATTATTTAAATAAATTGGATTTCCACTTTAATGCATTGAAATAATAAAAATAATAAACATAGAGTCACTCTATGCGTAAAAATACCTACATTTTATAATAATTTGTGAAAATTGTATGGAAAAACTGCGATTTTACACCATTTTCAGGAGGCTGCCCTAGAGCCCCCCGTAGTCCTAGAGGGGGAAGGGTGGTATTATTCAAAAGCTCCATTCAATACCTTTCAAATGAGGGGGGTAGCCAGCCCCCTCCCCCTTTGCGCAAAACCTCTTCAAAATGATATACTAAACTAAACATTTCCCTATTTCTTCTGTGGAGAAGCTCCCCTATCCGCACATATATACGGAATTTTTTTTTTACCCCTCCGCCAAAGTAATCGGAATCGTGCCCGGAATTGTGCTGCAACTCTATATATATATATATATGTATATACTTGATCTGAGATGCTATCCTAGACCACAGCCCCGAGGTGTTTGTAGTTTTTTGTTTCGAACAACATTCGACCATGTTTCAAAAATAAAATACCCTGGTCGGACCAACCTAGACGTTTTCAGTCCTTTCGCGTTGAACTTCTTTTAGCGTGGCGACCTTCTGAAAGATTTTACACTACTCACTACACGATAAAGAATTTTATATTGACGGTATATTTTTTTTTAATTTTTTATTCGTTTACAAAATATTGTAACACTTCGTTTTTGCTTGGTTGTAACCATTTTCGTAACTTATGAATAAATGGCTTTCAAAGAAAGCTAAATATGGAATTGAAGTTACTTTTTAAGAACAAAACAAATGGGTAGAACTGAACTATGGAAAAGTTAGTAGATATAACACTAAAAATATATGTATGTGCAAAATTCATTATAAATAACAGGAACACGCACTTGAAATAGCTGAAAATTTGAACTTTAAATGCAAATATGTCAAAAACTTATAGTGAGCGTCTACTATATGTACTTATATATTTTTTTAATCCTTATCCGTAGATACCCATATACCCGAAATCGGGCGATGCTATTCTAAAGTCCAGCCCCGAATAATCATGTTTTTGTTTATTTTCATTCCTTTTACAACGTATAGTAAGACTCTTTTTGATTGCTTGGTACCATTTTATTGTATGAAAAAATTTCACCCATTAATTTTTCTATAATTCTCTGCTGACCTTGACAACGACTTCTATACCCTATAGTTCAAAAAAAAAATTAAATTATACTGACAAGAAAAAGCATTCAAAGTTCTTAATGATGGTATTCTCAAATACCATTGCAATTTCCCATTTTCATATTTTAGAAGTTATTTATGTATTTATTATTGTAATATATAATTCTGTAGTATTAATATAAGCAAATACTTTTATAACATAAGATGGACTACTAAACAGATCAAATCTTTCATCAGATCAAAGCATATAAGGCATGTATATTATCGTTTTAAAATTCACCATTAAACAATTTCGTATATAAATTGATACATCATTAGTGATATTCCATTGTAAAACACACCTTGCACTTTTTTTCATTGTTTACCCCCTTACACTATTAAGATCAACGTTCACTAACGATCAACTTAGGATGTCGTCGGCCCACACAAGTTTTCTATTTTTACTTAAAATAAAAAAGTTCGTGTGCATCTATGAACTCTTCACATACTTAGCAAAATGGCGACTTTTCTACCAGCTTCACAAAAAAATTACTACACATACGACAATAAATATAATCGATTTTGAGTAAAATGAAATTTTTCTGATAGACAGATAATCGATACATTTCAAACCTGCCAATATTACTATCAGTCTCTGCAAGCCATAGTTTAACTCACACTTCCATCGTAGCAGAATTTAAGTCGCCTTTTGTTTTCTGTTTATATCCACAGTGTTATTAAAACAATAGTAAACGTGACATAGAAAAACTCGTCCAAAAATAGAATGAAAAATATCAGTAACATAGAAAAATTACGCCCTTTAATTTGCTAATATTTGAAAATTATTTGCGAAAATCTCGAAAACATTTCTCATTATTATTAAAACAATAGTAAACGAGACATAGAAAAACTCATCCAAAAATAGAATGAAAAATATCAGTGTGGCATTCAACCACAAAATTCATATAACATTGAAAAATTACGCCCTTTAATTTGCTAATATTTGAAAATTATATGCGAAAATCTCGAAAACATTTCTCCTGACATATAGTATGTAGTGTTATATCCCTGACAGACGATAGCGCTAAATTGCATTAGCGGGATTAATTTGCATTATCTTGCAAATTTAACCCATGTTAATGCGAACTAGTAATGCACAAAAATTACGTGTATTTAGCTGAATTTACTAAATTTGATTAAGCACCAATGCCCAAAAATTACCAGTTTTTGCTATTGTTTGACAGATGTCGCTTGAAATCTGCCGCCTTCTTTGCGTTTAAAGCAACAGATGTAAACAGTTTTTATATTGCTAATTAAATTATGTGCAACTATAGTTAAGTTGTAGAAAGTTAACAACGCACAGTTTGCTATCCATTTTTCCAGTATTCCTAACTTTTTCGCACACTTTTTTCGCGTTACAATCAAGTATTGCGTTTAATTGCTCTTTATTTTTAAAGTAATTAATAATAATAAACGAATTTTTTGGTTTTATTCATACTGATTTTGCAAAAATACCAATTTTTTTTTTTTTGTGAATAAACAAATCTCAGAATCAGCTGTCTAAATGCATAATTCTGCCGTCTGTCATCACAAAATTTCAATGCGCATTAGCGTTTCTTAATCGGCATTAATTTTTCTTGTCTGTTCGGGCTATTATGTATGTATATATCCTATGTTGTAATATTTCTGTTTCCTATACTTTAACAATTAGTGAGATTAACCAGAGAACGTACATTTATAAAGAAGGTTCATGGTGTGCCGATTGTCAAAACGTTACTCTTTTTGGAGGGTTGAGGTTTCTATTAGTGGATTTCACCACAAAAATATTATTAGCGGATTTCACCAATATTTAACATGAGGTTAAATGAGAAAAGTGATGCTAATTTCAATGTTTAGAAATGTACGCTTACGGATTCGCGTGTTTACAATGCGCAAACGATTATGGATATCATTTATAGATATTATGAAAGATATACATACATACATATGTACATATTTGATATCAAAGCACATAAGTATTCATGTACATACATATGTGCAATTTGACATATTTAATGATGAATTCTATTAATCATATTTGTATAATTACCTAAATTTTATAATTAATATAATTATAATTAATAAAGTTTTGTTAAGTTATTATATGGTGTTATATACACATTTATGTATTTGTTTGAGTTGGTCATTAAAAGTTTTGATAACGTTTTAAAAGACTATGCCGTCGCACAGACTCACATATGTAAGCATGTAAAAAGATTTTATAAAACCATACGCATAATGTTCACATATTCACATACATATGTTGTTGTTTTTTTTTTTTTTGTTTTTTTTTTATGGATACGCCAAAGGTGAGTGTAAATCTTCAAAAGATATTGTTGGCCCGTACCAGCAATTATGCCCGATTCGCAAACAGGGCATATGTGCTAAAGCACCCCCTTGCCCACAGACCTGTGTTTCCCTGCGGAACTGCCTGTAGGCTTTCCTTCGCAGAGCAGGTATTGTTTATGTATATAACAGCTACTTTATATATATTTTCTTATTGTGTCATAGGTTTGCAGCATCTCGGGACTGCACTCTCAGTCTAACAGCGATTTCGTCTTCTCCAACCCTTTGCATAATATACGCTATTATCCCACATACAATATCCCATGCTAGATGGGAAGTTAGCATACAACTTACTACGTCCCTTGAACGTATGGGTAGGGGCTCTCCTAGTTTATCGGAAAGTATTTGCCTTTCCTTTTGGAAGCGGACACATTCCACCAGTACGTGGTCTGCTGTTTCAATATAATTTTCGCAGTGCATGCAGAGAGGAGATTCCACATGCTTGAATTTATGCAGATAGCTTCTGAAGCAGCCGTGGCCAGATAGAAACTGCGTAAGGTAGTAGTTCACCTCCCAATGATCCCGCGTAACCCATTCTCTAACATTGGGTATCAGAGAGTGGATCCACCTTCCCTTTGTTGAGTTCTTCCATCTCTCCTGCCACTTCCGGAGGCATTTCGCGTCGATTTTTATCAGTTCTTGTCTATATTGGTTGGGTGATATGTTAGCCCTCATATCTCGGACTGATGAGCAACGCTCAGCTGCTATGTCTAAGGGGAGTCTTCCCGATATAACATGGATTGCATCATCCGATACTGTTCTGAATGCACAGCAAGTCCTCAGTGACGCCAGTCTGTGTACCGAAGCAACTCCTCTCATATACGAGCTATGTCTAATAGCAGATATCCAAATTGGCGCCGCGTACAGAATGATGGAGCTACTAACGCTTGTCAGCAACTTTCTGACTAGTTGTCTGGGGCCTCGCATATTGGGCATTATTCTTGCTATTGCCGACACAGATCACGCCGCTTTGATGTGTGTGGCCATTAGGTGCTGCTTGAATGAGAGTCTGTGATCTAGGATTACTCCAAGATATTTGAGATGTGGGCTTGACTTTATGGTGTGCCCATCAATACATAACTCCATTGATTCCACTGTTTTTCGGCTGCTCATTAAAACCACATCTGTTTTGTGTGCAGCTAGATGTAAGCCAGCTGTCTCGAGCCATTTTTTAATATTGTTAATGCTTACAGTACACTTGTTTCTAGCTTCGTCTAGGATTTTCGCTACTACTACGACCGCAATGTCGTCCGCGTATCCTACTATTTTTACCACCTCAGGCACCGCGACTCTCAGGATTCCGTTGTACATCACGTTTCAGAGTACAGGGCCGAGGACTGACCCTTGCGAAACGCCGCCTGTTACTTTATATGTTTCAGGTTCATATTCTGTATCGTACACTAATACTCTGTTTTCAAAGTAACTTGCCACAATTAGGATAAGGTAGTCCGGGACCTTTAACTCTACCAGAGATCTAATAATTAGATCCCAGTTCGCTGAGTTGAAGGCGTTTTTTATATCCAGGTTGATGACAACGCAGTACTCTTTGTCACCCCAACGCCAACTACTCCCTTCCAGTGCTTTTCCCGCTATTTTGGTAACCGCATTTATCGCATCCACTGTGCTACGTCCTTTCCGGAAACCGAACTGCATTGGGTTCAACCCAGAGTCTCCTTCAGTATATTTCTCTAGCCGCTTACAAATAATTGTTTCGAAAACTTTTCCAGCCGTATCTAGCATTCATAAGGGCCGATATGACGAGGGTTCTTCTGGAGGCTTATCACCTTTGGGCAGAAGAACGAGGCGTTGACGCTTCCAACATTTGGGAAAGATCCCTTCCTTCAAGCAGCTTGTGTATGCGTTTTGGAACAATGTTGGCTTTCTTTGGATGATACGCTTAGTTACGAGGTTGGGTATTCCGTCCGGGCCGATTGCTTTGCCAATCTTGATTCTTTTCACCGCCTTTTGTATTTCTTCGTGGGACACTTCATCGATTTCATCCAGATGAATTTGGAAAATCGGCACTTGCATAGGTTCGCATCTTGGGAATAAACTATGGACTATCTTACGTAAAATTGCGGGAGATATAGGTGGTTTTCTTTATCTACCTATTCTTTGCATTACAATTCGGTAGGCTTTTTCCCAAGGGTCGTTATCTACCTCTGAGATAAGTTGATTAAAGGCATTTCTTTTGCTGTTGGCTATGGCCTTATGCAGTTCTTTCCTTTTTTTCCGAAAGTTTATAAGAAGTTCTGCGAAGTCACCTCTTCCTCTAGCACGTTGCTGTCTACGTCGAAACTTTAGACATTCAGCTCTCAGTTGCGCAATTTCTTCAGACCACCAGTATACCGGGGCTTTGTTTCTTCCGTCTTTTCTTCGTGGCATCGTGACATCGGCTACCGTTACAAGTGATTTTGTGATGTGCTTTATCTGCTTCCGAGCGTTCCCGTAGATCCTCTTTTACTTGGCTTATGGCGTATTCGAGCATTTCTGTATCACAGGCTTTTGTTTTCCAGCGTCTTATTATGTTTTTAGGTGCGAAAATACCAGAGGTTTGCTTATTCTGTGTATTGATATCAAAGATTATGGATTGATGGTCACTATGTGTATAGATGTCTGAAACTCTCCATGCGGTTTTCGTTGCTATCGACGATCTTGCGAAAGTAAGATCAATATACGATGACCCTCTTCCTTTCATAAATGTTGGCTTGTGTCCGTTGTCAAGGAGTATAAGATCAAGATTTGCAAGCGACGACAGATGATGTGTGATGAGCCCCTCGCATACATATGTATGTATGTATGCACATGTGTAAATTTGTGTGCACGTAAACAAATTTGAAAGAATCATTCGCATAAAGTTTGTTAATTTGTCTACACACCAATTTGTGTGTAAATATATACACCCATTGTTTCATACAAAAACTCCGTTGTCACAGACAACCAATTGCCGAACTTCACGTTTTATTAAAAAGTCAAACATTGTGTTGTTGGTAGAAAATCCCAGCTGTGCCGAGAAAAATAAACGAATGGCCGCCGATTGTCACCGTTTTCCTTGCCGCTGTACAGCTTCGCCTACAAACCAGCGTAAATATGTATGTTTGTGTGTGTGCTTGCTTACATATCGACGCAGCTGCGTAAAAATATTTCAGAATTACAAAATATTTTTTACATTCCTTGACAAATACAGTCAATCCTGGTTATGTGCCACATTCAAAGATACATATATTTGTAGTTAGTTTAAAATCAAAATATAATATGGTACATAAGCGAGTGGTACTTAAAACAATAATTTCCATGTATTTCAAAAAAAAACAAAAACCGTGAGTTGCAGCAAGATATAATATAGGCTGTTAAGAGTGATGAGGGCGGAATTTGATTTTCATTTAAGCGGAGTACTACTTAACCGGGATTGACTGTACACATAAATCAGAGGAATATTGAATATTTTCTTTGAAATATTTCTCGACTTGAAAATCGACAAATAAACTATGTTGGCAATTTTATTCTATATACATATATATTTGCGGAGTTGTCACTTTTTCCTTCCATAAAATTTCAGAATATATTCAATTTATGATTTTTAGCTTTTGAAATCGTCGCGAAAAGACGCTTTTAGAATATGCTTTTTGAAAGTACGTTTACGTTCATGAATGAAAATTTTGTTGTTGGGTAATTTGCTATAAATTTTGACGTCGGCAATTTGGCTGCCATATTGGTTTCTGATGCTTTTTCAAACGATTGTTGTTTTTTTAGAACAATATTTGTAATTTTTGCGGGTGACATATCCACATGTGAACGTATGTAAGTATGTAGATTGTGTATGCATTGTTTGTGTGGGAATGTCATACGCACATATTTACATGTGTACTCATATTGTAAGTATGTATGATGATTTTTGAGACTATTGTTGTTTTTCCAGAAGAATGTTTGTATTTTTTGATTTACATGCGTACGCATATATTATTTGTGTGAGAATGTCATACGCGCATACATACATACATATTTGTGTACGTAAATACAGAGAAGCGCGCCCTTTTTATATTGCTGATGAATGATAATATTGATTTGTACTTGCATACATATGTACATATCTGCAGGATAGATTTACATATATTATTATTGTAATATATTATGTTTTTAGAATATTACGATAATATTTCATATATATAGCCTATATACATGTATACGACATTATATAATATTATCCAAGATAAGAAATATTTAAAAAGTAGTTTTTATTTTGACATTAACTACAAATATTACCATCAAAATAGCATAATTTAATGATAATGTTATCAATTTTGCATGAATTCACAAAAATTCGCCAAATTATATTCATATCAATTGATATGATAGCATGTAAACGTATAAAAATATAAGCCAAAAGGCCATTATGCGTCTGTAAAAGCAATGTACATTTCTGAGCATAATTTTTATTGAATTCTCAGCACTGTTCACTAATTTCTGTTAAAATTTCTCCTGCCGAGCCAAAAGTGGTGAAATCCACTAATAGAAAATTCATGGCTCTTGACAGTTTACATGCTTGTCCGTAGTTGAACCTTCTCTATATTATACGATCTGGATTAACAGCCCTATTCTCATGGCCTCACAAAAATCACCACACTCACTATAGTGATTTTTCTCACTATAGTGATGCTTACCTTATGCTGGCGAAAATTCAAAAGCTCAAATGCTCACTATTATCACAAATATCTGTGACGTGTGAAAGCAGCCAACACAATACAAAAACATCTGTGTTTGTTTTGTTTTACATCAATATTTAACATAAAAAAAAATTGAGTGTTATAACTAGCATAGAGGAACTGTTCTTTGTGTATGCGGCAATTGTTGAGGAGGAGGAATCGGGGGGCAAGAGGAATATTTTGAAAGGTTTACGAGACAAAAGCGATTCTTTTACTATGCAAGACACAACATTTATAAATACATTTCGATTCCCAAAATCGCTATGTAAAGTACTTATTGGTGAATTGGTGCGGCATGATGTGCAGAAGTCGAGTATATCATTTGATCTGCGTTTCCTGGCGTGTTTGTATTTTCACGGGCATGGCTCTTACCAAAAATGCGTTGGTAATAGTTATATGCTCTCTTAGAGTCAGTCCTCTGTGTCTAGAGCTCTGCACTTTATTTCGAAATTAATTGTGGATGTTAAGGGCAGTGAAATTTATTTCCCTTCAAGCGCGCAGGATGTTTCAGATACAAAGAAGGGGTAAGATAAATTAATAAAAATAAATATAAATAAATAAATAAATGTTTTCTTAAAGATTTTACACGAAATTTGGGATCAAGGGCACAATCGGCGCAATCGATTGTACCCACATTGGGATTGTTTCAAACTCAAGCACAGACGCCACTACTCCTCTCTCACTTTTCATAAACCGGAAAGGATTTTACAGCCTTAATGTAGAAGCAGTACGTAATGTTCTATATTATATAAACTATTTACCAATCTTTCTATTAATACATGTGTATATATCTGCATTTTGGCAGGTTTGTGATCATCGACTTCTGTTCACCGCTGTCAACGCGAGATATCCCGGGTCTTGCCATGATTCTGGTATTTGGACCACATCCCCAACACGTATGCACCTCACAAGTACCTATAACATGCAAAGTGATTCGTGGTTGTTAGGTGACCAAGGATACCCATTGGAACCATGGCTGTTAACGCCAGTCGCTGAACCTTCAAATGCAAGGGAAGTGCGTTACGATAAGTTGCACGCCAAAGCACGTAATACCATTGAGAGAGCCTTTGGTGTTTTGAAGTCACGATTCCGGTGCCTCTCAAAACACCGCATTCTTCATTACAGCCCTGAAAAAGCGTCTTTGATTATTTACGCGTGTACAATTCTTCACAACATTTTACTGAACAATGGTGTGGCTGCAGACCTTGACTTCGAAGAAGTTTTAGAAAAATCACAAGACACCGAAATTGTTTTCGAAAACCCCCATTTTAGGGAGGGTGCATCATGTCTTTATAATATATATATGTATGTATATATTTCCAGTGGCGTTATGTACTTAAACTCTGTACATTTTACTCTCTGTATATTTTACTTCCTCTAAGTATGAATAAAAAAACATCTACATATGTTTAAATAATTCATTTTATTTTATTTTTATTTATTTAATTGTTCATACAATTTAGCCATAACCTCTGACATCGAGGTTAGTGCTTGTGTCATTTTGTTCAGTACCCCCGTCATCTGCTCGTTTTGCTCTACAATTTTCTTTTGCAGAGCAATGGCCACCCCTGTCATCTGCACATTTGGCTCTACAATTTTCGTTTGTAGAGCAATGGCCTCCTTCTCTCGCTGTTGCTCCTCCATTTTTTTAGCACTGCTCCAAGCATCTTCGCTGCAGTCAATTTACCTTCAGAAGGGATGTAAGAGGACAAATCTGGAGGTGATGGTGAGGAAGAAAAATTAATAGACAGAGCAGGAAAAGCTAGAGCAGGCGATGTGACTGCTGGTGAGGGCGCTGGAGTGGGCGATGTGACTGTTGGTGTTGGCGAGGAAGTACCATTTAAGTCGTCAAATACTGCTTGCAAGGCTCTCATATGCTCCATCAACGTATCTGTTGGTTTTGAGAGTCCTCCTTCAGAAAGGTGATCCACCCAAGTATAAGACGAACAAATTTCTGAATTGGCACAAATTTCGGGGTTTTCTTTACCAAGTTTGTGGCAGATGTACCCTGCCAAATTTTCAAGCCCGTCGTTGTTGAGAATCTTTAAGTCATCATTTTTTTCAATTAGGTCAGCAAAATTGAGATCAACTGACACTCGTTGAAAAATATTACCTGCAAAAATATAATAAACATATATACATGCATATAAATAAATGGAATAAATTGTTAGTTAAGATTATTATTACAATTAGAATAAATAACAGTGGTTATAGTGGCTTTCTGCGAAGGCTTCTGGCGCGAAGTGCACAAAAATGAATCCACTATTTTAGTACTGTTTTATCCTAAGGGAAATGGAAAAATCTCCATTTCGTAGCACTACTTTTAGCATTGTTATTATTGCATCCGAACACTGCGCAACTCATTTTAAAAAATATAAAATTTCACAATTAATACTACACGCGGAAATACAATTCGAATTCACATTCAAAGGCGCGGGCGAATAATAAGTCAACCGTGACGTCAGCAAGAACAGCTGACTGAAAACAAACATGCGCATTGCGTAATCTCTTTCTCTATCATTCTTGGGTGGCCATGACGATAACGAAGAAACTATTTTCAGTAAAAGATGGCTAACCAAACAGATGCGAAAATTCAATGAGGAAGAGCGAGTAAACTATTCACATCCACGTTCACTACTCGGAATGATATAGGAGGAATGATTACTTTTTTCCGGAGGCTTGAGCAAAAATAACCTAACCGATAACGAAGGCATTAATTACCGATAAAAAACGACAATCGATTAATATCTATGTTGATCTCAATTCATTATTTTAAAAGTGGCAAACTAGAACTATTTTTAATTTTGTAACCTGCTGGCCAGGGATGATGGGTTGCCCAACTTATTCCAGTCTGAGAGTAACTCAAAATAAGCGTTTTTATGACATTTTTCGTTATGGCCAGATTGAAAAAAATTAGATGTTTTGGGCATTTAAATTAAAACATCCAACATTTATTATGATTGCAGTTATTATATATTGGACTTTTAATATATTGTGAAACTACTTAAATCTTTTTTATGATTTTATGGTATATTAAAACAACTAACTGTTGATCTTTCAATACTATATAAGGTGAACTAAGCCTGTTAGTTCTCATCTAATAAATGTTTTTAATTATTTGTAATTGAAATATAATTCTACTATGCAAAACCATTCATCAAGTATATTCAAACTTCGAGTTTTCTTTGATTTTCATTGCTTTAAAGTTTTATTAGCGATCTTGAACGGCGGCAACAAATTTCTCCGCGCACATATATTTTTGGTATAATTTCAATCTGGCCGTTCCTGTCATTCCAATTGTAAAAAATCAAAATCTACCCAATCTAGTCAACTGTCAAAGTTCGGTAAGTGAGCGGTGCTCACATTCCCAGTGACAGCAAAGTTGGGCATCTCTTTATCTCTGCTGCTAACTATCAGGTCGCAAATTTGAGACTGTGTTATGATTAGTATCTAATCACAAATTTAGACTTTACTTCAAAATGTTACAAATAGTGGCTAGAGACTGCTTTCAGAATTGCGCTATTAATATATACATATAGTGACGAACACGGCTGCGAGACCAACTCAGAATCGACGATAAATTGCCAGATACAACCAGATAATATAAAAACATAGAGAAGGTGCAGGTTCGATATCAAACATTTGTTTGAATTGAAGTACGGAATTCATCTCACAACCACAGAATTCACGCTGTGAAATGTTAACATTTTTAACAGTTCTATCACATACTCAACCAGTGAATATGAAGAGAAATAAATGTATGTATTTACGGCATATAATGAAATAGCATGTATGCGCAATCAGGGAATATTGAAGAAAAATAAGTTCTATGATATTCCATTTTTAACAGCGAAGAATGTGTACAAATATAACTCTTTCACAACCTCAAGAATATGAAGAGACGTAAATATATGTATGCAAATTAATTCCCGTATTGCGGGAATTTGAAAAAAAATATATTTTTTCTATCTGCCAACGCGCAGAGAAAATGAAACACGTTGTGTCGACTGGATCGCCGGAGACCAAATTCAATCTTTATTTACAAGTTACTAATATTTATACATTTACTTATTATTTAATTAAAGCTATTACATATTGGTTGAGTTTAAAACAAAGAAAGTGTCAATTTACATTAATGTCATATTTAGCATTTTTAGGCAGAACGTTAAGTGTTCTGTTTTGATTTTATTATGCCTTCTTGTGAGGGCTACAAATATTGTTTAGATAAGAATGGTTTATTCTAATGTGAACGGAAAGAGTATATCGAATTCTATTTTAATTTATGAGGCCGCACAACTACAAAGTGTAAAGATTCAATATTGTTTACAGTTATGGTCAAGTGGCTGTGTGGAGGCTGTCATTAACTTGCATGCTCCTTATAATACTCCCAACAAGAGCATTGTGATATTTTCATTCTTCATGTTAGCTTTCAACCAGAGGATCGTTTGTATGTGATACATATGTATGTATGTATGTATGCATGCTTTTGTGTTCAGCAATCCCATATTGACATGTAAAAATAATTATGATATGAGTGTAATTTTGTATGAATGCATGCATAATAATATTTATAGTCAATTTGGACTTGCATATTTAATAATTTTATTTGATTTTTACATAATATACTATACAATAAATATTTTTGTATTACATTTCTTACCAATAGAAATTAAATTTATCGCAACAATATACACATATGTTTGTACATCTTCTATCATATTAATCTTATGTCTCTGCACATGCTCATATCATAATCTTATTATCTGCTCACATAAATGTATGAATACGCATATGCGCATTCAGATATTCAAATCATGATTTTATCACTTATCAATATATTACATGTGCGCGCATTGATCTGCATATTCATATATGTACATTCATTTACACTTATATGTACATATAATTGGCATAGTATACATTGCCGAACAAATAATGCACAAGCATACAAACATACATATGCGTCTCCATGTAAATATGTCACCAACAAAAAATTGAAACATTGTTCTACAAAAACAACAATTGTCTCAAATAGCATAAGCATGGCAAGTCAATATGGCAGCCAAATTGGCGAGTCCAAATATAGTAAATTTTACAACAAAAACGATTTCATTCATAAACGCAGGCGCACATTTCACAAGCGACCTCGCTTCATTCATAAAAACAGACGCCGTAACATCTCCCGGAGCATGCCTTTGCCTACAAATGACTTTTCGCGACGATGGCAAAAACTAAAAATCGTAAATTGAACAACTTTCTGATGCAAACTTGCAAAACAAAAAATTACACGGAGTGACAAAAGTGGCAACATAGCTGTTGTCGATTTATATTTGTCAAGGGAAGCGGTAACAATCGGCGATCGTTTGTTAGTTTATTTCGGCACAGCTCGGATTTTCTACCAACAACACAATGTTAAGGCGCTTTTTCGTCGGGTCAGTGCTTCGACAGATTGACTCTTTGACAAAACGTCAGTTTTGGCCATTGGTTGTCCGTGACAACGGAGATGCGAAAAGATGCGTGCGGCACTTGTTATTTCCTTATGAATGTTTGTACATATGTATGCACATATGTGGCTGGTATTTTCCTTCGTAAACATACAGACAAATGTGCCAAAGAAATAATATACATACATACATATGTATTTGCCTTAGAAATGCTATTGCTACAAATATGGAAATAATAACGAAATAATGCGAATATGCATATTTCATGAAGGTCATTAATTTTTTTTGAAGAATTGAAAGGAATGGCCCAAGACGTGTTTATATGAGCACATTTAAGTTCATTTGGCACATCTTCACTTTGCAATAGTCGAAATTAATATAATTTATTTAAAATTATTTTTTATCTAATTTTTCCCGATTTTGTAAAAAAATTACAATTTTTACCATTTTTTTCAAAAAAAATGGTTCATATGATGCAAAACAATCACGCTTATGTGACTTCGTATATTTTTTCTTCAAAGTATTTCTCTTTATTCATTCTGGCGTGAGATCAGTCGTTTTACATATATTTCTGCCAGAGAACGTGATCATTTCTGCTAAATAGTAGCGAGAATGGTGAATTCCTTTCTTCAATTCAGAGCTGATACTGTTGGCCGTCCAATCGAACCATCATACAGAATTCAATTTGCACCTTCTCAATGATTTTGAATTCTCTGATACAACCAGCCAACGAAATTTGTAGTTGAACAAATATTCGAGGAGCGACTCTACTCTGTAAGGGCTGCCGGTTTGTGCAACGGACAGATATATTGAGTAGTTTACTAAGTTTTTTGAAGGCTTTTATACCCTTATATGTATATTTGAACAGCTGCTGGTAAGGCTTGTTTGTAATTTTTTAATTTTTTTGGAATTGTTTGTTTTTGATTAATATGTTAAAAATTCGGTTTATTATGATAAATTATATGATGTGCTCGGAATTGATGTGTTCACCGAACGCCAATGCTAAAATGCAATTTCTATTTTGAGGATGCACCGCGTCTTGCAAGGACTCTCGAAGCCGATATGAATAAAATAAAGTCATTGATCGATGCAAATTGTCTAATAACAACTCAAGAGGTCGCTGAGAGTTTGAATCATCCACCATTTTTCGTGTTACACAATAAAAAAATCGCGTTTAACCAACAGCAGTTCTTTAACTAAAGAGGTATTTTCCGCCAATACACAGCTATAAAAATTAAATTTGTTACCAAAACAATGGGTTTTTACATGTGCAATCCAAAATACAGTGGATGTTTTCTTCTTTTCACTCGCTACTGCTATTTCTTTAAAAAAAAAGATTTTTTACTTATGATATGCATCTGTATGGTACTCCCGACGAATATTCAATCATCTACTCAATACTGCCAGGGCTATAAGATCTGTTTCCAGCTCTCACGCAAATGCCCAAGAAAAAACATTCCTTATTTCTTGAGCTGTAATCAAGTAATTTTGATAGCTGGTTACGCATTGTGAATGATGCACATTAGAAGTGTGTGATTAAATGTATACTCGATACATTGGAAAGCACTCGCCACTGCGTTAAATTAATTTAAAACTTCCGGTTTATTTTTTATACGTGTACATTTGGGTTTTCAACAATTTTTATTTTTTTTTATTTTATTTTATTTTATTTTATAAAAGCTTACATAATAATACAATTATTATACAAACTTAAGAAAATACGCAGCACTAGCATCATGGGCTATCGGCCGACTGGTTATGTTATATGCGTCGAAGAAGGTCGCTGTCTTTCAAAAAGTTGTAGATTTTCGAAATGTTGTTGCTTGAGGGATCCATCAATAAAATTATTGGATCAGTATTATTGAAGTTTGACAGTCTATGAGTTTGAAGTGCTGGACAATGTTGCAGAAGATGCAATAGATTTAAATCTGAATCACAAAATGGGCATTGGTTGATCTGAGTGCCATTTAGTATGTGAGCGTGTGTGATAATGGAGTGGCCAATGCGAAGTCTGATATATGGAATGATATAATTAGATGAAAGCGATGACGGAAAGGATGGTTTGATACGATTTGAATTTATTCTAGAGTAGTGGTGTCTGTAATTCATCCAATCAAGCGCCAATTTAGTGGATCTTTGTTGAATAATAAGCCGTTTTATATCACTCTTAACAAACAAGGCAGATGTAGTTGTTGGAGTGATGCACACCTCCTTAGCCACCGAGTCCGCAAAAGTATTTCCAATGATTCCAGAGTGACCGGGTATCCACATTATTTTTAGTCTATGTGCTAACGAAAACAACAGCGATCTAATGCCAATAATGACGTCATTGTAGTTACTGCGGTTTTTTAAAGCTTGAAAACACGATAGACTATCTGTACAGATGATGAATTTACCAGAATTTACCAAGGTTTTGTTGGGCATACTGGACAGCTTTGAGAATACCCGTAGCTTCAGCGGTAAAAATTGAACAAAATGGAAATAATAAACCATACGATATTCTTTGTTGGTTATCATCAACTACAGCAAAAGATGTATGCGACGATTTGGAGCCATCAGTATATATAAACTGCCAACCAAAAGATTTGAAGTGCGCAGATAATTCCAAAAATCGAGATTTATACACAGTGCTTGGAGTGATGGATTTGCGAAGAAAAGTAAGATCACTAATGAAAGAAGATTCATTTACTTTCCACGGTGGAATATATTTACTGCAAGGCAGCAATATTTTAAGCGGCAACTCATTGGTTTTAGCAAACAAAGCACTTTTAAAAATAGAAGACGGTATTTTAGGAGACCTCTTTCTGCAAAGTGATGATTGAAAGTCCTTTTTTATAGTAAAATTCTTGCTGAGTATGAGTTTTGAATAAAGCTTATTTAAGCTATCTTCCACTGCATCTTTTAGAGAAGGTAGGCCAGCTTCCGTCAGTATGTTTTTAATTGGCGATGTTGGAAACACTCGAAGAGAACAACGAACTGAAGAATGATAGGGCGCAGCAAGCATCTTTAGATGATTCTTAGAATGATGTCCATAAATTTCCAAGCCATAATTAATTACAGATGAGATGAGGGCTTTAGTGACGTTGACCAGTAAAGCCGAGCCGATGAGTGAGCGCTTACATGAGAGGTATTTAATAATATTTAAATTAACAAAAAGTCTTTTTCTTATATACTGACAATGTTTCTTAAATGTATACTTAGAGTCTAATACAATACCAAGGAACTTAATACTATCTGTACACAAAATGTTTGTATTATCAAATGTGAGCGTTGGGATAGTACATTGATGTTTTTTACAAATATGAAAAAGTTTCGATTTAGGAAAAGATATTGATGTGCCTGAAGTAGAGGACCAACGAGAAAGACGCAATAAAATTTCAGAGAAAGTAATTGTTACTGAAGTCAAATTTGAAGTTTTTGAGAATAAAATTAAATCATCAGCATAAATCTGATGCCGGATAGTAACAAAATCTGATAGAATGGTACTGATTTCATCAAATGCAATAGTAAATAGGATCACCGAGAGCGGTGACCCTTGTGGGGTACCATTATCTAATGGTAGAACAGAGGATGAAACATTGGATATGATAACACTTAATTTACGGTTGGATAGGAAAGATTTGACAAAGTTAAAAATACGAGAACCCACTCTCCACCTACTAAGCTGTCTTAACACTACATGAATCCCAATCCTGTCAAATGCTTTTAGGAAATCTAAAGAAAGAATAGAAACATGATTTTTGTGGGACAGAGTATCAGAGATAAAGTGATCAAGGTGCAGGAGAGCATCCAACGTACCCTGCCCCCTCTTGAAAGCAACTTGGTTGTGCGAAATGAGATTATTAGATTGAGCATACCAGGCGAGTCTAGTAGCAATAATCTTTTCAATCAATTTACCAAGGCAAGGAAGAAGGGAAATGGGACGATAACTGCTGACCACACCAGGAGGTTTACCAGGTTTTAAAATAGGAATAATCGCGCTAGTCTTCCAGAGGACAGGGTAGTTGCCACTGAGAAAAATACTATTGTAAAGTTTGACTAGACGGGATATAAGGAATGGAGGAAGGTGCTTGATGATAAGGTAAGAGATTTTATCAATGCCAGGAGTTTTGCCCTTGACTGACGAGAGGGCTAAATTAAAATCAAGTTCAGATATATCGGCATCTAAATATTCAGCTGATTGAGATAAGGTGGAAGGAGGAAGGTAAGGAGAGCAAAGAGAAGAAAGTTTACTAGAGGAAAAATCAGAAGAGAAATTGGAGTCCAAAGAAATATTGGAAAAGTGGGTGGCAAACTCTAAGGCTATATCTTTGGGATATAGTAGAGTGCCCCGAGGAGTATTTAAATAAGTGATAGGAGAAGAAGGTGATAAACCAGCCAGTCTTTTCATATCAGTCCAGATTTTTCTAGAATCCGAAGAAGAAGTGATATTATTCGTAAATTCTTGGAAACAATGAACCTTAGCAGCCTTAGCTTTATGGCGAAAAAGTGCATTGGATTTTTTGTAAGCTATTAAGTTTGCACTAGAACGTAAACGTTTAAATTGATGCCATGCGATCTGTTTCAGATTTCTTAGTGCAGAAAGCTCATTATTCCACCAAAGAGGAGCAAGCTTGACTGGTTTAGAAGAAGAAAGGGGAAAAGAATAGTTAGAAGCAGAACGTATAATTTTTTGGATTCTAGAAGCCTCTTGATTTATATTGGAAGAAAAGGGGAAATAACGTGAATGCGAAAAACAGGCTTCTTCAAACCTATCCCAATCAGCCGAATCAGTTTTAAACCGAATCCTGGGCTTAAAAAATGAATGAGGGCGAGAAGTAGATATTTTGGAAAGGATGGGAAAATGATCACTGCCATGGAGATCATCAATACAACACCAGGATATTTTTGAGGAGAGGGAGGCAGAACATATGGAAAGATCAATATTAGTGAAGGTAGAGTGAGTGGAAAAATGGGTGGGGGAACCATCATTTAAAACAATGCAGTTGGATCTTAGTAAGGCATCCTCAATGCTACGTCCCTTGGAGTTAGCCGAAGCAGAGCCCCAAAGGGGACTCCAAGCATTGAAGTCACCACACAAGATAAAAGGATTTGAACCGGAAGGAATAAGATTTAAAAATTCAGTAGTAGAAAATGATTGATCAGGAGGGGAATAAGCACAGATGATTGAAATTTTATAGGGGGCGAGGATCTCAATAGCTACAGAAGAAAAAATTGAAAGGGGTATGGGAAGTAATACGTGAGGTAGATTTCTTTTAACTAGGATGGCAACTCCCTGCTTGTTGGTGGTGTTATGTGGGAGATTAATAAAATATCCCACATAAGCCCTAGGGGTAAAAGCTGAGGCATTATAAGATAGGTGAGTTTCATTCAACAGGATAATAGATGGATTGTACGATCCCATAAGTAACTCTAAGTTAATATAATTATTAACATAACCGTTAATGTTCCATTGAAGAAGTGTAATCATATCATATGTAAACTTATAAAAGAAAAAAGTTAAGCTACGAATATTTTATTTAAACTAAATGTCTTCATTGTAAGAAGGAAAATTGGGTAATGCAAGAGGATCTTGCGAGCAGGAGAGGGTGGGGGAGGGTGTGATAGGACAGGAGGAAAGGATATTGAGAGGAGAGTCAGAGATGGATAAAGGGGAAAAGAGAGGGGAAGGAGAAGTGACAGAAGAGGAGGTAGGATGGGTTGGAAGGGATTGTTTAGATGAATTGATGTCTGTAGTTGTTGTTAGATTAGTTTTGGTAGGATTGTTGGATTTGTTATTAGGTGTTGTTTCATTATTGATTTGATTAGTATTGTTAGAAATTTTAGCTATAGAGGCAAAAGAGTTTGCATTAGAAGTTGTATGAGAAAATTGAATTTTATACTTGGTAACAGCTTCACGCATACTACATTTATAAATAGTTTTAATTTTTAATATTTCTTTGGATTGTTGATATTTAGGGCAAGTATTAGATGATGCCGGGTGGTCGCCCGAGCAATTTGCACACATTATTCTCTTACATTCAGTAGGTGAGGTATGATCGGAAGGGAGGTTGCATGAGACACAAGAAGGTGAATTACGGCAGTATTTTGCTGTGTGGCCAATTAATTGACATTGCTTACAACGCATAGGATTAGGGTAATACGGACGGACAGTGAGGTTCCTCCAGGCAACATCAATTCTTTCAGGAAGTTTGTATTTATCAAAAGTTAATAAAACTACACCCGTAGGATTACGGGAGCCGTCAGCAATTCGTGAAAACTTATGTACAGCAGAAACACCCTGCTCCTTAAGACCATCAACAATATCTTCTTCTGATAAGTTATTCAGGAATGGGGCGTATATGGTGCCTTTAACCGTATTCAAAGTATTATGAAGCTTGACATTGATATGACCTCCGCCAGGTAAAATTTTTGCAGAAAGAAATTTGCTAGCTGTTTTGTTGTTATTTACAAAGAGCAGTAGGCTACCATCACGTAGCTCAGTAACTTTACTTACTTCCTTACTGATTGCTTGAATACCTTTATACGTAGCGAAGCATGATGACGAATTAAGTGGCTTGTTGTCGTCCAGCGATGACATGACCAAAAATTTTGGATCATCCGTGTTTGAGACTGGTAATTCTGGAAATTGGTCTAACGGGATCGGATTTGGTTTTTTTCTTTTCTTTTTCATTATTGGAGATAATAGGGAAAACCTATTATCCCCTAATTTGGTGGCCCCAGGGGCCATAGTAAACGCGAATTTTAGTTTAACAAATTAAGAAATTAAGTGATTGAAAAGATATAAAACGATAAAAAATTAATTCACAAACAAAGCACGAGCGTAATATAAACGCAGAACAAACCGTTATACCGTTTTAACAAACTCAATAAGCACAGAGCGAAAAGCAACCGGTTACGATGACAGTTCGACGGTGAATGTTCAACAATTTTATTTAAATTTAACTGCCCTATTCTCATGCCCTCCCAAAAATCACCACACTCACTATAGTGATGTTTTCTCGTGTCTTTGATTATTTACGCGTGTACAATTCTTCACAACATTTTGCTGAAGCATGGTGTGGCTGCAAACCTTGGCTTCGAAGATGTTTTAGAAGAATTACAAGACACCGAAATTGTTTTCGAAAACCCCCATTTTAGGGAGGGTGCATCATTTCTTTATAATATACATATGTATGTATATATTTCCAGTGGCGTTATGTACTTAAATATAAGTATATACATGTAAGTTACTTACTGTCTCTGTACATTTTACTCTCTGTATATTTTACTTCCTCTAAGTATGAATAAAAAAACATCTACATATGTTTAAATAATTCATTTTATTTTATTTTTATTTATTTAATTGTTCACACAATTTAGCCATAACATCTGACATCGAGGTTAGTGTTTGTGTCATTTGGTTCAGCAACCCCGTCATCTGCTCGTTGTGTTCTACAATTTTCTTTTGCAGAGCAATGGCCACCCCTGTCATAAATAAGTATAAAACGGACCAATTATTGCCTCATGTAATAATAAAATATATAGTCCGACAAATATTAAATAAAAATATTATCTGGTGACCCAAAGTCGCAACACCCGGCGATCCATCCACCGCTGCTGCCCCAAAAGTTGTAATGGCTTGCTCCTCGAACTCAGTTATTCCATTTAACGGAGGGCCCCCACCAGTCGCTTGCGCATGTGCCTTCAGTTTGCGCGCTCGCGATCGCAACTGATGTTTCCAATGCATTAAGGACTATGGAAACATATTTTAATAATGTGAAACATACACAAGCATTTATGAACTTACCTCCCTCCACTTGGCTGCCGACCGAGTTGGACCTCTTAAGGCATTTAAATTATCTGCTAACTCAGACCAAAGTATTTGCAGCCCTTGAGGGTTGGTTAGCTTCCCCCGTTGCAACTCAGGATGCTGCTTTCAAAACATCATATAATCATCATCATTTTTGTTTGCTTATTTTTATTAAAACAGCAAAAACTTTTTACCTCACGTGGTGACTTTTTTAAGCTTCTTTCTTATGAGGTTTGAGCAAGAATAGCTTCACAAAATATGTCTCACAAGAAATCTCTCAAATTTTGCCTCTCCACTCTCTTTTTTTTTTATTCGAGTTAAATTTACAATCTGTCTTAATGTTAAATGTTAATAGACAATAAGTAAATGTACTCTTACAGCCCTATTCTGAAAAAACCTCTCAACTGAGTTGAGAGGAAAAATTTGGGAGATTTCTTGTGAGGCATATTTTGTGAGGCTATTCTTGCTCAAACCTCATAAGAAAAAAGCTTAAAAAATCACCACGTGAGGTAAAAAACTCTTTGCTGTCAAACAGCTAATTTAGTAAAAATAAACAAACAAAAACACAAATGGATAATAAAGAAATGTATGCGTCTGTGCTTGAGGGTGAAACATTCCCAATATGGGTACAATCGATTGCGCCGATTGTGCCCTTGATCCCAAATTTCGTGCAAAATCTTTAAGAGAAAATTTGCATATAACTATTTCCAACGAATTTTTGGTAAGAGCCATGCCCGTAAAAATACAAACACGCCAGGAAACGCAGATCAAAAGATATACTCGACTTCTGCACATCATGCGGCACCAATTCACCTATAAGTACTTTACATAGCGATTTTGGGAATCGAAATGTATTTATAATTGTTGTGTCTTGCATAGTAAAAGGATCGATTTTGTCTCGTAAACCCTTCAAAATTTTCCTCCTACCCCCCGAATCCCCCTCCTCAACAATTGCCGCATACATAAAGAACAGTTCCTCCATGCTAGTTATAACACTCAAATATTTATTAAAAAATGTCAAATATTGATGTAAAACAAAACAAACACAGATGTTTTGTATTATGATGCCTGCTTTCACACGTCACAGATATTTGTGATAATAGTGAGCATTTGAGCTTTTGAATTTTCGCCAGAATAAGGTAACCCTCACTATAGTGAGAAACATCATTGTAGTGAGGTTGGTGACTTTTGTGAGGGCATGAGAATAGGGCTGTTAAGGTACAAACAAATTGTGAGTGTTAATTCATTAAGTGACCCTCTGTTTAGTGACAGTACATATAATAAAAATAAAAATCCAAACTACATACATACTAATTTATTTAATTATTTGCTATTTTCTTTATGTTAAAATAACATAATCATACACTAGTTTGTGCTAAAGTTATGTATTTACATTACGTGCATGCGTGCTGGTAATATGTCTTTTCTTTTTAACCTTGTTGTAGTGGGTGCCTTTAGTAATGCCACTGCTAAAGGATTGGGATGAATCTCTAACCTGATTTTGTGTCTTTCACTAAACTTTTTTATTTCATCTTTCACTTTGCATATTTTTAAATCTCTGTGAATAGTATGATTTGAAACGTACCATGGAGTTTTTGTAATTGACCTGAGAGTTTTTGATTGAACGCGCTGTATTATTTCAATATTTGAATTGCTTGCCGTGCCCCATATTTGTATCGCATAAGTCCAAATAGGTTTGATGATGGTTTTATAAATTAGCAGCTTATTTTCAAGAGAAAGAACAGATTTTTTACCCAGAAGCCAATAAATACTTCTCAATTTTATATTAATTTGTTCTTTTTTCTCTTTTACATGACATTTCCAGGTAAGCCTTCTATCTATGTGTAACCCCAGGTATTTCACATGATCACTAACAGTTATGGCTGTATTAAAAATTTTGATTGAAGGACAATCACCTTTTCTTAGGGCAAAAGTAACATGGACAGATTTATCTGAATTGACTTTAATGTTCCACATCTTGAGCCAGTCTTTTAGTTGGAATAAGTAATTTTGTAGTATGTCAGAAGATTCTGAAGGCACTTTATTTGAAGTTAGGACTGCAGTGTCATCAGCGAATATTGCTATCGTAACATCGTTGTTTTTTGGGATATCCGCTGTGAATATCGAATAAAGAATTGGCCCTAAAACACTTCCCTGTGGTACGCCTGATTTTATTCTATACATACTAGAGTACTCATTTCCAACCTTAACATAAAATTGTCTATCTTTTAAATAAGATTTAATAAGAAAGAAAAAGGGAGCATGTAAATTTTTCTTTAATTTGTAAAGCAGTCCGGGGTGCCAGACTTTATCGAATGCTTGTTGTACATCAAGGAATACACCTGAACAATATTCTTTTTGCTCTAAAGATGACCTTATTTTATTAAACACTCTATGGCATTGTTCAGGAGTTCCGTGGTGTCTGCGAAACCCGTACTGTTGGTCCGGATTTATATTTAAATTTTCCAATACCGGTATCAGTCTTCGTAAGAGAATTCTGGCGTTGGATACTTTCCACCCAGCCACACAATTAGTTGCATAGAATATGAAAATATGTTTAGCGTATTCGGGTCGACATTCTTACTCGGAGGAGACTTTAACGCCAATCACCCTTGGTGGGGCTCTCGCTTAAATAATCCGAAAAGTAACGGACTATTTAAATGCATTATGAATAGGAATTTATCAGTTCTTTCAACCGGTATGCCTACCTACTGGCCATTGGATCCCACTAAAGTTCCGGATCTATTAGATTTTGTTGTGTACTCAGGCCTCTCTAGTAATTTGGTAAAGATTGAAGAAAACTTTGATCATCACCTATAATTCTTCAAAGTAAACCAAAAATTGTGACTCCACGTACTAATATTCCATCATTTTCTTACTGGTTAGACAATAATATTGATCTAAGTGTTAACTTAAGAACCACTGACCAATTAGACGGCTTTGTTGAAAAATTTAACAACGCCATTGTAGAAGCAGGTTTTATCTCAACTCCACAAGATACTTTTGTAATAAACAGTACCTTTATCCCTGCGGAAATCAAAACCCTAATAAAGGAAAAACGATCGTTGAGGAAAATATGGCGAAGAACCCAGAATCCAAGTGACAAATTAATTTTAAACAGAGCTACTAAATATTTAAAAACAAGGCTTAAACAGTTAAAAAACAACTCCCTTTAAACCTTTTTAACCAACCTTAGCCCTAACGCAACTCGCTCTGAATGTCTGTGGAATGCCACAAAATTTCTCAAACGCCCAAAAGCCAGAAAGGTTTCAATAAAAGACTCCATTTGGTGGTATCGGTCAGATGAGGATAAAGCAGAGGCGTTTGCTAAGTACTTAAATGAAGTATTCACACCATTTAATTTTATTAATGCTTCTGATGAAAGGGAAGTGATGCACTTTTTGGATACTCGATGCCAAATGGATTTTCCAATAAGGCGTATTATTTTATCAGAAGTGAAAGGGGAACTGGCAAAATGTAGCAACGAAAAAAGCCCAGGCTACGATCAGATAGACCACGCAGTACTAAAGCACCTAACTGAGAAGTCCATGCGAGCTCTTACAATTATATTCTCAACTCAGTTGAGAGGTTTTTTCAGAATAGTAAAAGCTCTACTCTCAAGTCCTCACAAAAATCGCTCCTCACAATCGTGAAGTTTTTGTTATTTGTGAGGTTTTCCGTAGCCTAAGGTGATTTCAAAAGCTCAAAGACTCACAATTTCCTCAAAAATTTGTGATATCTGAAGGCAAATCTTACAATGCAATGTAATTTCTATATTTTTAAATTTTTTGTAATTTCAATATTTTTAAAGAAATTTGCAATAATTTTATTGAAATAGATTGAGGAAACTATTATTTCAAATGTGTTATGAAACTACATCCTATATGAGTATTTGGCTATTACAATAATGACCAAAAAAAATAGAATATATATATATTTATGTACACATAATTCGGACAAGACTTTATTTGTAAATATCTAAGTGTATATTTGGAGGATGGGGTCATGTGTAGAAGTTCACGCAAGTGAGGAAAGTTCTCTGATCGCCATTCACTTGCGAGTGGCCAGAAACGCTACTTTTATGTATGGCTCAAGCTGGTCACGACTTCCGGTCCTTGACCAAGTATCCTCTGGGTAGCCTAAGAACATCCGTTTGAAGGCGACCTATCCCGTACATAGGGTTGTGCGCTGGGTTTGGGACCCGCCACGTAAAAAAACACCCCCAATGAAAGGAAACAACAAGCCTCGGATGAGTGACCCCCCTTTTGATGACGACCATGGCAAACAAAATAAGGACTACGAATTGAGGGCATGCACCTGGAATGTGCGGTCCCTTAATTGGGAAGGTGCCCAGCTGGTTGATGTCCTTGTTAGAGTGAAGGCTGACATCACCGCCGTCCAAGAAATGCGATGGACGCGACAAGGACTGAGACCCCCACTCCGGTGAATGAAAGTATAGCAACAATCCGCATCAAAGCGAGGTTTTTCAACATATCGCTGATTTGCGCCCACGCCCCGACGGAAGAGAAGGACGATGTGACAAAAAATGCCTTCTATGAGCGCTTGGAGCACACCTATGAGCGCTGCCCCCGCCTCGATGTCAAAATCGTGCTTCGCGACTTTAAAGTCAGCAAAGAAAGTATCTTTATCACGACGGTTGGTAAATTCAGCCTCCACGAGGAAACATCCCCAAATGTGTTGAGGCTGATCGACTTCGCCGGGGCCCGAAATATGGTTATCTGTAGTATCAGATTCCAGCATAAGAAGATTTATCAAGCCACCTGGCTGTCTCCGGATCGAAAAACCACCAACCAGATCGATCATGTTGTGATAGGCGGATGACACGTCTACAGTGTTTAAGATGTGCGTGCGCTTAGAGGTCCTAAGATCGACCCGGACCACTATCGTGTCGCAGCTAAGATTCGCACCCACCTCTGTGCAGCAAAAAGCGCACGTCAACAAACACAAGGAAGGTTCGACGTCGAGAAGCTGCAATCACAACAGACAGTCGAACGATTTTCTACTCGACTTGCACTCCTGCTCTCTGAGAGCACTCGTCAACAACTCGGTATTAGGGAACTGTGAGACGGCATTTCAAACTCCTTACGCACAGCTGCAACCGAAACCATTGGTTTTCGGAAAATGCAAAAGAAGAGCTGGTACGACAAGGCGTGCCTTGCTGTAGCGGAGAGAAAACAGCCTGTCTACCTCGCAACGTTACGATCGACCACAACGCGTGCGGGATGGGATAGATACCGAGAGTTGAAGAGGGAAGCAAGACGCATTTGCAGACAGAAGAGGAAATAGACTGAAATGCGTGAGTACGAAGAGCTTGAAAAGCTGGCCGACAGGGGTAACGCTCGAAAAGTCTACAAAACGTTGCGGCGGCTTGCAGAAGGTTTCAAAACCGGAGCATACTCTTGTAAAACCCCCAAAGGTGATCAAGTCAATGATGCCCAGAGTATACTTGAATTATGGAAGGAACACTTCTCCAGCCAGGTGAATGGCAGTGAACTTACAACGTCAGGAGAAGGCGAACCCGATTCCCTAATCGATGACGATAGAGCAGACGTTCCATTGCCCGACCATGAAGAAGTTCAAATAGCAATTAACCGCCTGAAGAACAACAAAGCGGCGGGGGCCGATGGATTGCCGGCCGAGCTATTCAAACACGGCGGTGAAGAACTGATAAGGAGTATGCATCAGATTCTTTGTAAAATATGGTCGGACGAAAGCATGCCCAACGATTGGAATTTAAGTGTGCTCTGCCCAATCCAGAAAACAGGAGACCCCACAATCTGCGCCAACTACCGTGGGATTAGCCTCCTCAACATCGCATATAAGGTTCTATCGAGCGTATTGTGTGAAAGATTAAAGCCCACCGTCAACAAACTGATTGGACCTTATCAGTGTGGCTTTAGACCTGGCAAATCAACAACCGACCAGATATTCACCATGCGCCAAATATTGGAAAAGACCCGTGAAAGGAGAATCGACACACACCACCTCTTCCTCGATTTCAAAGCTGCTTTCGACAGCACGAAAATGAGCTGCCTTTATGCCGCGATGTCTGAATTTGGTATCCCCGCAAAACTAATACGGCTGTGTAAACTGACGTTGAGCAACACCAAAAGCTCCGTCAGAATCGGGAAGGACTTCTCCGAGCCGTTCGATACCAAGCGAGGTTTCAGATAAGGCGATTCTCTATCGTGCGACTTTTTCAACCTGCTTCTGGAGAAAATAGTTCGAGCCGCAGAACTAAATAGAGAAGGTACCATCTTCTATAAGAGTGTACAGCTGCTGGCGTATGCCGATGATATTGATATCATCGGCCTCAACACACGCGCCGTTAGTTCTGCTTTCTCCAGGCTGGACAAGGAAGCAAAAGAAATGGGTCTGGCAGTGAACGAGGGCAAAACGAAATATCTCCTGTCATCAAACAAACAGTCGTCGCGCTCGCGACTTGGCACTCACCTCACTGTTGACAGTCATATCTTTGAAGTTGTAGATAATTTCGTCTATCTTGGAACCAGCGTAAACACCACCAACAATGTCAGCCTAGAAATCCAACGCAGAATAACTCTTGCCAACAGGTGTTACTTCGGACTGAGTAGGCAATTGAGAAGCAAAGTCCTCTCTCGACAAACAAAAACCTAACTCTATAAGTCACTCATAATTCCCGTCCTGCCATATGGTGCAGAGTCTTGGACGATGTCAACAAGGGATGAGTCGACGTTGCGAGTTTTCGAGAGAAAAGTTCTGCGAAAGATTTATGGTCCTTTGCGCGTTAGCCACGGCGAATACCGCATTCGATGGAACGATGAGCTGTACGAGATATACCACGACATCGACATAGTTCAGCAAATTAAAAGACAGCGGCTACGCTGGCTAGGTCATGTTGTCCGAATGAACGAAAACACTCCAGCTCTGAAAGTATTCGACGCAGTACCCGCCGGGGGAAGCAGAGGAAGAGGAAGACCTCCACTCCGTTGGAAGGACCAAGTGGAGAAGGACCTGGCTTCGCTTGGAATATCCAATTGGCGCCACGTAGCGAAAAGAAGAAACGACTGGCGCGCTGTTGTTATCTCGGCTATAATCGCGTAAGCGGTGTCTACGCCAATTAAGAAACTCTTCGGTTGATAAGAATAATAGTTCTTGTTTTTATTCGACAAAAATTTAACATTTTCCATAAAACTTTTTGCAGTGTAGGACTGAATTTTGTCCATCTATATTGCCGTTTTTTCACCGTATGAAAATTATTAGCACCTACAATTTCGCTTAATTTAGCAACAAGACCATTTGAGCTTCGCTCACACAAATATATTGGAGGGAGTTTGAGATTCACGACTGCGTTGGTACCCTTTACATCGTCGTTAGGCTCTTTGCTCAGTAATGTTAATCTGTTGCCATTTAGAATTTCTGGTTTCTTTTCCATTTGGCGTGCCTGGTTGAAATTTTTTGGTATTGACCGCTGATTTAACTGGACTTAATTTTCTTTTTACGTTTATCTAGCGATCAATACCAGTCCGAACAGACGGTCCTTGTTTGCGTGGTACATTGTTGCCCGATTGCTGTTTTTTCCTGCTTCTGCTGACTGCGCTCTTTGCTTAGTTTCCTTTTCAGCTGATCGCTGCTATGACTCATCATCGCCGTTACACTTTTTTTGTCAGGAGTTGCTTTTGTTGGCTCGACAAAGCTAAAGTAGGCATTTGTGTAATGCCTGCGGCTTTGTTGATGAGGCTGAGCAGCACTCATTATTGTTTGTTTGATTTGTTTTTCTTTTTGTTTCTTGCACTATTGGTTTATAGTTATTTATAATAATTTGCGTGCACTATGTGTGTGTAATTTCTATTTGTTTGTTTTCAATTTAATCTTTCTTGCTTGTTACTTAAGGACATAATTAATAAACAAATTTGCCTTTGGCATTTTCTGTGCTACAAACACAACCATACGAGGACGATATTCTATTAGATATAGACGACAGAGCTAATTTGCATTAGCGGGCTTAATTTACATTTACTTGTGCATTTGACCCATGTTAATGCAAATTTGTAATGCATAAGAATTTCGAGCATTTAGCTGAATTTACCAAATTTGAGTAGGAAACACTGTTCAAAAATGGCCGATTTTTGCTACTGTTTGACAGAAGTCGCTTGAAGTCTACCGTCTCCGTTGCGTTTACTGCATCAGAGGTAAGCATTTTTATATTGCTAATTAAATTATGTGTAAGTATATTTACAAAAACAAATTTTAATACTTTTAGATGGCAAAAAAAAACAGTTGTTATCCATTTTTCCAATATTCTTAACTTTTTTGCACACTTTTTTCGCATTACAATAAATTATTTCTTTTATTTTCACTCTATTATCTTTGAACGTTAGTTAATAATAAACGAATTTTTTCGTTAAATTTATACTTATTTTCCAAAAATACCAAAATTTCTGTTATTAATTTCTCTTATTCATTTGTGTTTTTTTTTAAATAAATAAACAAAACCCACAATCAGCTGTCTAAATGCACAAGTCTGCCGTCTGTAACCATATAGCGTTGCTTAATGTGTATTAATTTTGCTTGCTATCAGGCCTATAAGCAATAGTCAAGAAAATTTCCTGCGGTAAATTTTCTTTTGCTAGTATGCAGCTCTGAAGAAATGTACTACTAATTTTTAGTACATTTTTTCAATGAAATGCGTATTTGGAAATCCTGATTTTGCGAAGAAACAATTCATCAACAATTGTTTTAGTGATGCCGGAAATGGAATAAAGTATCGATATATATTGTATCGGTAATTTTTGAATATATCGATATCGGTATTCACATTTTTATTTAAAAATATCGATATATCGGTATGATATGAAAAAAAATATTTGGCCTAATCTACTTTAATCATCTTACATTACTAGATAAATACTAATCAATAGACATAACAACAATTGAAATAATAATTATTTATTAATCAAACCAATATTTATCTGATACAGACATAAGAAAAACTCCTTGATTTACGTGCTCGGCTGTAAGCCGATTTCTGTTATTGGGTACTGTGAGATTCACAGCCGATGCCACTCTCTCTGAAGAAACCGAGGACGCAGGCGACATTAAATACTTTAGAGCTATGTCGGAAAAGACTGAGGTAAAATGACGACAATCAAACCAGAATTTTGTAGGACAGAGACTGACACTGAAATTAAATTTACACTTGACAGACAAAGTTGTGATATTTTTTCGACAAGCCTAAATTGTCTCTTGTAGGAAATTCAAAGTAATCGTTAAATTCATCCTAAATTAGTTTGTACAAAAAACTCACCTTATAGGCCACTCACACTTTTAGTTAAAAGAAAATGCACCAATTTCAAAGATCGTTACAAACTTTTATTTTCTGCGAAACTCACTGCACAATTATTGTAATAAAATGGGTTTAATTGAACTGAAGTATTGGATAGTTTAACAACGTTAAATATATCTATATATATAAAAGAAAGTGACGTTAGTTACTACGCTTATAACTGGAGAACGCCTGGACCGATTTCGGTGATTACCACCAATTCGGACAGGTCTCCGCCCAAACAAGGAGAATACTTAAGAAAAATTTCCGAAAAAAAAAATTATGAAGAAAATAAATTTTCAAATACGATTTTAAAAAGGAAATAAAAGCGAAGATTATTTTAAATGCTGGCGCATAACTCAAAAACGCCTGGACCAATTTTGCCAATTCTTTTTTTAAAATGTCCGTTGAGGCTCAGGATGGTTTTTATGGCGAAAAAATTGGAATAATTGCCGGAAAACCCCTAACAAGAGCCCTTTTCTTTTTCCCATACAAAAGAATGAATGCTGTTAGTAATGCTAATGCTCGAGAACAGCTGAACCAATCTTTATGAAATTTTCAGAGGTTGTTCACTGTGGATCGAGGAAAGTTTAGAAATAAAAAAACCGTATGCTTTTCGTGAGAAAAAGTCGGAAAGTTGGACAATTCCAAAAAAATAACTTTCTTTCATACAAAAATTTTTTTTTTCACCTTTTTTCCTTTTGTTTTTCAATTGTCAAATTTGTCGTTTGCTTTCTTTATTCCGGTTATTCAAAAAAAATTATTGAAATTTATTCCGTGAAAACGTTATGTGTGTTTGACACAAACTGCTCAATTACAGATTGAAATTTGTTACGATGCCACGAAGAGGTCGCGTTCGTTTTGGCATCAACATAAGTATGTATGGACAATGGCAGAACATTTAGCATTCAGTTTAGAGGCGTGAATATCGAAGTTAACAACACATCGGAGTCGACAACATATGGATCGTACCATATTCGCCACTGTTGTCTAATTCACATTCAAAAGTCATGTCAATGTTGCGTATTGCAGTTCGGTGTAATCGATAAAATACGGTTGTAAATACGTCACCAAAGGAAGCAACATGGCGGTTACTGATCTTGAACGATACGGTCGATACGTGAACTGCAATAAAGCGCTTTGTATGATATTTACTTTAGCGATTCATGAATGTCTTCCGACTGTTGTGCGTCTCGCAGTTAATTTGGAAAATTACCAAATAGTCTATTTTAACACAGAGAATACAGTACAGACAGGGCAAACACCCCCAGCAACAAAATTAACATTTACGAGTTTTTCTCAACTTTCGTAAGTGAACCGTTTGCGAGAACTTGCTCTATTCGGAAATACCTTGACAATTGCTGGAACATGATAATCACTGGAATGAAGTTCGCGTTCGTTTCACTTTTCGCGATCATCAGCCATCAAATTAGCGTCAATTATGGAATACGAACAAAAATGACATTGCCGAAGACATTTTACATCGTATTCGCTAAGAATTTGAAATGGGTAAATTCCGGTTGATACTTCCGGTGGTTTGATATCAATTCCATCTTCCCTTTACCAATTACCAAAGATGAACTCATCACGAATATTCGGACATTGGAGAAATTATCGTGACTACAATTCCTTAAGTGCACGCGCAATGTTAGCTGCCAAAAATATCGATGTTGTTGACTTAAACTGGAAGATTCAAAGTCAAATTCCGGGAGACTTGCGCTCATACAAATTGATCGATCGTGGAATTTCTAAATTCTTTGAATAGGCTTGGTATGCCACCGCATCATTTGCGTCTTAAAGTTGGATCTGTCGTTATTATGTTCCACAATCTTCAGGCGCCGAATGGAACCTGACTGATTGTGACGCAGCTATCGAATACAAAGGGGCAGAATGCTTGATTCTACGAATTCCTCTGAGTTCTAACGATTTGCCATTTCAGTTCAAACGTATTCAGTCTCCAGTGAAAATTGCATTTGAGACACAAGGATAGTCGCATAGTGTATGGTATACATTTGGAAATGCTATGTTTTTCACTCGGCCAGATATACGTGGCCTGCTCACGACTTGGAAAACCATCTTTTCTATACACCGGAACAGCAACCAAAAAATGTTGTTTATCAAGCTGCGATACATTGAAAAAAAAGTGAAATGATAAATTCAACTTTTTCATTTCTAAACACATACATAATTTCACGCAGGACAACGACTACGGGGTCAGCTAGCATTATATAAATGGGCCATTCCATCAATTGGCGACATGGTTTTGTACCCGTGGTTCTCCGATTTTGACGAAACTTTAAAATATCATAATATATACCAAAATAAGAATATCTGTAAACTTTTTAGTGGTCAAAGATGCTCCATTGTTTTTGGCGCGCAATTCAAATTGAGATCAAACAAAAAAATGACTATTTCTTTTATTTTTTAACGACCTCAAAATTGAGTGAAAAAAATTTTGCAGTTATCTAATTTTATGTAAAAAAATCTCAGCTTTCTGATAAAAATATTTTCAAAATCCAAAAAAAAATCAAAATCAACAAAAAACATTTTTTTCCAAAAATCAGGTTTTTTGTGCTTTTCCCCCAGTTTTTTTTTTCAAAATTGACTTTTTCATTCGATTCCCCTTTCAATTTTACATAAGAATCAGTGTTCAAAAATATGGGACTCTGATCCCATGAACAGCAAAAAAAATTCAAATTTTGAAAAAAAGTTGGTGGAAAAGCACAAAAAACGGGATCTTTGGAAAAAAAATGTTTTTTTTTTGGATTTTGAGCGACAACTTTGAATATTTTTTGCTGTTCATGGGATCAGAGTCCCATATTTTTGAACACTGATTCTTATGTAAAATTGAAAGAGGAATCGAATGAAAAAGTCAATTTTGAAAAAAAAACTGGGGGAAAAGCACAAAAACCTGATTTTTGGAAAAAAATGTTTTTTTTTATTTTGAATTTTTTTTTGGATTTTGAAAATATTTTTATCAGAAAGCTGAGATTTTTTTTACATAAAATTGGATAACTGCAAATTTTTTTTCACTCAATTTTGAGGTCGTTAAAAAATAAAATAAATAGTCATTTTTTTGTTTAATCTCAATTTGAATTGCGCGCCAAAAAACAATGGAGCAACTTTGACCACTAAAAAGTTTACAGATATTTTTATTTTGGTCTATATTATGATATTCTAAGGTTTCGTCAAAATCGGAGAACCACGGGTACCAAACCATGTCGCCAATTGATGGAATGGCCCAAATATAAACTGATCAATTATATATTAGAACCAGTAGGTATAAGGTTAAATATATATTAGATATACATATGTATACACTCGGGTAAGCGGATCGGAACCGGGATGCTACGGAAAGCGAAGATGTTGGTTGCTCGACGTCGTAACGAACAAAGGTGCGCGAGATCCTTTCTCTTTTCCTTTTGTTCTAGTTAGAATGTAGAATGTCATCGCGTTTGGGAGCATGTGCGTGTATGTGTGTTAATGTGTGGTGTTCTCTCGCGTGATGAGGTGAATGGTTGATTCGGTGTGGTGAACTGATGCAAATGTGATGCGACGTCGCTACTCATTTAGCCATCCCGGCCCCCCTAGGCGAGTATTTAGCCTAGAAGCCACTGTAGCTGCTGTAGCGTAGCTACAACGCTGCTGAGACCTGTTGACCGGCGTGATTGCCGCCTAAGATGATGGCGTCGTGTTGATGTTGCCCGGTTTTGGCGCCAGGGACGGGATTCTGCTGGAGAAGGTCCGCGGAGCGGTATGCCGTCACAGGGAGACCTTTGAGAACACCTGACGT
>NW_026089623.1:15191918-15241281 GCF_024586455.1 Bactrocera neohumeralis | reverse complement strand
GAGTTCACACAATGATTGTAATTGACTACTTTGATTTGATACGAATGTGTGACTTTTATTAACGTGTCTAATATATTGTATGTTATTACTGGCTTGGGGTTTGAACAAGTTTTTACTTGACTCATTTTGATGACTTTTTGGCTTTATAGCTTTTTTGTCTATTCGCTCAGCTATCTCGTATTGAGCAGTGAGGAATGTTTTCATCTGTTGCCAGGTGGGCATTATTTTTCTTTCCACTAGTGATTGTTCACATCGTAGTAACGCAGCATCATGCAGTGTTTCTGCACAAATGGTTACTAAAATAGGGTCCCACGATTCTGTGGAGATATTTTGTGTTTTTAACACTGATAAACAATTGGTCACTGTGGAGTGTTAATTTTGAAATTTCTGGCTAGTTTCTTGTTGGATTTTTGGCAAATGCAATACATTTTTTATTGGGTTTTCTATTCATTTTCGTACCTTTCGACAAGTGCTTCCCAAGCCAGATTAAAATTTTCGTCATTTAAAGCGAATTGCTTGACGATACTGCCTGCTTCCCCTTTTGTTTTATACCTGAGATGATATAGCTTTTGTACTTGTTAAAGTTTAGGATGGTTTATATAAACGGCAGTGAACATGTCCCGGAAGGACGGCCACTGGTCATAACATCCATTGAAAACTTCAGTATCACAAGCTGGTACTTTTAGATACATGCCTTTATTTAAGTCTTCCTTTTGTGTTGTAAGTGCTCTGGGAGGGGGAGTAGTGGCTCTACTTGGCCTTAACTAAACTTATTTGTTCAGTTATCATTCCCTTTGTTAACTCGTACTGATCGCGGCAGCTATCAAACTTGGCTGTCGCCGAAGCTTTTGTGTTTTCTGGGAGTTCTGCGTCGTCAGTATCTAATACTGTATCGTACGCTGCCAGAAGGCGTGCCCATAGATTGTTAACACTTTCTAATTTTATATTTAAAACTGATTCCGTAATGTCAGTAATAGGGGAAGCTTGAAACCGTGTGCAATATCTTATAAAGCTATCACTTTCAGTGATAAATTTCGATATTATATGATCTTTTGATCTCTTTTGCTTTGAACCGTGCTTAGAGCGTGTAGCTTCTGCAGGTGTGCTTTGTTTATCTGGCCTGATTTAGATTCTTTTGAATCTGTGCTCATTTAGAATAAATAAGAATTTGGAATTAAAATTTGATGAGATATATCTGATAAACCGAAAACTCTTTTAAGTAAATAATTGTTGTTATTCCCGTAAATGTACTAAGATACGCGTTAACAGTTTTTGTTAACCGCACTATTGTATTTAAGTAGTTGCGATTTTATATTTATTTTTATTTATTTTCTATTACGGATTTATCCGTATGTCCTTGTATATAAGTACTCGTAACGGCGGTATACGAAGTCAATAACCTTTCAACATATGTATATGTGCAAGCTATGTGCTTATTTATGTGCTTATGATATGCTAAAGAGGTTGGTATTTAATCCTGCTTGTTTTTGTAATACAAAGAACAAGGAGGTATTGTTAAATAATATTTGCCTATACGGGCTTAGAGTATGTGCTATATAAGTATGCACTAATATATTTATCGTGAATAAAATTTTATTATTTAATTATTTTTTTGTTAAAATTCCGCACCGCTTATTGTTTATAATTAAGCTATTATCGCAGCTTCTAATAATTTAAGATTTATTATAGTTTTTATGTTTTGGATATACCCCCTAAATCAGGGTATGTAGCGTATGCAAGTTGTAAACGAGTATAAAAAAATATTCAAATGTAACTAAGGAATGTTTAATAAAGGAAATCTGATGTACTTAAATGGTTTTAATTTGATTTGATTTGCAAATGTTTCTTATTTCTTATCTTAAAACTATAGGCATGATATATTTTTTAGAATAAACAATTGAATTTTACAAAAAAAAATGTCAATTTGCGAGAAAGTTCCAGAGAAAAAAAAAATATTCGTAAAAAATGGTAAAATCCCACGTTATTTAAATGGGAAATGTATCGTGTTTGGGGCAAGGTTTATTATGAAAATTAAGGGCTTTTTATGGTCTGATATTTTTTTTTAGATAGAAAACTAAAAGTTTAGGGGGCGTCTCGTCAAAAATAATCAATTCGGTAAATAACGGACACCCTAATACATAGCTCAAAACCTAACTTAACCATTAAGCCCTAAGAACGCATATTCAGTAGTCGACGCTGCCGGCTTTGACGTCTGCGTCGTGCTGACTCTGCTTCATACCATTGTTTATCCAATTGGTGATAGTGCAAGCAACGATCGCTGGTCAACTGTTTACGCAATCGACACTGTTTATGTAAGAACGCTCACTTGCGTGTAGCTTGCTGTCCGTCTGCCTCGCCGCCATGGTGTTTTTTATTGTTTACGTAATCTGCAAAACGGCGAATGATATGTCGTTGCTTTAGTGGCGGTCGTTGCCCACACAATCTGCTGATGAGGCAAAATGTTGTATTGGCCTCACCACATTCGTACCCAAATGGAAATTGGGCATTATGTGTTAACTTGTACTTATATTTGCGCGATCAGAATTTAGCGAGAAAAGAAAATGCACAAATTGCAGGCCATTAGCTTCTGCACTTGCGGATTAGCAAGTATATGCTTCAATAATTAATATTTGAATGTTTGTATGTATTTTATAAGTAAAATTTGGGTGAGTGCATATGTAAATATGTAAGTTTGTATTTATTCTCGCATTGGAAATTTTGCTTTTTATGCCTTTTGCTTACCTATTTTATGCAATCCTGCTTACTGTTTGAAGAAACAGAAGGGGTATTGCTGGGAAGATTTGCAAGCAAATACTTGAATATAATTTGTTTGTTCTCTGTTGTAGTGGGTGTATTTGTATACACAACGGTAAGCTTAGAAGGCAGTAAATGATTTCCTTTTATATTTATTAAAATATATGGATGATATATTTTTTCAATTGTATTTTGTTCCCGTTTAGAAACCGATCAAACGGATTATATACATAGGTTTTATATTTGATAAAACCGTATGATATCATACATATTTACATATGTTCATAAAAAATGGAAACGACTAACTTTGTCTCGCCTCAAGGGAGTTTTGAGAAAATACAGTACATATATTTATATAATTTTAGGGATATTATCCGTTTTCGTATCGGTTTCCTCCTGTGTTTATTCCTATTTCCTCCTGTGTTTAATGTTCCTTTCCTAATTTCCTCCTTTGTTTAGTGTCCTCTTGCTCCCGTTTCCTCCTTTGTAGAGTATGTATGTATGTATTAGTACTGTGCGTTTCTAATTATAACGCGTCCGATTTATTTGTTAATTTTTGGTATTTTTATGGCCCGATTAATGTTTTACTTTTTCGTATTCTTATGGCTAAAGCGCGCCCGAAAACGTAAATTTTTATGAATTTTTAATATTTGTATTTATTATTATTATTTTTTTTTCTCAGCACTGTATTCTTTTTGTTTTGTTTTTTTTTGTTTTTATATTTTTGGTGTTTTATACGTGTTAACTACTTGCACTGGACAACTCTTAAACATTTTTGTAAAATTTTGTTTCTTTATTTTATTTATTTATGTTTCACAAAACAAAATGATCCGTACATTTTTATTATATTTGTTTTGTTTTATATGTGTTGGCCTAGATGTAGTAATTTATGCTTGTGAATTTTATATTTTTTAAATATATACGTATTTGTTAGCCTTTTGCACAGCACTTTTATTTATTTATATTTTTCTCTTTTTTTTATATATGTATATGAACTTGTTGTACCACAGTATATTATACGTGTATACATGTGTATATATAGTATGAACAATATTTTATTTTTTGGTCACTGCACCTGGTGCTGTCCAAAACCGGTTTTTGGCACATATGTTCTTTGTTGTTTGCCTTTTTTTTTGTTTTTGTTTTTTTGGCTTTGTCACTTGTTATTACATTTTCGGCACTTTCTCACAGGTTAAAAACTTTTATTAACATTTTTTTCCCGAAATCTTATTTTTTTTTTACTTTATTTAGCCACAGTGCCTTTCTTTATGGCTCGAAGGACCATGTACAAAAAACTCACCTTATAGGCCACTCACACTTTTAGTTAAAAGAAACTGCACCAATTTCAAAGATTGTTACCAACTTTTATTTTCTGCGAAATTCACTTCACAATTATTGTAATAAAATGGGTTTAATTGAACTGAAGTATTGGATAGTTTAACAACATTAAATATATATTATATAAATATAAACTGATCAATTATATATTGGAGCCAGTAGGTATTAGGTTAAATATATATTAGATATATACACTCGGGTAAGCGGATCGGAACCGAGATGCTGCGGAAAGCGAAGATGTTGGTTGCTCGACGTCGTAACGAACAAAGGTGCGCGAGATCCTTTCTCTTTTCCTTTTGTTCTAGTTAGAATGTAGAATGTCATCGCGTTTGGGAGCATGTGCGTGTATGTGTGTTAATGTGTGGTGTTCTCTCGCGTGATGAGGTGAATGGTTTATTCGGTGTGGTGAATTGATGCAAATGTGATACGCCGTCGCTACTCATTTAGCCAAGTTAAAATCATTATTATGAAGTATAGTTCACTCCGAAATGTTGTATAAAACTTACCAATCATCAACAACATTCCTTAAATCTAGAATTGTAGTAAGGAATTCGCCATTCTCGCTGCTATTTAGCAGAAATGAGCAGGTTCAATGGCAGAAATATACTATGTAAAACTACTGAATTCATGCGAGAATGATTAAAGAGAAATGCTTTGAAGAAAAATATACAAAGCCACACAGAGAATGTAAAAAGCATTCTCTGAGTCACACATGCGTGATTATTTTGTATTACATATATGAACCATTGTTTTCCGAAAAATGGTAAAAATTTTAATTTTTTTTACCAAATCGGGAAAAATTAAATAAAAGATTTTAAATAAATTATTTTTTTTGAAAAATTATGTTAATTTCAACTATTATATTATATTAAATTCGACTACTATAAAATGAAGATGTGCCAAATGAACTTAAATGTGCTCATATAAACACGTCTTGGGTCATTCCTTTCATTTCTTCAAAAAAATGTATGTATATTATTTCTTTGGCACATTTGTCTGTATGTTTACGAAAGCAAATGCGAGCCACATACATATGTACATACATTCATAATAACAAGTGCCGCACGCATCTTTTCGCATCTCCGTTGTCACGGACAACCACTGGCCGAAACTCACGTTTCGCCAAAGAGTCAATCTGTCGAAGCACTGACGCGACGACAAAGCGTCACAACATTGTGTTGCGGGTAGAAAATCCAAGCTGTGCCGAAAAAAATTAACGATTGGCCGCCGATTGTCACCGCTTCTCTTGCCGCTGTAACAGCTTCGCCTACAAACTAGCGTAAATATGTAGGAATGTATACGTATGAGCGTGAATACATATCGACGCTAATATTTGCGATCAACGGAAAAACATTTTAGAATTGACAATATTGTAAATCGACAACAGCTATGTTGCCACTTTTCTCACTTCTTTCTTTGAACAAACACCAGAAAGTTGTTCAATTTATGATTTTTAGCTTTTGCCATCGTCGCGAAAAGGCGCTTGTAGGTAAAGGCAAGCTCGGGGAGATGTTACGGCGTATGTTTTTATGAATGAAGCGACGTCGCTTGTGGAATTTGCGCCTGCGTTTATGAATGAAATCGTTTTTTTTGTAAAAGTTACTACATTTGGGCTTCACCAATTCGGCTGCCATATTGACTTGTGATGCTTATGCTATTTGAGACAATTGTTGTTTTTGTAGAACAATGTTTAAGTTTTTTGTTGGTAACATATTCACATGTGTACGCATACTCGTATGTATGTTTGTATGCTTGTGCATAATTTGTTCGGAAGTGTTTAGAAATATATGTACATATAAGTGTATATGAATGTATGAACATGCAGATTAATGCGCTAATAGCAACACAAGTCGTGTGAAGTGGAAGTGTTTTTTCTTGCCTTAATCCCAATTTTCACAGTGACAGCACATATATTTTGTCTTGGTACTTACCGGAAGTCCGGAGGATTCAAGTGGATAATAAGCCTAGGGAAATAGCTAATTAAATAAAAATTCATTTGTACATACCTGTACTTTTTCGTGGCAAACTTGCAAATTTTTTAGTTTTGAGTTCTGTTTTCATTTCCCCTACTAACAGCAAATCACAGCAAAACGTGCCTATATTTATTATGCCGTTTTGTTTTGATTAATCAGCTGTTTTCCGTTTTCGCTTTCTCCCTTTTCGTTTTGCTTTTGAGTTAGGCGTTGCCAACCATTAAAAGTATAAAATATAAGTAAGGTTTTAGCGGTAGGGATTGAACATACTGATTGACAGGTGGAGCCAGACTATTTTCTCACTGAGGCATGGCCTCTGAGAGTAGTACGGGGCGTACCGCAAAGAATCCTTTCCGGAGGAATTCTAAAATTTTTAGAGCGCCTCCTAACGGCAGGAATGAGGAATCCACTGCTGCTGGATCAACAATTAGCGATGAAACAACTGACCGAGCAAGCAGAAGTGAAGAGAATTCACTAAATAATGAAACTTCCGACCATTTTAACAAGCTGGGTTGTAAAATTAAAGAGTTGGAAAATATGATGGCTGGGCAAAGGCACGTAAATCAAGCTATACGCGATTTACTGAGTAGCATAATGAGCCTATATAAAAAAGCCGAGAAACCGAAGAAAAAAAATATGGTTGAGAAAGCAACCCAGATATCTCATATTTTTAAAGAGATGAATACCCCAAAGCGGCTGCTTGAAGCATCGGGTGACCTACCCCCCACGAAAAAACCGAAAAAGCTACTGAGAAGGTGCAACAAGTAAACAGTGAGCCAACGAATGTAATACAAGAAAATATTACGGGTCAACATAGCGCAGGTGAAAAATGGGTGGATGTTGTGAAAAAGAAGAAACCGATTCAGAAGAAAATTAGAACGAAACCGGACGCCATCATAATAACCAAAAAGGAGGGTGCGCCTTATGCTGATATTCTCCGGAAGATAAAAAGCGACAGTGGTCTTGAAGAGCTGGGATCAAACGTGACCTACATAAGGAAGACGATGAAAGGAGACCTACTCACCGAGTTGAAAAATCAGGCAGACACGAGATCCGAATCATTTCAAACCGTCTTAGAGGGAGCGGCGGGTGAAATGGCGCTTATACAGCCAAAAACCCATACCGTTACAATAGTGTGTAAGGACTTAGACGAAATTACAACACCAGAAGAAATCTGCGAGGCACTAAAAAAAGAGTGTAGGTCCCAAAACCTGGAGATATCAAGCGTCATAAATATGAGGAAAACCCGAAGTGGCACAGAAATAGCTCTTATTTGTCTGCGCGCTCAAGACGCTTAAGTTGCCCCAAAATTGGGCAAAGTGAAGATAGGGTGGTCTATCTGTTGTCTTAGGGAATACTCACCCACTACCCGATATTTTAGGTGCTTTCAACTGGGTCATATAGCACACAAATGTGTCAGACTGATCGGTCAGCCCTCTGTACACGCTGCGGAGCTGCAGGGCACGTAGCAAAAGTATGCAAAAATGCCCCGAGCTGTATGCTTTGCAAAGGAGAGCACTCCATCTTAATTACGACATGTCCGAAGTACGCACAAATGATGAAAACAATGAAAAAATGAGGTTGTTACAGCTAAACCTTAATCACTGCGCTGCAGCACAAGATCTGCTAAAACAAACAGTTCAAGAAGAGAATATAGATGTCGCCTTACTAAGCGAACCATATAGACTGCTTTCGGAGAGCACTTGGTGTAAAGATTGAAGTGGCAAGGCAGCAATATGGGCCTGCAAAAGACAAGCTTTCTCATCCCGCTCCAAAGAAGTCCATAACGGCTTTACATGGGCGAAGATACAAGGTATATATTTTGTAAGCTGCTATGCTCGTCCTAGCTCAACAATTAGAGAATTTGAAGATTTTCTCCTGGTCTCTAGAGACCAGAATGAAATCGCCAATAATAAGAGCGGGTGATTTTAACGCATGGTCTACTGCTTGGGGTAGCAGAATTACAAATCACCGTGGTCGCCTCATTCTAGAATTTTTGAGTCAAACAAACTTCACGTTTCTAAACAATGGCACAAAAAATACATTTCAAAAGGGTAATAAAGGTTCAATAATAGACCTAATATTTGCCAACGACACGCTTAGCAGACATATTAAGTGGAAGGTATCACATATTTACACAAATAGCGACCATATGGCTGTAATCGCTGAAGTTTCGTTCTCCCAAGAAAGGGAACTGTCTCTCAGAAATCCCTCTCGAAAACGTAGTTGGCGTGAAAAGGAATTTGATACCGACGTCTTTGAGAGCGTCTGGAGTGCGGCAAAGGCACCAGGCGAAGACGCCATCCACTTGGTATCCGCTGTGCAGAAGGAACTAGTTGCAACATGCGACGCAACTATGCGCAGGACGAGATGCAATAACAATCGAAAGCCGGTATACTGGTGGAGCGACGAAATTGCCAAGCTGAGGAAGCCCTGTCACTCAGCTAGACGTCGCGCACAGCGAAACCAGGGAGGGGAAAACGAAATCCGCCTCAGAGAAGCAATTAAATGCCAAAAAAAGCTCCTGAAGTCAGCCATTATCTGTAGTAAGAGATCCTGTTTCGAAAAGCTATGTGAGGAAGCAAACATAGACCCCTGGGGATCGGCATACAAAAATTGTATGTCGAAATTCAAAAATAAGTCGCAGCAACCTAAGAAAACATCATTTATGAAAAATGTTGTCGAAGCGTTATTCCCTACACATGCATAAATTTCCTACATTAAAAGAAACGAAGCTACGGAGCCACCCCTATTAGTCACAGAAGATGAACTATTGGCTATTGCGAAAAAAATCAAAAACTCTAAAGCGCCTGAAATAGATGGTAAAGACCCTTAAAGAAGCCATAACTCTTAGACCCAGTTTATTTAATAACACGTGTATACTAGAAGAGGTGTTCCCCGATCCGTGGAAGATTCAGCGCCTGGTTCTACTCCCAAAGCCAAAAAAGCCACCAGAAGAACCCTCATCATATCGACCTCTTTGCATGCTCAACACGATTGGGAAAGTGTACGAAAGCATTGTAAGAAACCGCTTGGAACTAGCAATTCAAAAAGCCGGCAGATTATCAGAGAGACAATACGGCTTCTTAAAAAAAAGATCCACTATTGACGCACTACGAGAAGTCGTCGATATTGTGAAATGTGCAGTAAGTGGCAAAAGATGGAAAGGTGGCACAAAAAAGTATTATGCGCTGATTACCCTGGATATCAAAAATGCGTTCAACTCAGCAAAATGGGCACACATAATTAAAGCCCTGGATGAAATACGGGACCCTGAATACCTCATAAACATAATAAAGAGCTATTTTAAAAACAGAAAGCTGATTTTTGAGACAGACGAAGGCACCAAGAGCTACTCTATCTCAAGTGGAGTACCACAAGGCTCAGTGTTAGGCCCACTATTATGGAACCTTAGGTATGACATGGTGCTAAGAAGACAGCAACCAACAGACGTGAAACTAGTAGCTTATGCGGACGACCTCATGGTGGTAGCAGTCGCCAAACAATTAGCCGACCTGAGAAATAAATGTAAAGAGTGCTTAAATAGTCTACGCCAATGGTTCTCTTCCATGAGTCTGAAACTTTCGGAGGAAAAAACAGAAGCTTTACTGATAAGCACTAGGAAGATAGAAGAACGAATTGAGCTCACCATAGGGGAATGCAAGATTACCTCGCAGCCGCAATTGAAGTATCTGGGGGTAATATTAGATCCCAAATTAAAATTTAAAGAACACTTGGAGTATACTTCCGCCAAGGCAAACAGAATTTATAAAGCTTAAATAGTGCTTAAATAGTCTACGCCAATGGTTCTCTTCCATGAGTCTGAAACTTTCGGAGGAAAAAACAGAAAATTTACTGATAAGCACTAGGAAGATAGAAGAACGAATAGAGCTCACCATAGGGGAATACAAGATTACCTCGCAGCCGCAATTGAAGTATCTGGTGGTAATATTAGATTCCAAATTAAAATTTAAAGAACACTTGGAGTATACTTCCGCCAAGGCAAACATAATTTCTAATGAATCGAGAATGATGACCAATAGAGGCTGTGTGCGTTCCAGCCGGCGATTCTTAATAGCGAAAGCAATGAGTTCCGTAATACTGTATGCGGCACCAGTATGGATACAGGCATAAAAATATAAAAGCGTATGCAAAAAAAATAATTGTAGTGCATAGGCTTTCTGCAATTCGGGTATTAAGTGCTTTCCGGACTATATCAACCGATGCTGCTAAAGTATTAGCCAGCATGTCGTCCATTGACATCCAGGGAGATGAACTCGAGCGTTTATATCAATTATCAACGCCTAAAACAGTATCGGTAAGGACAGAGAAGAGAAACAAGAGCACTAAAATGTGGCAGGAGCGGTGGAATTCCTCATCCAAAGGGCGCTGGACTCATCGACCTATACCGGACATCCACTCGTGGATAGACAGACGACATGGAGACTTAGATTTCTATCTGACCCTAATACTTAGTGGACATGGATGCTTTAGAAGCTACCTTTTCAGATTCCACAATGAGATTAGTCCGAATTGTCCAACGTGTACAGAGTATATAGAAGACTCCGAATATGTATTATTTCATTGCCCTCGATTTTCGAATACAAGGAAACAGCTAAAAACCACATTCGGTGGTAGTTTTACGGTTGATAACTTGACGACACTCATGTGTCTTCTTCTTCTTCTTAATTGAAACCGCTAACGCGATTATAGCCGAGTTAACAACAGCGCGCCAATCGTTTCTTGTTTTCGCTACGTGGCGCCAATTGGATATTCCAAGCGAAGCCAGGTCCTTTTCCACTTGGTTCTTCCAACGGAGTGGAGGTCTTCCTCTTCCTCTGCTTCCCCCGACGGGTACTGAGTCGAATACTTTCAGAGCTGGAGTGTTTTTGTCCATTCAGACAACATGACCTAGCCAGCGTAGCCGCTGTCTTTTAATTCGCTGAACTATGTCGATGTCGTCGTATATCTCGTACAGCTCATCGTTCCATCGAATGCGATATTCGGAGCAGCCAATGCGCAAAGGACCATAAATCTTTCTCAGAATTTTTCTCTCGAAAACTCGTAACGTCGACTCATCGGTTGCTGTCATCGCCCAAGCCTCTGCACCATATAGCAGGACGGGAATTATGAGCGACTTATAGAGTTTAGCTTTTGTTCGTCGAGAGAGGACTTTACTTTTCAATTGCCTACTCAGTCCGAAGTAGCACCTGTTGGCAAGAGCAATCCTGCGTTGGATTTCCAGGCTGACATTGTTTATGGTGTTAATGCTGGTTCCTAAATAGACGAAATTATCTACAACTTCAAAGTTATGACTGTCAATAGTGACGTGAGTGCCAAGTTGCGAGTGCGACGACTGTTTGTTTGATGACAGGAGATATTTCGTTTTGCCCTCGTTCACTGCCAGACCCATTTTTTGTGCTTCCTTGTCCAGCCTGGAGAAAGCAGAACTAACGGCGCGGGTGTTGAGGCCGATGATATCAATATCATCGGCATATGCCAGCAGCTGTACACTCTTATAGAAAATGGTACCTTCTCTGTTTAGTTCTGCAGCTCGAATTATTTTCTCCAGAAGCAGGTTGAAAAAGTCGCATGATAGAGAGTCGCCTTGTCTGAAACCTCGTTTTGTATCGAACGGCTCGGAGAGGTCCTTCCCGATCCTGACGGAGCTTTTCGTGTTGCTCAACGTCAGTTTACACAGCCGTATTAGTTTTGCGGGGATACCAAATTCAGACATCGCGGCATAAAGGCAGCACCTTTTCGTGCTGTCGAAAGCAGCTTTGAAATCGACGAAGAGGTGGTGTGTGTCGATTCTTCTTTCACGGGTCTTTTCCAAGATTTGGCGCATGGTGAATATCTGGTCGGTTGTTGATTTTCCAGGTCTGAAGCCACACTGATAAGGTCCAATCAGTTTGTTGACGGTGGGCTTTAATCTTTCACACAATACGCTCGTGGGGTCTCCTGTTTAATGGATTGGGCATAGCACACTTAAATTCCAATCGTTGGGCATGCTTTCGTCCGACCATATTTTACAAAGAAGCTGATGCATGCTCCTTATCAGTTCTTCGCCGCCGTGTTTGAATAGCTCGGCCGGCAATCCGTCGGCCCCTACCTCTTTGTTGTTCTTCAGGCGGGCGATTGCTATTCGAACTTTTTCACGGTCGGGCAATGGAACGTCTGCTCCATCGTCATCGATTGGGGAATCGGGTTCGCCTTCTCCTGGCGGTGTGCGTTCACTGCCATTCACCAGGCTGGAGAAGTGTTCCCCCCATAATTTAAGTATGCTCTGGGCATCGGTCACTAGATCACCTTTGGGGGCTCTACAGGAGTATGCTCCGGTCTTGAAACCTTCTGTAAGCCGCCGCATTTTTTCGTAGAATTTTCGAGCATTACCCCTGTCGGCCAGCTTATCAAGCTCTTCGTACTCACGCATTTCGGCCTCTTTCTTCTTCTGTCTACAAATGCGTCTCACTTCCCTTTTCAACTCTCGGTATCTATCCCATCCCGCACGTGTTGTGGTCGATCGTAACGTTGCGAGGTAGGCAGTCTTTTTTCTCTCCGCTGCGACACGGCACTCCTCGTCGTACCAGCACGTACACTCATGAGTCAGTCGACTGATAAATAGAAAGCTGTCAGCGAAGCGTCAGCGTTCAGAATGACCAAACTGACATATTTTCAACGGACTAGGCGTCCGTCAGTCCGCGCAATAGAGGAGACTTAAATGTCTTGTCCCTCTCACGAAGTAATATCTAGCCGGTGGTTCCGTGGGAGAGTAGGTTAGGTTTAGCGGATTAAAGTTCCGCACTTCGGCTTTCTATGCTGCCCCCTACTATAAAAAAAAAACATGTAATATATTGATAAATGATAAAATCATATAAGCACATGCGTATACATACATTCATCAGATAATAAGATTAATAAGATAGACGATGTATTTATTTATATATTGTTGTGATAAATTCAATATCTATTAGTAAGCAACATAATACAGAAATATTTATTAGTAGTATATTAGAGTATATTATGTAAAAATCAAATAAAATTATTAAATAGGCAAGTCCAAATTGACTTAAATATTACTATGCAAGCATTCATACAAAATTATACTCATATCATAATTATGTTTACATGTCAATATTGAATTGCCGGGGTAAAGCGCAAAAGCATAAATACATATGTACATATATGCCTACATTGCACATATAAGCGATTGCCTGGTTGAAAGCAAAAATTTAAACAAGCAAAAGGAAATTCTTTACATTCGTTGGGAGTGTAATCATGGGCATGCATACATATATTTATGTCTCTTCATATTCTTTGGTATGTAAGACCGAGAACATAAGAAAATGTCTTCATGTTCTCTGTGTGAGAGATGTGTTTTTGTATACGTTTCGCTGTTAAAAATGAAATATCAAAGAAGTTATTTTTCTTCAATATTCTCTGATTGGGCATACATGCTATGGCATCATATGCCGAAAATACATATATTTATTTCTCTTCATATTCTCTGTTTGAGTATATACATATGTGGAGAACTGTTAAAAATGTTAACATTTCACAGCGTGAATTCTGTGGTTGTGATGTGAATTCCTTACTATAAATCTAACAAATGTTTGGTATCGAGCCTGCACCTTCTCTATGCTTTATGTTCTCTGACTCATACATAAAATTATAGCACAAACAGTGGAGAACGTAGAATCGTGGCCCGACTCAGCTGATACGACCTATCTTATGGGCACGCAATGTAAGTGAACAGTGATAAACGCTACTATCTTCTCTCTTTGACGTAGGATGCCGTGAGAATTCACGGCATTTGGATTTTTGCCGTAGAAACGTGGCAGCTGATTGCTCTCTCAAAACGCAGGGTTGCCAATATCGATATACTGTAGTAATTGTCAACTTTTATAATTCATTCTGTTCAATATGTTTGAAATTTTCTTAAAATAACTCAAAATCAGAGTCGAATGCTATTATTTATAAAAATATAAACTATTTTTAATAGTTTGTGTTCAGTTTTGATATTTTATATTATGAAAAATTGTAATTGAAAACATAGATGTGTACAAAACTATATATGCGTATTGAGCAATGGCAACATTGTTCAAATGAAAACAAACAAAGATGGCTGACTTCTGCGTCAACTGTTCACACATTTTACTCGCTAAGGAAGGAAAAGGAACAAAGGGAGTAGCGTTTTTGACTGGTTATGCTATTACACACAAAGTTTATTTCTTTGTTTATTCTCTTTTACTCTTCTCATTTGAACCACTCACAATGCTCAATATATGTACATATGTATTTGATATCAAAGCATACAAGTATATACAGATGTGCGATTTGAGTTACATATATTATGATTAATTTTATAAAATCTGTTGAAATATATAATAATGTCATCTATTATTGCCTGAATATTTAATTTATATACATAGGTTTGGTAAATTATATATGTATTTACATGTATAATTATTTGCTTTGGGCATTAGAAGTTTTGATAACAATAATACCAAGCCGTCGCATAGATTCAACGTCGTTGTTCATCTTACTACATGTACATTTTGAGAAGCAACAAAAACGCAATGGCCGGTATGTACACAAAACAACGCAGTTGTCCATTTTGTATGTACACAATTTCGTTGTGGCCATACTAATTCCTTCAATGAAATTTTAATATTTTGTTCAAAGTGAAATTTTTTATGCAAAAAATAAGTAAATAGGTAAATATTTTTGCTTTAAATTATCAATTGTTATTACAAATGATATAATAGAGCTATAATATAGCTATTTTATGCTTTTATTTGTAAAATAACTTCAAGTTTGTTAGAGCTGTGAATAATTTTACATTTTACATATTAGTGGCACCACCACTCTACCTCATCTCTCTATCTTCCATTCTACTGTCAACTCTACTGTCGTCCTACTGTCGTTGGCAAAAATAGGAGAATATTGAAGTTAGCGAGAACGACAACTGTCGGCCTGCAGTCGTGTAGTCGTGCAGCTATCAAAATAACACTGCCCATAAGAACGTGTGTATTTTAATATTTGACAGATGTAGTTTGCAGTCTGTCGCTCTCTATGTGTTCAGCGCTTCACATAGCATGTGTGTGCTCGTAAACAAATTTGAAAGAATCATTCGAATAATGTTTGTAAATTTGTCTAAACACAACTTTGTGTGTAAATATATGTATACACCCATAGTTTCATACAAAACTCCGTTGTCGCGGACAACCAATGGCCGAACTTCACGTTTTGTCAAAAGGTCAATGTGTAGAAGGACTGACGCGACGACAAAGCGTCACAGCATTGTGTTGTTGGTAGAAAGTCCGAGCTGTGCCGAAAAAAAATCAAACGTTTGTCACCCTTCCCTTGCCGCTGTAACAGCTTCGTCTACAAACCAGCGTAAATATATATGTTTGTACGTGAGCTTGCATACATATCGACGCAGATTTTTGCGAGCCGCGTAAAAATATTTCAGAATTACAAAATATTTTTTACATTCCTTGACAAATACGGTCAATCCCGGTTATGTGCCACAATCAAAGACATAGATTTTTGTAATTTGTTAAAAATAAAAATATAATATGGTGTATTATCGAATGCGGATACTTAAGCGAGTCGTACTTAAAACAATAATTTCTATGTATTTCAAAAAACAAACCGTGAGATGCAGCAAGATATAGGTAGTGAAGAGGCATGATTTTCATTTAAGCGGAGTACTACTTAACCGGAATTGACTGTATACATAAACCAGAGGAATATTGAAATTTTCTTTGAAAAAATTCTTGACTTGAAAATCGACAGATAAACTATGTTGTCGATTTTATTTTTATATATTTTAATACTTATGTTTGCGGGGTTGTAACTTTTTCCTTTTCATACATTTCAGAAATATATTCAATTTATGATTTTTATGAATGAAAATTTTGTTGTTGTGTAATTTACTATAAATTTTGACGTTGGCCATATTGATTTCTGATGCTAATTGAGGCGACTGTTTTTTTTGTAGAACTATATTTGTAGTTTTTGCGGGTGACATATTTACATGTATATACAGATATGTGTATATGTAGGTTTGTGTGTGCATTTTTCGTATGGGAATGTCATACGCATGTATGTACATATAGAGCAGCGCGCGCATATTATGCTACTGATAAATGATATCTTGATTTGAAATTGTTTTGTACTTACATAAGTACATATCTGCAGGATAGATGGGTATGAAATTTTTAAATGGTAAAAGATGTGATATATATGTACATATTATGGTTGTAATATATTACGTTTTTTAAGATATTATGATAATATATCATATATATAGCATAGATATGCATTCATATGAAATTATGTTACATTATCAAAGATAAGAAATATTTAAATAGTAGCTCATTTGCCCATTAACTATAAATATTGCTTGGAAAATTGCATAATTTAATAATCATATTATCAATTTTGCATATATTCACAAAAATTCGTAAAATTATATTAATATCAATTGATATGATAGCATGTCAACCAGGAATAATGGGATGGATTTTTATAACATTTTCCATTGTGGCCACATCGAACAAAATAAGAATTTTTGGGCATTTAAATTGAAACGCCCAACGTTTATTACGATTGCAAATTATTATATATTGGACTTTTAATATATGGCGAAACCACTTAAATCCTTTTTTATGATTTTATGATATATTAAAACAACTGACTTTCAATCTTTCAATACTTAATAAGGTGAATTAAGCCTGTTAGTTGTCAATTAATGAATGTTTTTAATCATTTGTAATAGAAAATGATTTCTATTATGCATCAAATTACAAAACGTTTCATGAAATATGTTTAAATTTCGCATTTTCTTTGATTTTTATTGTTTTAAATTTTTATTAACGATCTTGAACGGCGGCAACAAATTTCTCCGTTCACATATATTTTTGTTATAATTTCAATCTGGCCGTTTCAGTCATTCCAATTGCAAAACGTCAAAACCTACCCAATCCAGTCAACTGTCAAAGTTCGGTAGGTGAGCGGCTCTCACATTTCCAGTGACAGGAGAGTTGGGCATCCCATTATTCCTGATGTCAACGTATAAAAATATAAGCCAAAAGGCCAACATGCGTCTGTAAAAGCAATGTATATTTCTGAGCACAATTTTCATTCAATGTTCAGTTTGTTCACTCATTTCTGTTAAAATTTCTCCTGCCGAGCCAAAAGTGGTGAAATCCACTAATAGAAAATTCATGACTCTTGACAGTTCACACCAGGAATAAAGGGATGTTAAACTTATTCCAGTGTGAGAGCGCCTCAAAATTAGCGTTTTTTATAACATTTTCCATTATGGCCAGATTGAACAAAATAACAATTTTTGGGCATTTATCAACCTAATACCCAACATTAAGCACGAATAAAAATTACTAAATAGTGGTTATTTATTATATGGAGAAACTACTTAAATCTTTTTAACGAATATTATAACAACTGACTTTTGTCCTTTCAATAACCAAAAATAGGATTTAAGCTTTTTAGCTCTCGATCATTAAATGTTTTTAATCATTTTCCATTGAAAATAAACCTATGATGCTTCAAATTACAAAACGTTTCATCAAGCTATCTTTAAATTTCACAAATTTATTTAATTTATTTAATTTTCATTGTTTTACATTTTTTATAGGTGGTCTTGAACGATGCAACAAATCCCTCCGTTTACACATTTTTTTGGTAAGATTTCAATCTGGCCATCGCTCGTTTCCATTTGATAAACGTCAAAACCTACTGAACTCGATTAGCTGTCAAAGTTCAGTAGGTTTTGACGTTTAGCAATTGCTCTCTCACTTCCAGTGAGAGAGGAGTTAAACATCTCTTTATCTCTGGTTCACACGCTTGTCCGTAGTTGGACCTTCTCTATAATTTCACGTTCTCTGCAATGCGCAACTAGCTGTCAAAATTACTTAAAGAAATTATGTATTTTTTTTTTTGAGCAATTACTTAAGAGCTGGATACCTACCTTAAGGTTGGTACGCAGCTCTCAAGTAATTGCTCAAGAAAAAAAATACATTATTTCGCAAGTAATTTTGGCAGCTGGTTACGCATTGTGAATGATCTACATTAGAAGAGCAAGAGAGAATAAACAAAGAAAACAAACTTTGTGCGTAATATGTATGTGTGTATGTATATGGTAACATAAATATTTTCATTGAGATTTAAGAAATGTTGTTGATGATTGGTAGGTTTTATACAACATTTCAAAATGGAATTTACTTCATAATAATGATTTCAACTAATTTAGGATGAATTTGACGATTACTTCGAATTTCCTTCAAGAAACAATTGTTGATTTGATGTTTCTTCGCAAAACAAGGTTTGCCATATTCACATTTTACTGAAAAAAAGTATCAAAAATTGGTACTAGATTTCTTGAGAGCTGCGTACTAGCACAAGTAAGTTTTTCGCAGGAAAGTATCTTGACCGTTTCTTAAGCGTTTTTTTATATGAAGTTTTTACGTTTCTTGATAGCTGCGTACTAAGCTTTAAGGAAAAAGGTGAGCGATACGATAAGCCAATGAATAACGAAACAAATAACGTATCGACCAGTTAACAGTAACCAAACAAATTATTTTATAATAATAATGACTTTTAATAACAGGTTTCTAACCAAACAAATAACGAATGAAACCGACGCTGTTAAGGGGGTATATCCACTTGTAAGTTCAAAAAATGTGTTTTCTTGTTAATTTTTTCTGGAGAAGGTTTTTATAGAATAGATACATAAAATATATGCACATTTAGCGAACTTAACGTACTCTAAGTATTCATATTTTATTAATAAAATTATTGTGTTCCGTCGTTCCTGTAGAAGATCTTCTGAAAGTCCTCCACAAAAAGGTGTTTGGCTGTGAGGAAGATATTTCTGATCCAAATTTTCTGAAATAAAAAAAGCCAGAAGGATTACTTTTAGCGCAGATAAATACAGGCAATTTTCGAAGACATAGCCAAAAATTTGATCCTAGACGAAATGGCGGCTTCCCAACAAAAATAGTCTTGTTTTGCATGAAAATTTACACTTTAAAGTGACTTAAAAAATCGAAATTTTTATCAAAAACTTTATTCTTTCGATCATTATTTGACAAAATTATCTTAGGAGGTCTTGTGAAAATTTCAAGACAATCGGTCAAACTGTTTCGGAGAAATATTCCTCACCGACTTTGAAAACATCGCTTCGAGAGAAACGCATTTAAAGCGAAGCTGCTACTCCGGGTAGCGGTTCCGACTACTTTCAAACGCTCGGAGACATCTTTACAAATACCGCATTACTCCAAAACTATTTACCGGATTACTTTAGAATTTACAGACAATATTCTCGAATATATTTACATTCAAAATATGCAAAAAAAAAAAAAAAGTTAGAACAAAAGTAACCTATCCGGTTACCAGTTGCTTAACTTTCACCCATTTTTTGAGATATATTTTCATCGTAGCAGATCTTCAAGGTGAAATTTAAATTTCTGCAAACTAGAATATTTTTTTAACTTTTTCTCTGTTACAGGTTTTGATTTGCAATTACTTACCGATAGCTTAAATGCATACAACCTTCGCAATCACAATTCATTTAAACCATTTACTTAATTGACAGTTTTCATGTCACTAGGTAAATGTATTTATTTGGAAAAGACCCATATGTTTTAAGGCAATATTGTTATATTATATTTAAAACTTTTTACAAAACTAATAAACTAAGTTTAAATCACATATTTCCAAAAGTGTTTACCCTTTTGGTTACAATTTATATTTTTATTTATATCTCAACTCAAAAGAATTACCACACAACAAGCCGGCATAGTGCAATTTGTTTTTCTAACAAGTATTGTAGCTTATAGGGTAGTTTCCAGTTCTCAAGAAATGTAAAAACTTCATTTAAAAAAAGATTAAGAAATGATCAAGAAAATTTCCTGCGGTAAATTTTATTTTTCTCTCATCCGAGGCTGTCGTTTAGTTTTCAGACTTGGAAAATCAACAACCGACCAGATATTCACCATGCGCCAAATCTTGGAAAAGACCCGTGAAAGAAGAATCGACACACACCACCTTTTCGTCGATTTCAAAGCTGCTTTCGACAGCACGAAAAGGAGCTGCTTTATGCCGCGATGTCTGAATTTGGTATCCCCGCAAAACTAATACGTCTGTGTAAACTGACGTTGAGTAACACCAAAAGCTTTGCCAAACGAGGTTTCAGACAAGGCGAAAATAATTCGAGCTGCAGAACTAAACAGAGAAGGTACCATCTTCTATAAGAGTGTACAGCTGCTGGCATATGCCGATGATATTGATATCATCGGCCTCAACACCCGCCCCGTTAGTTCTGCTTTCTCCAGGCTGGACAAAGAAGCACAGAAAATGGGTCTGGCAGTGAACGAGAGCAAAACGAAATATCTCCTGTCATCAAACAAACAGTCGTCGCACTCGCGACTTGGCTCTCACGTTGCTGTTGACGGTCATAACTTTGAAGTTGTAGATAATTTCGTCTATTTAGGAACCAGCATTAACACCATAAACAATGTCAGCCTGGAAATCCAACTCAGGATTGCTCTTGCCAACAGGTGCTACTTCGGACTGAGTAGGCAATTGAAAAGTAAAGTCCTCTCTCCACAAACAAAAGCTAAACTCTATAAGTCGCTCATAATTCCCGTCCTGCTTTTCAGAGTTTTCGAGAGAAAAATTCTGCGAAGGATTTGTGGTCCTTTGCGCATTGGCCACGGCGAATATCGCATTCGATGGAACGATGAGCTGTACGAGATATACGACGACATCGACATAGTTCAGCGAATTAAAAGACAGCGGCTACGCTGGCTAGGTCATGTTGTCCGAATGGACGAAAACAATCTAGCTCTGAAAGTATTCGACGCAGTACCCGCCGGGGGAAGCAGAGGAAGAGGAAGACCTCCACTCCATTGGAAGGACCAAGTAGAGAAGGACCTGGCTTCGCTTGGAATATCCAATTGGCGCCTCTTAGCGAAAAGAAGAAACGACTGGCGCGCTGTTGTTAACTCGGCTATAATCGCGTAAGCGGTGTCAACGGCAATTAAGAAGAAGAAGAAGAAATTTTATTTTTCTAGTATGCAGCTCTAAAGAAATATAATACTAATTTTCAATAAATTTTTTCAATAAAATGCGAATATGACATCGCGGGCTTTGCGAAGAAACATGAAATCAACAATTGGTTCTTGAAAGAAAGTCAAAGTAATCGTTAAATTCATTCTAAATTAGTTAATCTTTCCAATCTACATCCACATTCCTTAAATTGCAGTGAAAATATTTATATACTTGCTTTAAATGAGTTAAACCTCACTCCACTCTACCTGGGAAAAACTGGCGCACTCTAGCAAGACAGCTTAATCCACCACATCCGATGTCACTATACACTGACATCACCACACCACACCAACGCAACTCACCACACCTGTACCAACTCAACAAAAAAGGATTACATCAGGATGAACTTTTACTTCGACCACCAACCTTCGCATATACACTCCGCCGCGTCGACACCTCACGCTACTCTCCACCAATTACGAAATTCAACCACGATCCGTGTCCACTCGGTCGCCAGCAGTGACAAATCGTTCCCGGAATTGGAGTATCGCCGCCTGGCCGTCGATATCATACCTAATGAGATTATATAATAAAATCAATAAATTTACAGCCCTATACTGAAAAAACCTCTCAACTGAGTTGAGAGGAAAAATCTGAGAGATTTCTTGTGAGGCATAATTTGTGAGGCTATTCTTGCTCAAACCCCATAAGGAAAAAGCTTAAAAAAGTCACCACGTGAGGTAAAAAGCTTTTTGCAGTCAAACAGCTGGTTTAATAAAAATAAGCACACAAAAATGGACACACAAATGGATAATCAGCATATGTAAGTAATTTTGCAAAATTTTAAATATATATATATATATGTATATAATAATTTCATATATTCCTAGGCGTACAAAAACGGAAAGGACAACTCAGGAGCAGTTGCAACATTATATGATGTTTTGCAAGCAGCATCCTGAGTTGCAACGGGGGAAGCTAACCAACCCTCAAGGGCTGCAAATACTTTGGTCTGAGTTAGCAGATAATTTAAATGCCTTAAGAGGTCCAACTCGGTCGGCAGCCAAGTGGAGGGAGGTAAGTTCATAAATGCTTGTGTATGTTTCACATTATTAAAATATGTTTCCATAGTCCTTAATGCATTGGAAACATCAGTTGCGATCGCGAGCGCCCTCCGTTAAATGGAATAACTGAGTTCGAGGAGCATGCCATTACAACTTTTGGGGCAGCAGCGGTGGATGGATTGCCGGGTGTTGCGACTTTGGGTCACCAGGTAATATTTTTATTTAATATTTGTCGGACTATATATTTTATTATTACATGAGGCAATAATTGGTCCGTTTTATACTTATTTATGACAGGGGTGGCCATTGCTCTGCAAAAGAAAATTGTAGAACACAACGAGCAGATGACGGGGTTGCTGAACCAAATGACACAAACACTAACCTCGATGTCAGATGTTATGGCTAAATTGTGTGAACAATTAAATAAATAAAAATAAAATAAAATGAATTATTTAAACATATGTAGATGTTTTTTTATTCATACTTAGAGGAAGTAAAATATACAGAGAGTAAAATGTACAGAGACAGTAAGTAACTTACATGTATATACTTATATTTAAGTACATAACGCCACTGGAAATATATACATACATATGTATATTATAAAGAAATGATGCACCCTCCCTAAAATGGGGGTTTTCGAAAACAATTTCGGTGTCTTGTGATTCTTCTAAAACATCTTCGAAGCCAAGGTTTGCAGCCACACCATGCTTCAGCAAAATGTTGTGAAGAATTGTACACGCGTAAATAATCAAAGACGCGAGAAAACATCACTATAGTGAGTGTGGTGATTTTTGGGAGGGCATGAGAATAGGGCAGTTAAATTTAAATAAAATTGTTGAAAACCCAAATGTACACGTATAAAAAATAAACCGGAAGTTTTAAATTAATTTAACGCAGTGGCGAGTGCTTCCCAATGTATCGAGTATACATTTAATCACACACTTCTAATGTGCATCATTCACAATGCGTAACCAGCTATCAAAATTACTTGACTACAGCTCAAGAAATAAGGAATGTTTTTTCTTGGGCATTTGCTTGAGAGCTGGAAACAGATCTTATAGCCCTGGCAGTATTGAGTAAATGATTGAATATTCGTCGGGAGTACCTACTAGATGCATATCATAAGTTAAAAATCTTTTTTTAAAAGAAATAGCAGTAGCGGGTGAAAAGAAGAAAACATCCACTGTATTTTGGATTGCACATGTAAAAACCCATTGTTTTGGTAACAAATTTGATTTTTATAGCTGTGTATTGACGGAAAATACCTCTTTAGTTAAAGAACTGCTGTTGGCGACTGCTGTTGGCGATTTTTTTTTATTGTGTAACACGAAAACTGGTGTTGGGCTAATTCAAACTCTCAGCGACCTCTTGAGTTGTTATTAGACAATTTGCATCGATCAATGACTTTATTTTATTCATACCGGCTTCGAGCGTCCTTGCAAGACGCGGTGCATCCTCAAAATAGAAATTGCATTTTAGCATTGGCGTTCGGTGAACACATCAATTCCGAGCACATCATATAATTTAACATAATAAACCGAATTTTTAACATATTAATCAATAACAAACAATTCCAAAAAAATAAAAAAAATTACAAACAAGCCTTACCAGCAGCTGTTCAAATATACATATAAGGGTATACAAGCCTTCAAAAAACTTAGTAAACTACTCAATATATCTGTCCGTTGCACAAACCGGCAGCCCTTACAGAGTAGAGTCGCTCCTCGAATATTTGTTCAACTACGAATTTCGTTGGCTGGTTGTATCAGAGAATTCAAAATCATTGAGAAGGTGCAAATTGAATTCTGTATGATGGTTCGATTGGACGGCCAACAGAGCTGATAGAATTGAAGAAAGGAATTCACCATTCTCGCTACTATTTAGCAGAAATGAGCACGTTCTCTGGCAGAAATATATGTAAAACGACTGATCTTACGCCAGAATGAATAAAGAGAAATACTTTGTAGAAAAAATATACAAAGTCACATATGCGTGATTGTTTTGCATCATATGAATTTTTTTACAAAATCGGGAAAAATTAGATAAAAAATAATTTTAAATAAACAGCTTCGCCAACAAGCTAGCATAAATATGTATGTTTTTGTATGAGCCTGCATACATATCAACGCTGATTTGTGCGAGCCACGGAAAAATTTTTTAGAATTGACAAATATAAATCGACAACAGCTATGTTGCCACTTTTGTCACTCCGTGTAATTTTTTGTTTTGCAAGTTTGCATCAGAAAGTTGTTCAATTTACGATTTTTAGTTTTTGCCATCGTCGCGAAAAGTCATTTGTAGGCAAAGGCATGCTCCGGGAGATGTTACGGCGTCTGTTTTTATGAATGAAGCGAGGTCGCTTGTGAAATGTGCGCCTGCGTTTATGAATGAAATCGTTTTTGTTGTAAAATTTACTATATTTGGACTCGCCAATTTGGCTGCCATATTGACTTGCCATGCTTATGCTATTTGAGACAATTGTTGTTTTTGTAGAACAATGTTTCAATTTTTTGTTGGTGACATATTTACATACATATGCGTCGTTTGTATGCTTGTGCATTATTTGTTCGGCAATGTATACTATGCCAATTATATGTACATATAAGTGTAAATGAATGTACATATATGAATATGCAGATCAATGCGCGCACATGTAATATATTGATAAGTGATAAAATCATGATTTGAATATCTGAATGCGCATATGCGTATTCATACATTTATGTGAGCAGATAATAAGATTATGATATGAGCATGTGCAGAGACATAAGATTAATATGATAGAAGATGTATAAACATATATGTATATTGTTGCGATAAATTTAATTTTTCGCTGTTAAAAAAGGAATATCAAAGAACTTATTTTTTTTCAATATTCCCTGATTGCGCATAAATGCTATTTCATCATATGCCGTAAATACATATATTTACATATTTCTCTTCATATTCACTGGTTGAGTTTGTGAGAGAACTGTTAAAAATGTTAACATTTCACAGCGTGAATTCTGTGGTTGTGAGATGAATTCCGTACTTCAATTCAAACAAATGTTCGATATCGAACCTGCACCTTCTCTATGTTTTTAGATTATCTGGTTGTATCTGGCAATTTATCGTCGATTCTGAGTTGGTCTCGCAGCCGTGTTCGTCACTATATGTATATATTAATAGCGCAATTCTGAAAGCAGTCTCTAGCCACTATTTCTGACATTTTGAAGTAAAGTCTAAATTTGTGATTAGATACTATTCATAACACAGTCTCAAATTTGCGACCTGATAGTTAGCAGCAGGAATAAGGGGATGTTAAACTTATTGCAGTGTGAGAGCGCCTCAAAATAAGCGTTTTTTATAACATTTTCCAATATGGCCAGATCAGAAAAAAAGCTATTTTTTGGGCATTTTAAATAAAACACCCAATTCGCATTTTCCACACCACCTATGAGGTATGCAAAATGGCGCGTTACCGAAGTTATTTTTTGGTGCTCGGTTCCCCAGTAGGCCTATATCACCCATTATAAATTTATTTACATAAAAAAATTAAAAAAACATAACGATAACAATTCATATACGAAAATAATAGTATAAAAAAAAGTAACAAAAACAATATCACTTCATATCACATAATAATACTATACGAGTATAATACTTAAAACTATAAAAATAAACGTACTAAATATACAAATGCCAATATTTAAGCCCCAAATTCTAATTTGTAATTAAAAATTTCTCTTCTTTATCGTTCTAACTTTAGAGCCTTTTAATGCGAATCTGCTTTAAAAATATTATTTTAGTATAAAATATTTAGCTCATTGCAACCACTAGAAAAGGAAGATAAAAACTACAAATGAGAAACACACAAAATTTTATTCTTAAAATTGGGTAGAGATAAATCTTTATTTAAAAATTTAGTCACAAAATAAATTCTAATTCTAATAAATAGAGCAATAACTACCTTTGGGTCACAGTCTTCACAACACAAGAAGGGCATAATATCTTTTAATTTAGTAAAAAGAATTTCTCCTAATCCTATTTTATGACAATTTCTGTCAAATGGGGGAGGATGGGGTCATATGTAGAAGTTCACGCAAGTGAGGAAAGTTCTCTGATCGCCATTCACTTGGGAGTGGCCAGAAACGATTCTTTTACATATGACTCAAGCAGCTCACGACTTCCGGTCTTTGACCAAGTATCCTCTGGGTAGCCTAAGAACATCCGTTCGAAGGTGAGCTAAAGTGAGAAGGCGAAACATCCCCTGCATAGGGTTGTGCGCTGGGTTTGGGACCCGCCACGTAAAAAGCCTACCCCAATGAAAAACGACAAACAGCCTCGGATGAGAAACCCCTCTTTTGATGACGACCATGGCAAACGAAATAAGGACAATGATATCAGGGCATGCACCTGGAATGTCCGGTCCCTTAATTGGGAAGGTGCCGCTGCCCAGCTGGTTGATGTCCTCGCAAAAATAAAGGCTGACATCACCGCCGTCCAAGAAATGCGATGGACGGGACAAGGACAGAGACGAGTAGGTCCTTGTGACATTTACTACAGTGGCCATATAAAGGAGCGCAAGTTTGGTGTGGGATTCGTGGTGGGAGAGAGACTCCGTCGCCGAGTACTATCATTCACTCCGGTGAATGAACGTCTAGCCACAATCCGCATCAAAGCGAGGTCCTTCAACATATCGCTGATCTGCGCCCACGCTCCGACGGATGAGAAGGACGATGTGACCAAAGATGCCTTTTATGAGTGCTTGGAACGCACTTATGAGAGATGCCCCCGCCACGATGTCAAAATCGTGCTTGGCGACTTTAACGCCAGGGTGGGCAAAGAAGGTATCTTTGGCACTACGGTCGGTAAATTCAGCCTCCACGAGGAAACATTCCGAAATGGGTTGAGGCTGATCGACTTCGCCGGGGCCCGAAATATGGTTATCTGTAGTACTAGATTCCAGCACAAAAAAATTCATCAAGCTACCTGGCTGTCTCCGGATCGAAAAACTACCAACTAGATCGATCATGTTGTGATAGACGGAAGACACGTCTCCAGTGTTTTAGATGTGCGTGCGCTCCGAGGTCCTAACATCGACTCGGATCACTATCTTGTTGCAGCGAAGATTCGCACCCGCCTCTGTGCAGCAGAAAACGCACGCCAACAAACACAAGGAAGGTTCGACGTCGAAAAGCTGCAATCACAACAGACTGCCGAACGATTTTCTACTCGGCTTGCACTCCTGCTCTCTGAGAGCACTCATCAACAACTCGGTATAAGGGAACTGTGGGACGGCATTTCAAACTCCTTACGTACAGCTGCATCCGAAACCCTTGGCTTTCGGAAAGTGCAAAAGAACAACTGGTACGACGACGAGTGCCGCGCCGCAGCGGAGAGAAAACAGGCTGCCTCCCTCGAAACGTTACGATCGACCACAACACGTGCGGGATGGGATAGATACCGAGAATTGAAGAGGGAAGCGGGACGCATCTGCAGACAGAAAAAGAAAGAGTCCGAAATGCGTGAGTATGATAAGCTGGTCGACAGGGGTAATGCTCGAAAATTCTACGAAAAAATGCGGCGGCTTACAGAAGGTTTCAAGACCGGAGCATACTCTTGTAGAACCCCCAAAGGTGATCTAGTGACCGATGCCCAGAGCATACTAAAATTATGGAGGGAACACTTTTCCAGTCTGCTGAATGGCAGAGAATGCACAACGCCAGGAGAAGGCGAACCCGATTCCCCAATCGATGACGATGGAGCAGACGTTCCATTGCCCGACCATGAAGAAGTTCGAATAGCAATTACCCGCCTGAAGAAAAACAAAGCGGCGGGGGCCGATGGATTACCGGCAGAGCTATTCAAACACGGCGGCGAAGAACTGATAAGGAGCATGCATCAGCTTCTTTGTAAAATATGGTCGGACGAAAGCATGCCCAACGATTGGAATTTAAGTGTGCTATGCCCAATCCATAATAAAGGAGACCCCACAATTTGCGCCTACTACCGTGGGATTAGCCTCCTCAACATCGCATATAAGGTTCTATCGAGCGTATTGTTTGAAAGATTAAAGCACACCGTCAACAAACTGATTGGACCTTATCAGTGTGGCTTTAGATCTGGCAAATCAACAACCGACCAGATATTCACCATGCGCCAAATCTTGGAAAAGACCCGTGAAAGGAGAATCGACACACACCACCTCTTCGTCGATTTCAAAGCTGCTTTCGACAGCACGAAAAGGAACTGCCTTTATGCCGCGATGTCTGAATTTGGTATCCCCGCAAAACTAATACGGCTGTGTAAACTGACGTTGAGCAACACGAAGAGCTCCGTCAGAATCGGGAAGGACCTCTCCGAGCCGTTCGATACCAAAAGAGGTTTCAGACAAGGCGACTCCTTATCGTGTGACTTTTTCAACCTGCTTCTGGAGAAAATAATTCGAGCTGCAGAACTTAGTAGAGAAAGTACCACCTTTTATAAGAGTGTACAGCTGCTGGCGTATGCTGATGATATTGATATCATCGGCCTTAACACCCGCGCCGTTAGTTCTGCTTTCTCCAAACTAGACAAGGAAGTAGAACAAATGGGTCTGGCAGTGAACGAGGGCAAGACGAAATATCTCCTGTCATCAAACAAACAGTCGTCGCACTCGCGACTTGGCACTCACGTCACTGTTGACAGTCATAGCTTTGAAGTTGTAGATAATTTCGTCTATTTAGGAACCAGTATTAACACAACCAACAATGTCAGCCTGGAAATCCAACGCAGGATTGCTCTTGCCAACAGGTGCTACTTCGGACTGAGTAGGCAATTGAAAAGTAAAGTCCTCTCTCGACGAACAAAAGCCAAACTCTATAAGTCGCTCATAATTCCCGTCCTGCTATATGGTGCAGAGTCTTGGACGATGTCAACAACTGATGAGTCGACGTTGCGAGTTTTCGAGAGAAAAGTTTTGCGAAAGATTTATGGTCCTTTGCGCATTGGCCACGGCGAATATCGCATTCGATGGAACGATAAGCTGTACGAGATATACGACGAAATTGACATAGTTCAGCGAATTAAAAGACAGCGGCTACGCTGGCTAGGTCATGTTGTCCTAATGGACGAAAACACTCCAGCTCTGAAAGTATTCGACGCTGTACCCGTCGGGGGAAGCAGAGGAAGAGGAAGACCTCCACTCCGTTGGAAGGACCAAGTGGAGAAGGACCTGGCTACGCTTGGAATATCCAATTGGCGCCACGTAGCGAAAAGTATAATCGCGTAAGCGGTGTCTACGCCAATTAAGAAGAAGAACAAATTCTTGAGGCGGCTTCACTAAGTTGCATTTATCAATCTGGTTTTGGTGTATGAAGATGAATTCATCAGAAGGAATTTCATCTCCTAAATAAGGTAATGGCAGGAGGCATGTGTGCATTTTAAAAATTTTCAAATAAAGGTAGCCGCAAAAATAGTTAAAAGCATTTTCCTTTAAAAAGTTAATTTCTAAACTACTATCTAAAGTGATGGATCTAACAATGGAGTGTTCGGGCCGTGGTAAACCCTGGAAATCCTGCCAAGAAAGGTCACTTAAAATGGAATCATTGCACACATTAAGAAGAACATTATGGCTATGTTCTGAAATAACTGTGGCTTCGGGTTTTAAAGGCAGCTCACAGTTACCTTTTGTTACGATATTTACGTAACGTAAACCCCACGATTTCCTAAATAAACTAGAGAACATGAAAGGTGTAACTCTAGTACCTCCCCTACTTCTAATCTGATCAAAAAAATGCTCTAAGCTGTCCTGACATAGTCGTCTTGTCTTTAGGTAAGGAAATCCTGAGTGTGACAGCAATCGCCACAATCGTCTTAAACTATTAATATTAATTAACCACCCCTTAATAAAATTGAAATTATTTGTTGTGTTGTTTCCTAACTCATCTACGACCCGAATTGTTTGGCCTCAGTGAACCTACTATTAAAGATATCGAATAATTTTTTGAAAAAAGAAACGAAATCCGCGGTATTAATAAAGCTCCTACTATTTGAGCTTAAGGTTCCCGAGCTGTAAAGAGAAAGCATACCTGAAGCGACCGTATTACTTAACACTTGAGACGCGAATTTAACTTTCATTTTTTGAAAGGTATTGGGGTAAATATGAGCATCGGTTAATTTATGCGCACACCGATAACTCGACTTAGAGTCCTGTTTATAAAAATGGACTATATCTGACCAACATACGCGACTATTTTTAAAATCAACTTTATTTTTCATATTTTGTAAGCAGTTTCGACTACATTTTAATAAATGGGGGCTATCGTAAAAAAAACATATTTCCTTACCATTAACACTGAAAAAAGGCCGTGACATTGAAACACCTAACAAATTGGCTAAATGTTGAAAATTGGTACCCTGGTCACAAACAAAATGGCAAGGAACTAGCCCTATATTTTGAAGTTGGGTAATGGTTTCAAGAATATATTTCTTGAGGACATCCCCTTTACATGAGCCTCTAATAAATAAATAAGCTAACGGGTGGGACCAAGGTTCCCCACCTATACCTTGCACCATTATGGTCATTGCAGTTGTGGCTATTCTAGATGTGCGATTTTCTTCGCCATAATCTTCCAGACCTATCACTCTATCAAATTTCCTATCATACTGCAAATGACATTTCCGTGACATTTCATCACAAGAAACTGATATGAACTTCTGTTCGAAAGAAAATCCCTTACTCCTAATTTGTAAAGACTTTATGCTGCTTTGGGTGCAACCTGGGAAACGAGGCCAATCTGCGACAAAATTATGTAACGTAATTTCTGAGGGAAAACTAAGTTGGTGCTTTAGGTAGCGGTAATCGATTGGCGACAAAAAAAAATACACCCAAAGCTAAAGTTTTAAAAAAACTATCATATCGCCGACCGTGATTTTGGCGATTACTATTTAAAAAACTACTCCTAATACAAGCACCTAACTGAGGAGGAACTTTGCTGCAAACTATCTCAAGAGGATCTCACTCTTCCCTAAATGAACTACTTCTTAACATTTCCCTACATCTTTCTAATTCAGTTGCCATTTGGACCAAATGAGCTTTTAAACTCCTATTTCCTGTTCTTTTTCATCTAATTTTATTTTTAAAATCCTATTCTCTTCACTTAAATTTTTTTTCTATCTGTCCCTGCTGTCAGACCCCTTCCTGTTTGCGCGGCTTTTTCATTACTTTTTAGAAGTTCCTCCTCAAGAAGTGGCAGAGGCTCTAAAATATTATCGCGGTCTTCCCTTTCTAAAAGCGGAAGCAGCTGCCTCGATGCACCGTTTGCATTTGAGGCAGATCCTTCCATTTGGGGAAAAAAATCTTCAACGCCCATTTCAGTAGGGTTTTCAAAAAAAGAATTTGGGGCGTTAAACATTGGCTCTATATACAAATTTATATCTGGAACGGCTCTCGGACGCAATTTTTTTGCGTTACGCATTTCTTCAGAAAAATGCCGCTCACACGCAAAAATATGTTTAGGTGTTTTTTCATTTTGATCTTCAAAAACACCTAAACGTTTGAGCCAACATTTACGCCTATTAAAAGAAAATACGAAATGTTATATATAATCATAAAATATGTATAATAATAATAATAATAGTGGAAAAAGTACATATTTAAGGAATATTTTAAAGTACGATTTTTTTTTTAAATATTATAAATATTCAAAGATAAATCGTTACTTTAAAATAATTTATTTAGTTAATTAACGGCAATGGAAACAAATTGACAATTAAGCTCTTAATACGACATAGTTATTGAGGCAGCTGCACGACTACATAACTGTGTCCATAAGAACGTGTGTATTTTAATATTCGACAGATGTCGCTTGCAGTCTGTCGCGCTCTACTTGTTCAGCACATCACTTTTAAAAACACACGGAAATTCAATCCAATCCAAAATTACTATTTTCATTGCACAATCGAAACACTTATTTCATCGAAATTTTGCTCAAATTCACAAACACTCTTTGCACTATTTAATGTTTTTTACTTACCTTTCGAGATCCGTTCCACTGTTTGGAAAACTAAAAGTTCTTCCTCCCTCATTGCAGCCAACAATACATTTCCTCCAACTGCTGGTTGTTTTCGGCATTTTATCTGTAAAATAAAATAAAAAAGTATTAAATAAATGAAAATTTAAAGTTAAAATATAATTAAAATATACCCACATCTTCCAAATTACGTGCTGTTTCGCTTTCGCTATTCTTCGAAATAATGGCCGTTACAAATGGAGACAAAAAATGAAAAATGTCTCCATTCGAATATTAATTTGGCGGGATTTTAATCTGGTCGTCCCTCTTTTCCAATTGCTAAACGTCAAAACCTCCTGAACTCGATCAACTGTCAAAGTTTAGGTGGTTTTGACGTTTAGCAATTGCTTTCTCACTTCCAGTGAGAGAAAAGTTAAACATCTCTTTATCTCTGGTTAGCAGCAGAGATAAAGAGATGCCCAACTTTGCGGTCACTGGAAACGTGAGAACCGCTCACCTACCGAACTTTGACAGTTGACTGGATTGGGCAGATTTTGATGTTTTGCAATTGGAATGACAGGAATCTGGCCGTGAAATTATACCAAAAATATATGTGGACGGAGAAATTTGTTGCCGCCGTTCAAGATCGCTAATAAAACTTTAAAGCAATGAAAATCAAAGAAAACTCGAAATTTGAATATACTCGATGAAAGGTTTTGCATAGTAGAATTATATTTCAATTACAAATAATTAAAAACAACTTATAAAGTATTGAAAGATCAACAGTTAGTTGTTTTAATATACCATAAAATCATAAAAAAGGATTTAAGTAGTTTCACAATATATTAAAAGTCCAATGTATAATAATTGCAGTCGTAATAAATGTTGGATGTTTTAATTTAAATGCCCAAAACTTCTAATTTTTTTCGATCTGGCCATAACGAAAAATGTCATAAAAACGCTTATTTTGAGTTACTCTCAGACTGAAATAAGTTGGGCATCCCATTATCCCTGGCCAGCAGGTTACAAAATTAAAAATTATTCTAGTTTGCCACTTTTAAAATACTGAATTGAGATCAACATAGATATTAATCGATTGTCGTTTTTTATCGGTAATTAATGCCTTCGTTATCGGTTAGGTTATTTTTGCTCAAGCCTCCGGAAAAAAGTAATCATTCCTCCTATATCATTCCGAGTAGTGAACGTGGATGTGAATAGTTTACTCGCTCTTTCTCATTGAATTTTCGCATCTGTTTGGTTAGCCATCTTTTACTGAAAATAGTTTCTTCGTTATCGTCATGGCCACCCAAGAATGATAGAGAAAGAGATTACGCAATGCGCATGTTTGTTTTCAGTCAGCTGTTCTTGCTGACGTCACGGTTGACTTATTATTCGCCCGCGCCTTTGAATGTGAATTCGAATTGTATTTCCGCGTGTAGTATTAATTGTGAAATTTTATATTTTTTAAAATGAGTTGCGCAGTGTTCGGATGCAATAATAACAATGCTAAAAGTAGTGCTACGAAATGGAGATTTTTCCATTTCCCTTAGGATAAAACAGTACTAAAATAGTGGATTCATTTTTGTGCACTTCGCGCCAGAAGCCTGCGCAGAAATTTGTAGTTTGAAATGGGTAATTATAGCCACTATAACCACTGTTTTTTATCCTAATTGTAATAATAATCTTAACTAACAATTTATTCCATTTATTTATATGCATGTATGTATGTTTATTATATTTTTGCAGGTAATATTTTTCAACGAGTGTCAGTTGATCTAAATTCTGCTGACCTAATTGAAAAAAATGATGACTTGAAGATTCTCAACAACGACGGGCTTGAAAATTTGGCAGGGTACATCTGCCACAAACATGGTAAAGACAACCCCGAAATTTGTGCCAATTCAGAAAATTGTTCGTCTTATACTTGGGTGGATCACCTTTCTGAAGGAGGATCTCAAAACCAACAGATATGTTGATGGAGCATATGAGAGCCTTGCAAGCAGTATTTGACGACTTAAATGGTACTGATTTGCATATAAGTATATACAAATTATGTCCAGAAGCACTTAGATTTAAGTAATTTTGTAAATTGTAGCACCAAAGTAAAATAATTGTTTTTCAGAGCTATAATGTATTTTAGGATTCGTTCCTTAAATAAAAACTTAATTGAAAATATGTACAGCAAAAAAAGAAAATTAAATAAGACAATAAATTGATAGTTGGTCACAAAATATTCAATCTTTTTATTTGCATAAATGTACATAGTTGAAACAAACATAGCAAAGAGACAAAATTAAATAATACAACAAAAATACAATGAAATGAATATGTAGGTAAATGTTCACTATAAAATATTCACTTATATTGACATTTTTTATTAATATTCACTTATATGGATGTTAACTTTTGATGATATTCATGTTTTTGTATTCCTGCAATACAAAATTGATTCTAATTGCAGAGAAAAACAAGCAACTGAAAATCAGCTGATTGTACGTTGGTCAACCGTGACGTAGATGCGCAGAACGAACAAAGTTTGAACTCGTCATAGCGCAATCTTGTTTCTATCATTCTTGATGGCCACCCATGTGTTACAGAAACCTGGTTGATAGGTCAGTTCTTTCGTTATTCAGTGGTCACCACTGCCTATCGTTAGTCATTTATTAAAAACTGAATTTTTCTTACAATAATTTTAACAAATTTTTAGTAATTGTTTTAGATTAACTTTTAAATATTAAAATTCATATATACAATTATACATTACAAACTGAATTTTTTTTCTTACAATAAATTGTTTGGCACACTATTCGTAGAACCACCTGTATCTGCTATTACGTTTCACCTTCTCTCTCAAACCATTATTTGAATTTTGAGGTTTCGATGAAACTACTTATGTCCGATATGCTTTTGGTGGAAATCCATTCAAGATTTGGTGCATTTGGTGGATTCCGAGTGTTTTGTGTCGGATCTGTGCTAGAGCTGGGCATTCGCAGAGAAAGTGGAAGATTGTTTCCTTGTTCCCTGCTACTCCGCAGCCACGGCAGATATCGTTGTAGGGCAATCCCATTTTGGACGCATGTTCCCCAAATGGCCAGTGCCCTGTTGTGGTAGCTGTTATTCTGTAAATACTTTTTCTTGACCTATTTAATAAATCATTTGTTCTTTTCCTGTCATATGTTGGCCATAATTGTTTAGTTATGACGCATTTTGTAATGTTTTTCCACCTGTTGTTTGCAATTTGCTGAAATTGTCTATTGATCTCTCCTTTTATCGATCCTAGCGGGCTTGGTATTAGCTCCGCCTCGGATTCATTGAGGAAAGCTCCTGCCTTTGCCAACTCGTCTGCTTTTTCGTTACCGAAAAAGTTCCTGTGTCCGGGAACCCAGATCAAGTTTAGCTGGAGCTTGTCTTTTATTGAGCTTAGTGCTCTCTTGCAGCTGTGAACTATACTGGAATTTGTCATGGGTGAAGACAATGCCAGGAGGGCCGCCTGGCTGTCCGTAAATATAGTTGCTTTATGTATATTTCCGTGGTTTTCTAATAGAACCTCGCAGGCTTTTTCTATGCCTAGTACTTCTGCTTGGAAGATGCTAGCCGAGTTCGGTAGACGTATAGAGAGAGATATGCCTAGATCAGCGGAGAATACCCCCGTGCCCACTCCGCAGTCCATTTTGGACCCGTCGGTATAGACTGAGGTGGTATCTTCCTCTACTATTGAACCTCTTCTCCATTCTCGTCTAGATGGTATCCTCACCTGGAAGTGTCTACTGAAATCCAGCTTTGGGAGAATGTAGTCTGATTTGTTAATAGTGAACTTGTTTAGAATTACACTATGTCCGTAGTTCAGCTGTTTCCAACCTCCCAATTCTTTTATTCTTATCGCCGCAATAGCTGCTGTTTTGTGAATAAAAATGTCCATTGGTAGTTGATGCAGGATCACATTGAGCGCATCAGTCGGACATGACCTGATTGCACCCGTAACACCCGCACATGCTGCTCTTTGTATTCCATTTAATTTTCTAATATTGTATTGTTTGTTTAGCGCTGGCCACCATACCAGAGCTCCATATGTAAGTATAGGTCTTATGACAGCCGTATACATCCACATGATTATACTTGGTTTAAGGCCCCAATTCTTGTTGACGATTTTCTTACAAGTATAGTAGGCCATGTATGCTTTGTTTATTCTTTTTTCTATATTTATTTTCCAGGACAGTTTGGTGTCAATCTCCACCCCCAAGTATTTAGCTGTGGGGGATAGAGTGAGTGTTGTACCGTTTAGTACCGGAAGTTGAAACTGAGGTATTTTGGTTCTGCTAGTGAATAGCATCAGTTCTGTTTTGTTCGGGTTAACTCCTAGACCATTGTTTTTAGCCCATAGGTTTAACCTACGAAGTGCTCTTTCCATAATCTCGCTGACTGTTGAAGGAAACATGCCTGAAACCAACAACACTATATCGTCTGCATACGCTACTGCTTTCACTCCTTCACCGTTTAGTTGGAGTAGTATTTCGTTCAGCGCTGCAACCCAAAGAATCGGAGAGAGGACCCCCCTTGAGGCGTTCCTCTACTTACATAGCTTGTTTGTGTTGCAGCGCCGTTTGAAGCTATAATCTTCCTATTCTCAAGCATCGATAGTATCCATCTGCACACAGTGTCGTCTATGCCACCATGTGCCAGAGAATTAATTATCGCATTTACTTCTATGTTGTTGAAGGCGCCCTCTATGTCTAGAAATGCAGCCATGGTGTATTGTTTGTGGTGTAGTGATTTTTCGATTACACTTATCACCTCGTGAAGGGCGGTTTCGGTTGATCGGCCCTTCATGTACGCATGTTGGGACTTCGATAACTTCTCCGCCATTATTGCTCTTACGTGTAGATCTATTAGCCTTTCTAGTACCTTCAGCATACAGGAGGTAAGGCTTATAGGTCTAAAATCCTTGGCATTCTCGTGTGTTCTTCTGCCTGGTTTTGGAAGGAACACAACTTTACTCCTTTTCCAACTTCTTGGGATGTAAGATAGTTGAATGCTAGCCTTGTATATATTTTCAAGCCTTAGAACCATTGGTTCTACTAGTTTTTGCAGCATTATGGGCATAATCCCGTCAGGACCTGCCGCTTTAAATGGTGCAAAACTGTTTATGGCATATTTGATTTTACTTTTGTCTACTATTTGGCTTCGATAGTCAGCTGCATTCAGCGGTGGTTCTGGTTGAACCCTCGTTGAAGGTTTTTGCTGGCTCCCGGGGAAGTGCGTTGTGATTAGTACCTCCAGAGACTCTTTTGCCGAGGAGGTCCAATCACTTCCCTCAGCCCTAATGTAGGCAGTGTTAATATGATCTTTGGATAGCATTTTACTCAGCCTAGCGGCTTCTCTGCAACTTTCTATCGATGTGCAGAAAGATTGCCATGAGTCCTTTTTAGCTTTCCTGACTGCTTTTTTGTATTCTTTCATAATGTCTTTATATGGCTGCCAGATTTTGGTTCTAAAACTCTCATTGAAAGTTTTCCTTAGTTGTGTTCTCAAACTCTTAAGTTCACTGTTCCACCAAGGAAGAGACTTTCTCTTTTTCAAAACTGTTAGCGGAGTAGATTTATTAAAAGTTGTGGTTAAAATTTTTTCCAACTTCTCTACTTCTGAATCTAATTCCTCAGGATTTCTGATGCTCTTGTTGCCTCCCTTTTCAAGGCATTTTGTTGCTATACTGGTAAATTTTCCCCATGCCGTTCTTCTAGGGTTCCGGTATGTGAGAGGCGCACTGTACTTCTCGCGGATGCTGAAGAGTATCCAAGAGTGATCCGACATGGAAGGCTCATCGGATACCCTCCAGTTATCCACAACGAGACTGTCTGTGTCTGTTGATAGCGTGAGGTCAAGCACTTCCTCCCACCCCGGAAACCTATCCGAGCTTGGGAAAGTAAATGTTGGCTTATCGCCCTTGTTGCAAATACTTAGATTACTATTCAAAATATACTGCAAGAGTGACTCACCTCTGGTGTTTATATTGGAGCTACCCCATACGGTGTGCCTTGCGTTTGCATCACACCCTATTAGGACATCATCCCTCCTGTTCTCCTCTACTAGTCTGGCGAGCGGGGCCGGTGGTAAGTCTTCGTCATGGGCCAAGTAGGCCGAGACCAAGAAGAAGGGCTTTTCCTTCTGTTCCACCTTTACCACTGTGATATCTGCTGTGCTGTAATTAGGACAAAGAAATGCATTTATACTTTTATTGATAAGGATGCATGCCCTAGGTTTACCTCTGTTCCGTGTGTAAAACAGGTTATAGTTGCTGCTGTTTAGCCCTTTAATGGAATCATCATTGACCCAGGGCTCCTGTACTAGGCTGATGTCGATGCCCCTCTCGTTCACGAGGGTTGTCAGATTCGCTGTAGCACTCTTCGAGTGCTGCAGGTTTATCTGTACACATCTAAGGTTGTTATTGGGCATCTCGGGTTTCTTCGATGCCCACATTCCTTAGCAACTGGCTGGCGTCGTCGACCTCTTCCGTGTCGTCTTCGTCAGCCGCTTTGTCGCCTTGGAAGATTTTTAGTCTGGCCTTGCGGATTCCGAAGCTGATTTTGTAGTCAGTCTTCTTCAGAGCCTCAATGGACTCATCACAAATGGCCACTAGTATTGGCTTACTTGCTTTATTAGGTTTTTCCTCCTTGATTAGCTGCCACTCATCTATACCTGGTATAGATTTGTTCTGCAGCTTAATGCACCTCAGGAGTTTTTCGCCTGGCTCCTCTAGAGGGGGTAACCAAATGCGAGCACGAGGTCTCTTTGGAATGTCCCTGGCGGGTATAAGCCTCAATTGGAGGCCTACGAAGGCGTTGCTAATTATAGCAACACTACCCGTCAGGAAATCTAGCGAGGCCTGGTCCGCGCATTTGATGACCCTGTAGCCCCTGAGGGTCTCAGAGGAGTCAAACTCCGGGTGAGGACCCGCAGGATTGTCGAGTACATAGCTTAGCACCATACTCGACAATCTGACGTCGATCTCCACCCATCTCTCCTGTATTGTGCCCGGAGAGGAGGAATTTCCATCTATAATGGCCACCTGCAGGCTATCCCTGGCTACATCGCAGAAATGCCTTGCCGTTGTTGTGCTGCTGTGTTCTCCTTCACTCCGCCTCGGTTTTTTGGGCTGAGTTCCGGGTACCTCTGTGATGGAGCGATTTCTCTTTTGAGAAGTGCTCTCTAGTTTGTTCTCTACTTGAGGTTGTGATTGCTTCCTTTTCAGGTAGCCTTCATATTCCTCTACGATGGATTTGAGGCGCTTTGTTTCAGCCTCATCAACTGGGGTACCGGCTGCCTGGTCTTTGGCTATCTTCCCTAGTATGAAGACCGCCCTCTGGTACCGGTTTTTCCTCAGCTGATTTTGGGATTTCTTGCGCTTCTTTTTGTTCTCACTTTTAGCCGCCAGTGCACTTTGGTTGGTGCTCATGGCAGCCTTGGAGGTGGACGCTTCGTCCCTTACCTCTGTGGTTTTCACTGCTGTATCTACCGGTATACTTTGTTTGGTATGTTCGGTAGTACTCTTACTCGTCTCCTGGCTGGAGGCAAGTAGTTCGTCCTCATCGGATTCCGTTATAGGATTCCGATAGCTCATGTCCTTAGTCGTTGCTGTTGTCGTCAATTTGGTTGTTGTAGTTGGTGTTGTTGTTGTTGTTGTTTTTGTATTGTTTGCGTTCATGTTTGGTCCCACGAGTAGTCCGGAAAGGGTAGTCACTCGTCCGCAGAGCCGGTATGCGGAGAGAAGGCTTTTTTACCTCCGACCCCCCGGGCATCGGAGGGGACCGTTCGCGATCAGCTATTTATTACCCCCCGCTGACCATTCAGCCCTCGGCACGGGTACCTCGACACCTTGGCCTAGGGTGGTGTTGGTTCGGGTGTCCTCATACTTCCACAATAGGAGATGAGCGTAAAACCTAGGGTTTATTCATCCATATCACTATTGTGGGAATTATGAAGTGTCTCTCTTAGTTCGTAAGATTAGAGTTACTTTATTGCCGTCATTATCTTCTACAACTTGTAACCAATCTTTTAAAATAGGGTCTTTGAGCCAGAAATCTCTAAATTTTAGAGAATACTGTCGTTTACTAAACATTGTTATATGAGTATATTAATGATGGAGTACATTACAAGTAAATTTTCACTTTAAAAGATTTAAAAAATGAAGATTGTTACGAAGAAAGAAAGAGCGAACAAGATGAAAGAGAACGTATAAGTATATCAAACAATTGAGTATAGTAGAATGTAGCCGTTAAAAAGGCTCCCCCCCTTGATATATAACAGGCTATCTTTATTTGTCTTATTCGTAGCTCTTTAAAAGCTTGAAACAGAACTAAAATATCTTATGGGGGAAGCAATTGTGAAGAATATACATATATAATATATATTATTAATTTTTTGTATTTACCGTCAGATGGTATTTACCACTAAAAAAAACACCAGCCACTAAAAAAGTTTTTTGCCCACTAGAGGGAAAGTAAAACCACTAGTTTTAGTGGTAAACCCACTGAGTTGGCAGCAATGTATATGGTTTGTAAACAATTTATATAGTTATACTTTGTATAAATTGCAATACTAAATTCATCAATTTAGGAATGCTTAATATTCACACAATTTGTGCATTTGCAAGTCAATTTATTTAATAACTTTTAAAATTTTAAATAAATCATAGAAATTCGGCTTTGGCTGATTGGTCAAGTTTTACCTATGATTTTTGCATCTATGGTTGCCGTAATGTCTTCATCACGTGTTACAAACACGCAAACATTTCAAACAACATTTAAATGTTTTAATATGGCTGCTTGAGATGATTTTCGGCCATATACCATAAACAGCCGTGCTCCCAGTTTCACCTTTCAATTTCACAATGTGATTTTAAAAATTTCCTGTGAAAGTGAATTCGTGTGCTCCCAATTTCACAAATTTTGTTATCGATATTTTCCCATTGTTTCCTCATTCTAAACAGCTGACAAGCATCTGAGAGGATTTTATTGAAAATTTATAAATATTGTAAAATGCCATTTATTTTTTCAATTGCTTGTTGTGAAGCCAAAAGAAGGCGTAAAATTATGGAAATTAGGCGTAACAGACATCTGAGGAATGCCTCTAGCATTCTTAAAATTTCTGACAGCTGTTGTTGAATATTTCCTTTCGGATTGAGCGATGCATGATTTTTTTGAGTATAATGTATAATGTAAGTAAAATGTATAATGTAAAAAATTCGTATATACCAATAAATAAGTAATTTAAAAAGGTCATGAGTAGCACCTACAAATATCAAAGGATATATAAAAAAATTGTCTTATAGAAAATAATTTCTCATTTTAACACATTTTGCCATTTACTTTTCATTTCACTGCCAACAAAGAACTCGGATTCGATTCACAATAAATAATGTGAATGTGAAAGTATGAGCATCAAATATGTGATTTCAAACCGAATTCACAAGGAAATTTGTGAATGTGAAATTGGGAGCACGGCTGATAAGCTCAGTTTTGAAACAATCGAAATAACTGTGAAAAACTGAAATGAAACAAGTAAGGAAGCGCTAAGTTCGGGTGTCACCGAACATTTTATACTCTCGCATGATAAAGTGATAATCGAGATTTCATTATCCGTCATTTACATATTTTTCAAATACCGTATTTGTGTAAAGTTTTATTCCGCTGTCATTGGTTCCTATTGTATATATTATACAGAGAAGGCATCAGGTGGAATTCAAAATAGCGTTATATTGGAAGAAGGCGTGGTTGTAAACCGATTTCACCCATATTTCGTACATGTCATCAGGGTGTTAAGAAAATATTATATACCGAATTTCATTGAAAACGGTCTAGTAGTTCCTGAGATATGGTTTTTGGTCCATAGGTGGGCGAAGCCACGCCCATTTTCAATTTTTAAAAAAAGCCTGGGTGCAGCTTCCTTCTGCCATTTCATCCGTAAAATTTTGTGTTCCTGACGTTTTTTGTTAGTCGGTTAACGCACTTTTAGTGATTTTCAACATAACCTTTGTATGGGAGGTGGGCGTGGTTATTAACCGATTTCTTCCATTTTTGAACTGTATATGGAAATAACTGAAGGAAACGACTCTGTAGAGTTTGGTTGACATAGCTATAGTAGTTTCTGAGATATGTACAAAAAACTTAGTAGGGGGCGGGGCCACGCCCACTTTTCCAAGAAAGTACTTCCAAATATGCCCCTCTCTAATGCGATCGTTTGTGCCAAATTTCACTTTAATATCTTTATTTATGGCTTAGTTATGACACTTTATAGGTTTTCGGTTTCCGCCATTTTGTGGGCGTGGCAGTGGGCCGATTTTGCCCATCTTCGAACTTAACCTTCTTATGGAGACAAGAAATACATGTACCAAGTTTCATCATGATACCTCAATTTTTACTCAAGTTACAGCTTGCACGGACGGACGGACGGACAGACGGACGGACGGGCAGACAGACATCCGGATTTCAATTCTACTCGTCACCCTGATCACTTTGGTATATATAGCCCTATATCTGACTCTTTTAGTTTTAGGACTTACAAACAACCGTTATGTGAACAAAACTATAATACTCTCCTTAGCAACTTTGTTGCGAGAGTGTAGAAATTAGTTTGTTGAACATATGTATATGTACATAGATAGAAAAATATATGCTTCTTAAGCAATATTTAGTAACCAAGCTCTTTTATGGTAGTTCTTAATATAAAGAAATCTTTCTAGAAACCAATACAAAAAAAGTTGTGATTACAGCTTATAAAATTAAACAGTTAGTTCTACAAATTTATTTATTTTTTGTCTTGAATGTCTGCTGCGCTCCAGCTGGCACTCACTCAAGCAAGATATGCAAATTACTCACCAATTTGTTAACGTTCTACCGCTTTCATGAAGAAATTTCGAATGTGCGTTCCGTACACAACTGCGATTAATCTTGCTTTGAAGTAGATACAGTCCAGCACCGTGAGAAATTGTTCTCCGACTTTTTTGTAAATGTCATCAATATTTTCGTGAAGTTTTGTTTTATTATCTTCAGGTATTGGTAAATCGCTCTTTTTTTCATGCATTCCACCGACGGACTCGTCGTCTCGTCGTATTGAATGGTATTCTGGCAAAGGCACTACGGCACAATTCCGATTTCTTTGGCGCCGCGATTTGAAGGTACCGTTGGAAAGAGGAAGTCCTCTTGATTAAAAAATATGTGGGGTTATAGGTACCGCAAGCGCTTAGCTTACGAGATATTCGACCTTAAAGTTCAAAAATTCCCAAAATTCGAACATTTCAACAAGCTATTTTACCACATTAAACACACTTTACTCACATTTTTCATCTCAAATTAATTAAACTAAACTATAAACTTTTAAATAAATCCACATTTTACACTTTTAGCAGTATTTTTACCGAAGAAATCTTTATTTTAAAAATTACATTTTACACTCGTAGTGAACATCACGTGTGTGCTAAAAATTACGACGAAATGGAGCGCTGCCATGTGATAATAAGGAAATTCGCTGAAATGCCTTTTTTCCCAAAAATTCCTCTATCCATTCATGTAGATTTAATTTAATAAACAAATAAGTAATATTATATAGTAAGATTATATAATATATAATATCTATATAAATAAAAATGAATTGTTGTTCGTTAGTCTGATTAAAACTCGAGAACGGCTGGGCTGACTGAGCTGACTTTGGTTTTAAAATGTTTGTCGTAGACCAGGGTAGTTCTAAACGGTGAGCAAATAAAGAAAAATTACGAGTAAGATAGAGTAAAACAACAATTCCATTTTCCCATATAAAAGTTGACCACTTACTTGCTGTCAAACATTTGACGGTATTTGTACTCTCAGTTCCACTCGAATTGAAGAACGCATTAAAACAAGACTTTTGAATCGACAACATAATATCAACTTTGCTCATAACATCGTGTATTTAAATTTCAATTTCAAATTTCAAAATATATAAATATAATTAATGTGTTGACATGTTTGACGGTGCCCACCTTACAGTGTTACCAACTCTCAAAACTACTTTTATTATAATAACGGGGCATCTCTGCCTGTGCAAACTCCACATGGCTCATTGCTTACTAGATATAGAATACTACATAGTTTGCCATATAAGGTAAGCTAGAAGCTGTCTCTTCAGCAGTTTAACAGCGCAATTTCATTTATATGAAAATTTCTAAGAGGCAACATATTCCATTTCCACATATGCCGACGGCATTTTAATTTCGGTAATATGAAAATTAGAAGAGCGAGTTAAGACGGTTGTGTTATATTATAAAAATAAAGTATATTTTCAAAATAACATTTAATATTTAGCTTAATATTGTTAATTTATAGAAATATTATGGAAATTGGGTTGTGAAGTCTTAAACTTAATAAACTTATACAAGCATAAATCAAAATATCATTTCTCATTTTAAATTTTATTATTTTAATTTCAAAATACAAATATAATTAATGTGTTGACATGTTTGATGGTGCCAACCTTACAGTGTTACCAACTCTCAAAAAAACTTTTATTATAATAACGGGGCATCTCTGCCTGTGCAGACTCCACATTGCTAATTGCTTACTAGATATAGAATACTACATAGTTTGCCATATATCGTAAGCTAGAAGCTGTCTCTTCAGCAGTTTAAACACGCAGTTTTCATTTATATGAAAATTTCGATGAGGCAACATATTCCATTTCCACATATGCCGACGGCATTTTGATTTCGGTAATATGAAAGTTAGAAGAGCGAGTTAAGACGGTTGTGTTATATTATAAAAATAAAGTACATTTTCAAAATAACATTTAATATTTAGTATATTATTTTTAATTTGTAGAAATATTATGCAAATTGGGTTGGGAAGTCTTAAATTTAATAAACTTATACAAGCATAAATCAAAATATCATTTCTCATTTTAAATTTATTATGTTAATTGGTATATAAAAGTTATGCCACAATTATTATATAGTAGTCCAAAAATTTAGATCTTTATCCTTTGTTATTTTTTTATTTTTTCCAAAAATACATTTGTAAACAAAAGGATATTTATCCTTTTTTTATGTTCCACACAAAAGGATTAAGGAGTTCAAGAGCTCAAAACGTGCCCTACATCAGCTACCTACCCGACGGCATTTCGCAAATGATAAAATAAATTTTTCAAGAGCTCAAAGCATACGCTACATCATCTCGAACCTACCTACCCTACGCTTTTGCGCAAATGATTATATCATGATAGCAAATGCCCACATACAGATTTGGCAATGGCAATAATAGTTAGTATTCTATAAATTCTATCCTGTCGAGATGCCCTGTAATAAGTGTATCCGAACGTTACATTGTTTTGTACATACATTTAGAGACTTTTTGCAGCGCTCCTACTTTAACATCCTTGGTTTTGTCATCTCATGTTAAAAAAAAGAAACATTTAATTGGAGAAATAAGAAAGTAATAAGTGTATCCGAACGTTCCATTGTTTTGTCATCTCATGTAAAAAGCACGTGTATCCGAACGTTACATTGTTTTGTCCATAAATTTAGAGACTTTTTGCTGCGCTCCTACTTTAACATCCTTGGTTTTGTCATCTCATGTTAAAAAAAAGAAACATTTAATTGGAGAAATATTGAAATACTGCTAAAAGTGATTTTCTTCTCGCTGCTACTTTACGCTCCAACCGCACTAATGACCAGCGAGATGCTGATAATGATAACAGTCGTACAAGTATGGGAGAATTACGTTCAAGAGTAAATAACTATCAAGTGGATAGGGGGAGAATGGAACGAATTCGTGTACATCGATCACAACAGCAGCGAGCACGGGATAACGAATTTAATCGATTCCGCAGACGCAATGCTCCTGTAAACCTCGAACGAGGAGCATTTTCCTACGATCCGGAATTTGATTATAGTGCCGACAAATCTGTGACGATTGGAGAAATGTCAATCATTTGTCAACATAGCAAAGCATTAAAGTACAGTAGTGAACCTGCAGGATTATGTTGTGCTGGTGGCAATGTACAATTGCCTCAATTGGTTCCACCACCTGAACCGTTACACTCATTAGTTAATGGAATGGAAAGTGAGTCTAAACACTTCTTGGCTAACATCCAAAAATATAATAATTGCTTCCAAATGACATCGTTTGGTGCAACGCATATAGTACAAGACGGGTTCATGCCTACTTTCAAGGTAGTATACCATAATTGTTTTAGTGAAATTCTAATTCGTATTTGTATCACAATTAATTTAACCAGTTCTTAAACAATTACAGATACAAGGACAAATTCATCACCTACTGGGAGCAATGCTGCCAGTGCCACATGCAGATCATAAACTTTTGCAAATTTATTTTATGGGCAATCAAGATGTGGAAGTTGATACACTTGTGATATGACCACAATCCAACCGTCAAGCGAATCATTGTCCAACAACTGCAAACATTTCTTCACGAGAATAATGAATTAGTGAAGATGTTCAAAATGGCACTGGATCGGATGCCATCAGACAGCCATAATATTGTAATAAGAGCCGACAAAACACCTGCTGGAGAGCATGCAAGGAGGTTTAATTCACCGACAATAGATGAAGTGGCTATTGTCGTTGTTGGGGAGAATTTGCAATCAAGAGATATTGTACTTCATCGCCGGAACAATGAATTGAAACGTGTATATGAAACGCATAGAGCTTATGATGCTTTACAATACCCATTAATTTTCTGGCAGGGAGAAGATGGGTACCATTTTAATATCAAAATGGTTAATCCAACAACAGGTAATTAGATTATACAAAATAAAATATTTTATATGTTCAATATATAAATGTATTTTTTATCATATGTACTTCCAGGTGCTGATACACACAAAAAAGTCAGTGCCATGAATTATTATGCATACAGACTCATGATCCGTGAAGGTGAAGTAAATCACATTTTGTTGTGTCAACGGCTCTTTCATCAGTATGCAGTGGACATGTACGGCAAAATTGAGACTGAAAGACATACATCCGTCTTAACCAACAGCAGCTTCGATCTGAAGAGTACATTCATCTTCGCGATGCAATCAATGCTGACGGCAATGAAAACAATGTAGGAAGAATGACAATTTTACCGGCCACTTACATCGGAAGCCCGCGCCACATGCACGAGTACGCTCAAGATGCGATGTCTTATGTTCGACACCTTGGCCTAGGGTGGTGTTGGTTCGGGTGTCCTCATACTTCCACAATAGGAGATGAGCGTAAAACCTAGGGTTTATTCATCCATATCACTATTGTGGGAATTATGAAGTGTCTCTCTTAGTTCGTAAGATTAGAGTGCGTTTCCTTTGGGATGCAAACTTTACTCTTACTTAAGCCCCTTCGCCACGACAAGGCGACCAACTTCAAAGGAGGAATAATATAGAATATGCACGACTTTTAATTCTTTCATGACTACTAATCATACAATGTAGTAGTAAATATTTATAACCTACACTTTGCTACTTTGTGCCGTCATTATCTTCTACAACTTGTAGCAATAATCTTTTAAAATAGGGTCTTTGAGCCAAGAAATCTCTAAATTTTAGAGAAGCAACCGTCGTTTACTAAACATTGTTATATGAGTATATTAATGATGGAGTACATTACAAGTAAATTTTCACTTTAAAAAGATTTAAAATGAAGATTGTTACGAAGAAAAGAAAAGAGCGAACAAGATGAAAGAGAACGTATAAGTATATCAAACAATTGAGTATAGTAGAATGTAGCCGTTAAAAAGGCTCCCCCCCTTGATATATAACAGGCTATCTTTATTTGTCTTATTCGTAGCTCTTTAAAAGCTTGAAACAGAACTAAAATATCTTATGGGGAAGCAATTGTGAAAAGAATATACATATAATAATATATATTATTAATTTTTGTATTTACCGTCAGATGGTATTTACCACTAAAAAAAACACCAGCCACTAAAAAAGTTTTTTGCCCACTAGAGGAAAGTAAAACCACTAGTTTAGTGAGTAAACCCACTGAGTTGGCAGCAATGTATATGGTTTGTAAACAATTTATATAGTTATACTTTGTATAAATTGCAATACTAAATTCATCAATTTAGGAATGCTGAATATTCACACAATTTGTGCATTTGCAAGTCAATTTATTTAATAACTTTTTAAAATTTTAAATAAATCATAGAAATTCGGCTTTGGCTGATTGGTCAGAAGTTTACCTATGATTTTTGCATCTATGGTTGCCGTAATGTCTTCATCGTGTTACAAATACGCAAACATTTCAAAACAACATTTTAAATGTTTTAATATGGCTAACTTGAGATGATTTTCGGCCATATACCATAAACAGCCGTGCTCCCAGTTTCACCTTTCAATTTCACAATGTGTGATTTTAAAAATTTCCTGTAGTGAATTCGTACTCCCAATTTCACAGAATTTTGTTATCGATATTTTCCCATTGTTTCCTCATTCTAAACAGCTGACAAACATCTGAGAGGATTTTATTGAAAATTTATAAATATTGTGAAATGCCATTTATTTTTCAATTGCTTGTTGTGAAGCAAAGAAGGCGTAAAATTATGGAAATTAGGCGTAACAGACATCTGAGGAATGCCTCTAGCATTCTTAAAATTCCTGACAGCTGTTGTTGAATATTTCCTTTCAGTTAGACGATGCATGATTTTTGAGGTACTAATGTATAATGTAAGTAAAATGTATAATGTAAAAAATTCAGCCTTATACCAATAAATAAGTAATTTAAAAGGTCATGAGTGCACCTACAAATATCAAAGGATATATAAAAGAATTGTCTTATAAGAAAATAATTTCTCATTTTAACATTTTGCCATTTACTTTTCATTCCTGCCAACAAAGAACTCGGATTCGATTCACAATAAATAATGTGAATGTGAAAGTATGAGCATCAAATATGTGATTTCCATCCAGGTGGAAATTTGTGAATGCTGTGGGGCAGGGCTGATAAGCTCAGTTTGAAACAATCGAAATAACTGTGAAAAACTGGAAAATGAAACAAGTAAGGAAGCGCTAAGTTCGGGTGTCACCGAACATTTTTTACTCTCACATGATAAAGTGATAATCGAGATTTCATTGTCGTCATTTATTTTCAATCACAAGCGTATTGTATTAAGAAGTTTTTATTCCGCTGCTCATTGGTTCCTATTTTATTTTA
>NW_026089623.1:15074579-15191818 GCF_024586455.1 Bactrocera neohumeralis | reverse complement strand
CCTTCAAATTCGCGTTAATTATGGGATACGAAAAAATGACATTGCCGACGACATTTTACATTGTATTCGCTTAGAATTGGAAATGGGCAAATTTCGGTTGATACTTCCAGTGGTTTGATATTAATTTCACCTACTTTTGTCAATTCACTTCAACAGAAGATGAATTCATCACGAATGTTTATCCGAACATTGGTCAAATTATCGTAACTGCAATTGCTTGAGTGCAGGCGCAATTTTAGCTGCCAAAAATACCGATGTTAATGACTTAAACTGGAAGATTCAAAGTCAAATTCTGGGAGGTTTGCGCTCATATATGTAAATCGATCGATAGTCTTGACAAGGAAGACGAAACCGTTAATTATCCAGTGCAATTTCCAGTTGATCTGTCATTATTACGTTTCACAATCTTCATGCGCCGAAATTGTGTAATGGAACCCGACTGATTATGACGCAGTTATCGAATACAAGGGACAGCCATTTCAGTTCAAACGTATTCAATTTCCAGGGACTGACTGCGTTGACAATCAACAGGACACAAGGAAACCGGGAAATGCTATGTTTTTCACACGGCCAGATATATGTGGCGTGTTGACGAGTTGGAAACCCACCTTCTCTGTATATTTACGCATCACAATCATTTTCGACACAATATAATTTCACCTTTTTTTCATTTCAAAAGACATAATTCCACGCAGGACAACGACTGCGGGGTCAGCTAGTAATATTATATAATAGTATTATATATATTGTCACCTATTATACAAATTAACGTAAAAATAAATGGAAAGCGCTGACAGATATAATAACCAAAATTTAACCATTTTATAACAAAAACTCAAATTTTGTTTCAATATCAGTGCAAGATAACCAAAAAATATAACCACTTTATAACGAAACTCAATATATATTTTTTTATTTTAACGCAGAAAGGAGTACTATGCGAAAGTACTTCAGTCACCCCGGGTATTCGCTCGACCAGGGTTATTTTTTTAAAGCGCGGCCAAAGGCCGCCACCGCAGAAAGTACTTCAGTCACATAAATCACATATTACACATATACATATGTAGAAAGAATTTTTTTATAGTTAATATAGAAAAAAGAATCACGCGATAAAGCAAACAAAGAAAAATTGTTAAAAATCCTACATATTTGCTGTTTAAGGTGTGGCAAGGCTTGTTTTCCTCATAATTGTAAACAATCTAACCTTTTCAACGATGAGTGTACTAAGTGTATATTTAAATATACAGAGTGAAAAACGTGAAAAAATTTAGTGAAACATAGAGAAATACCATGTGTTATTAGTGCACATTTTTGAACTTTTAATCGTGAATATTTTAAAAAATAAAAGTTATTTTTATATTATTTTTGGATATATCTTCTCTGGAGAAGCTTCCATATCCGCACATACCCCATTTATACAGAAATTCGGTTTTTTTACCCCTCCGCCAAAGTAATCGGAATCGTGCCGGCACTACCAATGCCAGAGATAAAGAGATCCCCAACTCTCCTGTCATTGGAAATGTGAGAACCGCTCACCTATCGAACTTTGACAGTTGACTGGATTGGGTAGGTTTTGACGTTTTGCTAATGGAATGACTGGAACGGCCAGATTGAAATTATACCAAAAATATATGTGAACGGAGGAATTTGTTGCCCCCGTTCAAGATCGTTAATACAAATTTAAAACAATGAAAATCAAAGAAAATGCGAAACTTAAATATATTTCATGAAACGTTTTGTAATTTGATGCATAATAGAATTAATTTTCAATTACAAATGATTTATTTATATATTTATTAATTGAGAACTAATAGGCTTATTTCACCTTATTAAGTATTGAAAGATCAAAAGTCATTTATTTTAGTATACAATAAAATCATAAGAAACGATTTAAGTAGTTTCGTCATATATAAAAAGTCCAATATATAATAATTTGCAATCGTAATAAATGTTGAGTGTTTTAATTTAAAATGTCCAAAAATTCTTATTTTGTTCGATCTGGCCATAATGGAAAATGTTATAAAAAACGCTTATTTTGAGGCGTTCTCACACTGGAATAAGTTGGGCGTCCCATTATCCTTGACCAATGCAGTGTAATTGGCCAAGCGACGCACATTTTATACAACTTCACACATCAGAATTTCTATCTGCAATTATGAACAATTCAATAAATTTTTAGGAACAACATATAATCAAGTACTTACATATACACTTAGTGTTACGTTATTTGACGACACACCAGCAAATTGGAAAGGGTGTTATCTAAAAACACATAAAAAACACTAAGTAAATAAATAAATATGTAATTTAGAGGGTAAATTTTAGAATAGCATCCCCCGATTTCGGGGTTAAAATGGGTATGTATGGATAGAGGAGGTCCTCCAGATTAAGAAAGTATATATATATAGTTGCCGCTGATTTAAGGATTTGGAGATATTTGCATTTAAAGTTCAAAAATTCAACTATTTAAAATGCGTGTTTTCTCCCATTTATAATGAAATTTATAGTTATATTTTTAAATTTTATATCCACTAACACTTCACCAATTCGTTTCTAACCATTTATTTTATATTAAATAGTGCAAAAATAATTTTTATTCAATATTTAACTTTTGTTCATTTATTTTTGTTCATACAATAACAAAAGGGTTGCATTCTAACTAATAATCAGTGCTACCTTACGTTCATATTTTACAGAAGTATCGAAAGAAATAAAGAAAACAAATAATATCCCAATGACAGGAAATATATAGCACATTAGTTTTCTGCATAGAATTTCTTTCCGCATGGCGGCCTTTGGCCGCGCTTCAAAAAAATAACCCTCTGTCGGACCAACACCTGGGCGTTCTCAGTTCTATTGCGTTGAGCTCCTTTTTGCCCGATCCAACACCGGGATTTTTCAAGATAATGAAAATTCTGAAAGATTTGACATTACTCTTCACACGATAATGAATTTAGTTATGACGTCATAATCTGCCTTTTTTCATATTTTCATTCCATTACAAAATATGGTAACACTAATTTTTTGCTTGTTTACAACCATTTTCTTATTTGATGAATAAATGGATTTTAACTAAAATTTTTTTATGGAATTAAAACTATGTTTGTACTATTTAATATAAAATAAATGATTAGAAACGAATTAGTGAAGTGTTAGTGGATATAAAAGTATAAAATATAAGTGTAAAATTCATTATAAATCGGAGAAACACGCATTTTAAATACATAGTTAATTTTTTGAACTTTATGAACTTTAAATGCAAATATCTCAAAAAACATAAGTCAGCGGCAACTATATTATATATATATATATTCTTAATCTGGAGGACCTCCTCTACCCATTTTAACCTCGAAATCGGGGAATGCTATTCTAAATCGCAGCCAATTTAGACATTACCCTACTATGCATACCTGTGTAGCAGGTCCATCCAAACTGTTCGTGACTTCTGCGGCAAGGATCCTGCTGTAAACGCGTATCACCAATCAACCATTCGAATGCGCAGTATTTCACACTGAGACTCACCAAATCTAACAGTATATCGTCACCTGAAATGCAAAATAACGTATCATCAAAAAATTCAAAAATGAGTTTTTTGCTGATGACGATTCACCACATCATATTACATAAGTGTCGCAAATTTTAAGCTTCTGCGATCAAGAATACCCAAGCTATATTAAGAATTCAAAAAAACGTATCATCAAGTGCTTGATTTCGTTAAACAAAATAACATATCATCACTCAAGTGTGTAAATATAGTGTTTTTTTATATCGAAGTTAGCCTTCATTTATTATTTATGTTTTTAGTGATTAAGTTCAATGTGCTTTGGTTAGTTTAGGCTACATCGTTGATCGAAAGTGGACTACTATATACATATGTATATGTAGTCCTTTGTGAGGCCATAGAAAAGAAGAACTCCTGTGGTCGAACTTATAAATTAACAAAACGCTTCCCGCCAGTTCGGTGGAGTTCTGAGTCGATGGTCACTCCTCTGAAGGAGGCTGCACTCCGGAGTAGTAAATCTACTGCTACCTTAATGGCTCCAATCTCGGCCTGGAAGACACTGTCCCTTTTCTCCAACGGCTTGTTCCCACCCACAACTCTCTCGGTATATAGGTAGAGAAGGAGCCGCCAGAGTTCGGTTTAGCGACTCCATGATCCAAGTGATCAGACCCGTGCTTTTCTAGGAATTCAGCAGCCTATTCTTTTGCAAAAGTTTAACAATAACTAAGAAGAAATGGCAACATCTGCAGGACCTAGAAGTTTTAATTCCAGCAGACTGTTATGACTTTTATGAAAATATACCTTTTGAATAATTAGTTATTTAATAAATAATAATTAAACATTATCCTCATTTTTTAGCTTGAAATATTTAAATTTTGTATAGTACTTATGTACATATTAGTAATAAAAATGACATGAAGTATGAAAAACTTGCAACTGTTTTTATTTAAAATTAAAAAAAAGTATTAATATTCAAATTTTTATTTTTATACAAATTTAGATTGACCATACGTTATTTTGTTTCAGAAATGAAAATTCAAAATAGCGTAAGACACCTACTATAAAATTTGCTTAATTTTTTCATAATTTTTTTTCTAAAATATAGTTATGGGTTCATACTAGTTCAGATTTGAAAATTTTGTTTCAATATCTCAAGTGGTTTTCTTTTTATACGGTTTTTTGCTTCTCCTGTAAACCTACGAAAAGTGATGTTACGTTATTTTGCATTTCAGGTGACGATATGTGAATTGTTCATGGTATTCGTAGGATCCACGATTCTTTAATAACGCCATTAACTGCATCTATAAGTTTTACTTATTGAACAAGCCTGTGGACCTGTTACTATTGGTCGCAGATTTGAGTTAAACGCAATTTCGTACATTGACGAGAAATATGTGTAGCTCCATAAAGTTTAAATAGTATATCAAATATATTTAACACTTCTTCTTCCAATAATTTGGTTTTTCTTGTCCTGAAAAGCTTATAATATTAATTAATAAAATATTTGCAATTTACCTGACGCTCTTCAAACCAATTACGATGCTTAAAATTTTTCTGGGAATGGCGATTCAATGGCGGCAATTTTTAAACGGATTCATTGTTAAATGTGCGTCTCATTTTTACACATTCAAAAATTTCGTATGATGAGTGTTGCTACCCTTACAATAGAGTTTTCCATTTCAAGACAAAAAGTACCATATTTATTTGTATTAGTATAAGACCGGGATAAACAAATTTTTAGTCCGCAAAGTTAGCAAAGTGCGAACGAGGGGATGAGGGGAATATCAGTTTACGGGGGGAAGGGCATAAAAAGTTGCGAAAAAATCAATGACATTCCTCCGAAACTTGATGTTCATCGCAGAATGCAGGGATAAAGGGATGCCCAACTTATTCCAGTGTGAGAGCACCTCATATTAAGCATTTTTTATAACATTTTACATTATGGCCAGATCGGACAAAATAATTACTTTTTGGCATTTAAATTCAAAGTTCCAAACTTTTATTACGATGAAAAATTACACAGGTCCACAAAAAAAAAATCGATGAAAGGTTCCTTTGACCAAACATGGTGTACTATATGTATTTTGGGCCGCTGAAACCGAATCTGAAGTCCGTTTTGCTCCATAACGTCAGGATTTTTTCCTAACCTCAAAATACATATCGGATTTTACTTGACAGCAAAAAATTTAAAAATATTAACGGATTTAGCTTAATTTTGGGATAGAGGGGTTTTGAGGGGTCCTTGCTTACGAAATTAAAGACAAATTTTCAAAATACAAAATGGGGGATCCAATATGGCCTTCAAAATTTTCAAAAAATTCTTCAATTTTTAAGAAATTCTTCAATTTTTATAAAATTTTGTATCAAGGGATTTTCGAGGTCATTGATTTCGAAATTAGAGATAAATTTTCAAAATACAAAATGGCGGTCAGAAAAAAAATTCTTCAACTTTCATAAAACTTTGTACTTTGTGGGGGTTCTTAGGGTCACTGATCACTTATTTAAAGTCAGATTTTCAAAATACAAAATAGGAAATCCAATATGGCTGTCGGATGTATGAAAATTTCTTTAATGTTCACAAAACTTAGTATATGGGTATTTCCATGGTCGAGAACGCGACAGTCGTACGCCTTTGAAGTGCATAAACCAAAAGTAAAAAAATTAACAAAAAAAAATGTGTTGTTATTATTCGAAAGCTTTTCATTATCACTATGCATAGTACAAAATGTAGGAGCTTTCGATAATTTGTTTTCAATTCATTAGCAATAAACATGGGATCAAGAACGCGACAAAAAATAGAACTTGCTTTCGACTACATATAGAAAAATGCAAGATTCTGCGAAACGCAACAATATATTTTAAAATGATTAATTTAAACTAAAAAGGACTAAAAAGGGGTTCTTTTGATACATTTCTTGTTGATATATTTTCATCGGTGTTTTTTTTTACAAGCTTAAATCTAATTTAGCACGTGACATTTAGAACGCGACATATTTGCCTTCCATGATTCTAATGACGATTACTATAATAATTCCAATTCAAAAAATGAAATTGAAAACAAAAATAAAAATTCATATAAGAAAATAAGTAAAAATAAATGAGAAATGTTTTTTTTTATGAAATATTTTTTTTCAATGAATATGCGGTTTGAGCTACTTTTAATTTCAAATGATCGTCACAGGAGATCGAATGCAGTTTTCGGGTTTTGATATTTCTTTTCTTGCTAAGCCACATGTTTTACGCATCTATATAAATAAATATACATGCTAAAAAAAGCAAAAATATTTTTCAAAAAAGTTATACTTACGGTAGCGAACGCGACACACTTCAAAAACCAATTAATATATTTTGTATGAATATAAGATACTGAAACTTTTTTTTTTTAAATTTAGGTCACTAAAATTGATTTAAATATAAATTTGCAGCCACGTGTTACGATCTATCGCAAACTACTGATAAAAAATAATGATTTACGGACAAGAACGCGACAAAACAATATCAATGAAAGCAAAATAAAAATTTACCGTTATCGAGCTTCGTTTGGTCTCGTTGAATATTTTGTATTCATTGTTGTTCCTAGCAAGATTTAATAAGACTAGTGCAAGCATAATAAGAATTTACGTATTATCAAAAAACACAAAAATAAAAAGGCATTAAAGGTACACAAATGCTACTTTCTACGCTATTTCAACTTTTAGGTCATTTTTCTAACAAAAACCCTTGAGATAAGCTGCAAATCATATTATATTATAAAAAATATATATATTTTTTTTATATAATATCAGAAAAAATTATTTGTTTATCACTATTTTAATTTTTGCTCCCGGTAGACCTTTCTATGAAAAAACCCATATACATATCTAGAAGTTTTTAGGGCCGCTGCCCACAAATTATATCGTGTGCCTGCATCCAGGGCACCTCCACGTGGTGACGGCGGGCAACGGAGTTGTTCCGTGATCCGGCAGAGTCCCTGGATCACGCTCCCTAAGGTGAGTCTGCAATGGGTTTAGTTGTACGTGTACGTGGCCCTAATCCCATTTTAGAGAAGTAACACAAAAATTTTTGGGGAATACAAAAGATCCTAATTACGCAAATATTGTCAAGAAAATGTCAAAGAATTATGAAAAATTGGGATGCCTAATGAATCTAAAACTGCACTTTCTTCATTCACACGTCGAATATTTTCCTGAAAATTTGGGTGACTTTAGTGAGGAGCAGGGCGAGAGATTCCACCAGGATTTACAAGAGATGGAAAAGAGATATCAGGGGAGAAAAAACTCGTTACTATTAAATAAATTAATACAAACGAATCACCATTTTTGTATTTTGAAAATTTACCTTTAATTTCGAAATCAATGACCTCGAAAATCCCTTGATACAAAATTTTATAAAAATTGAAGAAATCCTTAAAAATTTAAGAATTTTTTGAAAACTTTGACGGCCATATTGTATCCGCCATTTTGTATTTTGAAAATTTGTCTTTAATTTTGTAAGCAAGGACCCCTCAAAACCCCTTTAATATTTTTAAACTTTTTTCCGTCAAGTAAAATCCGACATGTATTTTGAGGTTAGAAAAAAATCCTGACGTGATGGAGCAAAACGGACTTCAGATTCGGTTTCAGCGGCCAAAAGTACATGTAATACCCCCTGTTTGGTCAAAGGTACCTTTCATCGATATTTTTTTGTGGACCTGTGTTATTATACATATATTGGACTTTCAATATTTGACGAAACTATTCAAATCTTTTTTTTTCTGATTTTATAGTATATTAACACAAATGACTTTTGAACTTTGAATACTTAATAGAGTGAATTAAGCCTGTTAGCTCTCAATAAATATATGCTTTTACTCATTTTTAATTGAAAATTAATACTACTAAGCATCATATTACAAAACGTTTCATACAATACATTTAAGTTTCGTATTTTCTTTAATTTTCATTAGGGGAACTCTCTTGCAAGATTGCACGATGCTATACCGAAATATGCAAGGCCAAGAGAGAATCTAGTGATATATGTATAATATGAGAATGACTATTGACCATGACTATTGTGAATAATAATTCTGCATTCATTCTTAACAAAAACTGTAACAAATCTTTATAATTTAAGTAGAAATTATAAAATCTATTTAAAAATTACCTTCTTCAACAATTTAACGGCCAAATATGTCTTTATGTAAAATGCCAGCTAAAACAGGGTTGCAATTATTTTTTTACATGACATTGCACGAAAATAAACATGGGTTTTGGTCTGACATATTTTACAGCCACTGCAAATAATTTTCTGCGTGTGTTTGTTCGTGAACCGTGCAAGGGTTTTGCAAGAGCAAGAGAGTCCCTCTATTGTTTTACGGCAACGAATCCCTCCGTTCACATTCATGTTTGGTAGAATATCAATCTGACCGTTCCAGTCATTCCAATTGCGAAACGTCAAAACCTATCAGGTCCTGTCTACTGTCAAAGTTGGGTAGGTGAAGGGCTTTCTCATTTTCAATGATAGGAGAGTTGAGCATCTCTTTATCTCTGGCAGAACAAATTAAAAAGCGGAAATTTACTTCTTATCGGAATTGTACAGTTGTGTGAACAATAAGAGGTAATAATGTTTTAGAGTTTCGCTTTGTATGGTGGGAAATTCTAATCACTGTTAGGAAAAAATTATAGAAGTTCTAAAAACAATTTTATTAAATGAGAAAACAACAAATTTTAAAACTTCTCAATACCATATTGTTGTTCCTATTTTGTCTGTCCCAGTACATTATTTTGTTTGTTCAAAGCCAAACCGTAAGCGTGCAAGCGTTCCCTCACTCCATCTTTGGGCACCCTGACATTCATTAGATCAAACCAGTCATTTGTCTACAAAATGAATATTTATTATATATGAACATTTTAATTAATATCAAATATTACTTACAATTTTGAAAAGTCGATGGCATTCCTTCCAATTTTCATTATCAAGTAGATCTAAACTAGCCGCTCGCGTTATTGCTTGAGCAATTGTGTGGGAGAACAATTTGGTGGCTAGTTTCACTTCTTGCCTTTCTGCTCCTGTTACAGACAAATGCTTCTGGGAAATTTTGTGCGTGATGGATGACTCGTTCGACGTAAGCGAGAACACCTTCAGAATAATGTCTTTTCTAATAATTTTTCCATTGATAGTAAAGCCCTTATCAAATAAATGATTTGTCTGTAGTTTTATTAAGTGGAGGACAGCATCAAAAACCATAATCCTTGTGTGAAAACCTGCAAAAGAAAAAAAAACAACACAATTTAAAGTATATCATAATTTAAATAATTGTTTAGTGAAGGCAACAATATTGTAACCGCACTTTTTAACGCTTGACAAAATGCTAAGGCTGTTTCCATTTACTTATCAAGCCTAAAAGAACAAAGTACATTAGAAAAAATTCAACTTCAATTAAATTAATGAGTTTAATTACCTTTTATCATTGCAACATGAACGTAGTTAACAGGAGGCAATGTCGAATCAGTTGATCTATCGTAGCAGTAACTCTTTCTGACCTTCATTTCATCAAAACTGAGTACACAAATTTTTTGCGCTTGTGTTAGCTCAGTTGCTGCCTTCAACAGTTTCATCACCGGCTATATGACACCTGGAGCTACATCAATTTTCTTTGACCACCATTGCAGAGTGCGTAGAGGAAAGTTGTTTCAACTTAAGAGTTAGTACGTTTTTGGGCTCGTTGAATTAACCATCCCTTAATTTTTCAATCTATGCATGTGTAAACAACTTAAGTATAATTTGCAATATACTTTTAAGAATTTGGCCGTTGGTGAAAAGGCAGCTAAGTTTTTGCTCCAAATTATTTCAGTGGAATTCCGCCGTTTTAATAAAAATGTTAGGGCGTTTAATTTCTGCTAACTGCTCGTTTTTGCACTTATTCAAAGTGCTAACAACACTATTCAGCCTTTGTATAAAAATAATAAGATATACATACACATACTTATGTAAGAAAAACATACTTCATCAATATCAATTAGAACTAACATTTCTGTTTCCAAATGCAGTATTTTCCCGTCTTTCTTATCGATGACCTCCTCTCCTGCAGTTTGAGGTGCCTCTCCCACCTCGTCTTCTTGAATTACTTCAACAGGGGCAGTATTCTTCAACATTGTTGTTAACATCTCTTTTTTGGAACGAGACTCCATCCTTTTCTGCCGTTCATTAGCCTCTGCAGGAGCAGTGGTTAACGTAGGAAAAGCGCTAGGTAGCAACTTCGTTGGATTCTGTGAACTTAAACCTGCAAAAGTGTTTGGTTATAAAAGTAAAATTATTGTAATCAAAATGCTATAATTACCCATTTCTAACTGCAAGTTTCTTTCGAAGCCTTCTGACGCGAAGTGCACTTCACAAATACATGCATTTTTATACTCTCGCAACAATGTTGCTAAGGAGAGTATTATAGTTTTGTTCACATAACGGTTGTTTGTAAGTCCTAAAACTAAAAGAGTCAGATATAGGGTTATATATACCAAAGTGATCAGGGTGACGAGTAGAGTCGAAATCCGGATGTCTGTTCGTCCGTCCGTCCGTCTGTCCGTCCGTCCGTCTGTCCGTCCGTCCGTCCGTGCAAGCTGTAACTTGAGTAAAAATTGAAATATCATGATGAAACTTGGTACACGTATTCCTTGGCTTCATAAAAAGGTTCAGTTCGAAGATGGGCAAAATCGGCCTACTGCCATGCCCACAAATTGGCGGAAACCGAAAACCTATAAGGTGTCATAACTAAGCCATAAATAAAGATATTAAAATGAAATTTGGCACAAAGGATCGCATTAGGGAGGGGCATATTTGGACGTTATTTTTTTGGAAAAGTGGGCGTGGCCCCGCCCCCTACTAAGTTTTTTGCACATATCTCGGAAACTACTATAGCTATGTCAACCAAACTCTACACAGTCGTTTTTTTCAGGCATTTCCATATACAGTTCAAAAATGGAAGAAATCGGATAATAACCACGCCCACCTCCCATACAAAGGTTATGTTGAAAATCACTAAAAGTGCGTTAACCGACTGACAAAAAACGTCAGAAACACTAAATTTTACGGAAGAAATTGCGGAAGCTGCACCCAGGCTTTTTTTAAGAATTGAAAATGGGCGTGGCCTCGCCCACTTATGGACCAAAAACCATATCTCAGGAACTACTAGACCGTTTTCAATAAAATTCGGTATAAAATATTTTCTTAACACCCTGATGACATGTACGAAATATGGGTGAAATCGGTTCACAACCACGCCTTCTTCAAATATAACGCTATTTTGAATTCCATCTGATGCCCTTTCTGTATAATACGAGTATTTACATTAGGAACCAATGATGATAGCGGAATAAAACTTTACAAAAATACGGTATTTGAAAAATATGTAAATGACGTATAATGAAATCTCGATTATCACTTTATCATGCGAGAGTATAAAATGTTCGGTGACACCCGAACTTAGCTCTTCCTTACTTGTTAGCATTAGCTTTGTCCGTACGACGACAAAAATTAATCCATTGTTGTAGTACTGTTTTATCTATATGTGAGAAACGTTAGCAGCAATTTAAAAAGAAAAATTAGTTAATTTATAGTAGAATGGGAAGAAAAGTATTTATGTCGGGAAAGCTCTTGCAGCATACAATGTCTGCTATGTAAAAAACATGTTCAGATGAAGAAATACAATAACCTATCCAGCGTTGCCGCTGTTTTTTAATTCGCTGAACTATGTCGATATCGTCGTATATCTCACACAGCTCAGCTCCATCGAATGCGATATTCGCCGTGGCCAATCGTGAATGACCACAAATCTTTCGCAGAAGCTGTCTCTCGAAGACTCACAACGTAGACTCATCAGTTGTTGTCATCATCCAAGCCTCTGCACCATATAGCAGGACGGGAATAATGAGCGACTTATAGAGTTTGGTTTCTGTTCTCCTTTGCCTACTTAGTCCGAAGTAGCACCTGTTGGCAAGAGTTATCCTGCGTTGAATTTCGACGCTGATATTGTTGGTAGTGTTTACATTGGTTCCAAGATAGACGTAATTATCTACGACTTCAAAGCTATGACTGTCAACGGTGACGTGAGAACTAAGTCGCGAGTGCGACGACTGTTTGTTTGATGACAGGAGATATTTCGTCTTGCCCTCGTTCACTGTCAGACCCATTTGCTTTGCTTCCTTGTCCAGTCTGGAGAAAGCAGAACCAACGGCGCGAGTGCTGAGACCAATGATATCAATATCATCGGCATAGTGCAGCAGCTGTACACTCTTATAATAATTGTACCTGCTTGATTTCGTTCTGCAGCTCGAATTATTTTCTCCAGCAGCAGGTTGAAGAAGCCGCACGATAGGGATTTGCCTTGTCTGAAACCTCGTTTGGTATCGAACGGCTTGGAGATCTCCTTCCAAATCCTCACTAAACTTTTAGTTTTGCTCAACGACAAACCTTTATACGCGATGTTGAGGAGACTTATCCTGCGGTAGTTGGCGCAGATTGTAGGGTCTCCTTTTTTATGGATTGGGCAGAGCGCACTTAAATTCCAATCGTTGGACATGCTTTCGTCCCACCATGTTCTTCAAACTATCTGTTGCATGCTCTTTATCAGTGCGGACGGAAATGTATTGACCCCAGCCGTTTTGTTGTTCCTCAGAAAAGGGTAATTGCTATTTGAACTTTTTCATGGTCAGGCAACGGAACGTCTGCTCCATTGCCATCGATTGGGGAATCGGGTTCGCTTTCTCCTGGCGTTATACTTTCACTGCAATTAGGCAGGCTTAAGCACCAGAGGTGGGTTCTACAAAACTATGCTCTGGTCTTGAAACCTTCTGTTAGTCGCCGCATCTGTTCTTTGTTTTCACGAATTCCGGCCTCTTTCTTTTTCTGTCTGCAAATGCGTCTCGCTTCCCTCTTCTACTCTCGGTATCTATCTCACCCCGCACGTGTTGTGATGAGTCGTAACGATTCGAGGTAGGCAGTTTGGTTTTTCTCCGTTGCGACACGGCACTCCTCGTCGTACCAGCTGTTCTTTCGCATTTTCCGAAAACCAATAGTCTCGGTTGGAGGTGTACGTAAGAAGCTTGAAATGCCGTCCCATAGTTTCCTTATACCGAGTTGTTGACGAGTGTTCTCAGAGAGCAGGAGTCCAAATAGAGTAGAAAATCGTTCGGCTGCCTGTTGTGATTGCAGCTTCTCGACGTCGAACCTTCCTTGTGTTTGTTGACGTGCATATTTTGCTGCACAGAGGCGGGTGCGAATCTTGGCTGCAACATGATAGTGGTTCGAGTCGATGTTAGGGCCTCGTAGTGCACGCACATCTGGAACACTGGGGACGTATCTTCCGTCTATCACAACATGATCGATCTGGTTAGTGGTTTTTCGATCCGGAGACAGCCATGTGGCTCGATGAATTTTCTTATGTTCGATTCTAGTACTACAGAAAACCATATTTCGGGCCCCGGCGAAGTCGATTAGCTTCGATCCATTGGGGGATGTTTCGTCTAAGACGCTGAATTTACCGACCGTAGTGCCAAGGATACCTTCTTTGACCACCCTGGCGTTAAAGTCGCCAAGCACGATTTGGATATCGTGGCGAGGCACCGATATTTGAAGAACTACTCGCTTTGTTGCAGATAGTGTACTCTCTCTACCAGCACAAATCCCACACCGAATTTTCGCTCTTTTATATGGCCACTGTAGTAAATTCCACAAGGGTCTATTCGTCTCAGTCCTTGTCCCATTCACCGCATTACTTGAACGGCGGTGATGTCAGCCTTTACTCTAACGAGGACATTAACTAGCTGGGCAGCGGTGCCTTTCCAATTAAGGGACCGGACATTCCAGGTGCATGCCCTCAAATCGTAGTCCTTATTTCTTTTGCCATGGTCGTCATCAAAAGGGGGGTCACTCATCCGAGGCTTGTTGTTTCTTTTAATTGGGCGCGTTGTTTACGTGGCGGGTCGCAAACCCTGCGCACAACTCTGCGGAGGGGATGTTTCGTGTTCTCACCTTAGCTCGCCTTCAAATGGATGTTTTTAGGCTACCCAGAGGATACTTGGTCAAAGACCGAAAGTCGTGAGCTGCTTGAGCCATATGCAAAAGGATCGTTTCTAGTCACTCCCAAGTGAATGGCGATCGGAGAACTTTCCTCACTTGCGTGAACTTTTACGCATGACTCCATCCTCCATTGGACATTGTTTATTTTAACTGTCCGACATATCTCTGGTCTTAGCGAGAATGTAACATGCTTGCATTTTTGCTCATTAATATTTATACGCCCTTAAGTGATGTTCAAATACTCTTAGCCTTACTAGAGCTGTGTCATCCGCGAAAGTGAATGTCAATAGGTTAATAGCTGTTGGAAGATCTGCTGTATATATTATGTACAGAGTTGGACCTAGCACGCTACCCTGAGCTACACAAGTTCTTATTACTCGTTTTTCTGATTTGAAGTCTGCTACTTTAAGGAAGGTTCCAGCTCTCAAATAAATGCTCGAGAAAAAAATGTATTATTGCTTGATTGAACGATTTTTACTTAACTTGATATCCTGCTCTCTGGAGTACTTGTCAACTACTCGGTATAAGGGAACTGCGGGACGGCATTTCAAGCTTCTTACGAACAGCTGCAACTAAAACCATTGGTTTCCGGAAAATTCAAAAGAACAGATGGTACGACGAGGAGTGCCGTGTCGGATCGGAGGGAAAACAAGCTGCCTACCTCGCACCGTTACGATCGACCAAAACACGTCCGGGATGGGATAGATACCGAGAGTTGAAGAAGGAAGCGAGACGATTTTTGCAGACAGAAATGCGTGAGTATGAAGAGCTTGATAAGCTAGCCGACAGGGGTAATGCTCGGAAATTCCAAGAAAAAATGCGGCGACTAACAGAAGGTTTCAAGACCGGAGCATACTCTTTTAGAACCCCAAAAATGATCTAGTGACCGATGTCCAGAGCATACTAAAATTATGGAGGGAACACTTCTTCAGCGGCAGTGAGCGTACAACGCCAGGAGGAGGCGAACCCGATTCCCCTATCGATGACGATGGAGCAGACATTCCATGGCTTGACCATGAAGACGCTCGGATAGTAATTAACTATCGAACTATTCAAACCCGGCGGCGAAGAACTGATAAGGAGCATGCATCAACTTCTCTGTAAAATGATCGCACTAAAGCATGCCCAACGATTGGAATTTAAGTGTGCTCTGCCCAATCCACAAAAAATCTGCGCCAAGTGCCGTGGGATAAACCTCCTCAACATCGCATATAAAGTTCTATCGAGCGTATTGTGTGAAAAATTAAAGCCCACGGTCAACAAATTGATTGGAATTTATCAGCGTGGCTTTAGACCTGGAAAATAAACAACCGACCAGGTATTCACCATGCGCCAAATCTTGGAAAAGACCAGTGAAAAGAGAATCGGGTAGAATCGAATCGGAAAGAATCGAAAAGAGAGATGATATTGATGTCGTCGGCCTCAACACCCGCGCCGTTAGTTCTGTTTTCTCCAGACAGGGTCTGACAGTGAACGAGGGCAAGGCGAAATATCAGCTTTCAACAAACAAACAGTCGTCGTACTAGGGACCATGTTCTCACGTTACTGTTGATAGTCATAAATTCATAGTCGTGATAATTTCGTTTATCTTGGAACCAGTATCAACACCAACAATAATGTCAGCGTCGAAATCCATCGCAGAATAACTCTTGCTAACAGATGCTATTTCGGACTGAGTAGGCAATTGAGAAGTAAAGTCCTCTTTGGACGAACAGAAACCAAACTCTGTAAGTCATTATTCCCGTCCTGCTATATGGTGCAGAGGCTTGGACGATGACAACATTTGATGAGTCGACGTTACGAGTTTTCAACAGAAAGGTTCTGCGAAAGATTTGTGTTCCCTTGCGTTTTGGCCACGGCGAATACCGAATTTGATGGAACGATGAGCTCTATTAAATACACACAACATTGACATAGTTCATGAATTAAAAGACAGCTCCTACGTTGGCGCGGTCATGTCGTCAAGTGGAGAAGAACAAACGATTGGCACGCTGTTGTTAACTCGGCTATAACCGCGAAAGCTGTGTCTACACCATTAAAGAAGAAGAAATGTTTTCTACATAAATCTTATAACTTTAAAATCAATCTTCAACTCGATCCAATCAGTTTTAAATGAAATTCCCAATACAAGTAAAATGGTTATACAACTGCACGTTTTAGTCATTATCCGAGCTTACAGCTTTTAAATTATATTTTCTTTACCGCCAGCTTTTCACAGGCATACTGATTGACATTTTAATGGTAATAGCTAATTGGGTGGTTTTCGTAGTAATTTGTCAAATATTTGTTAAATCTCCTCCCGGATACTAGCTTACATCTCTCCAAATGTCCAACTAATTATTTTACGGAATAGAAAATAAGCAGAATAGAATTGAAATTCGAAGTTATCTTTATGAATCAGCGCTAAAAGAAAAAATGGAGTATAGTGGCAGTGCCAAGAATAATAGGCTTAATATAAAGATTACGCCAACTGCCATTTTGTGAGGCAATTCTTCAGAGTTGAGAAGAAGGTTAGAACAGCTGGCAAATTGTAAACAAAAATGCAAACGCTTTTGTTAATTCGTGAAATAGAATTAATATATTAGTTTTATAGTGAAATTATAATGTTGTTGGGAAATAATTTGCTAATTTCAAATTTTATTTTTTTTGATAATTAAAATCTTTTCGCTCAGAAAAAAATTAAAAACACATTTGTGGAGTGTGGAATCTAAGTCGTTTGGACCTACAATGTGTGCTTTCGATGAGTTTTCATTGACAACTTTATTTGTTTGTAAGCAACGAGAACGGTAAGTTTTGGAATCCTTAATATTTGCTTATAATTATTACTAAATATCGCGTTTTTTTAAATCTACTAGCTGTTCCACCTTGATGTCATAGGCGAAAGAACAAAGTTTTTCTTTTATAATTCATTTTCAAATTTTTGGTTTGATTAAACATGTAACCGCCAAGTAGCTGCAACTGTCGTTTGTCGTTTTTAGTGAACTTATGGTACTTCAACCAATTTTCTCGAAAGAGGCGAAATTAGCACCGAGGGCAATGAAGGCAGTGGACGCCCTTAATAGGCGAAAACTCTGTGCAAAGTGGGTGTCTCGCAAGTTCATAATCCTACAAAAACAACGAATAACTGTCTCTAAGAAATATTTGAGTGCTCTTTAATCGTAATAAAACCGAAGTTTTGCGCCCATGGCTCCATCATTTCCCCACTGGAGTCCAATCGGCACATGATGAATCGGTTCTCAAGTGTGGAAAGTTGAAGAAGTAGGCTGGCAAGGTTATGACATCAGTCTTTTCAGATGTACTACTGAGCCAGTTATAATCCATTGCACTGCGTATTTGGTTGCAGTTCTTTTCTACTATTCGTGGAAAGTTGAAAAAGTCGGCTGGCAAGATTATGCCATCAGCCTTTTGGCATGTCCTACTGAGCAAGCTATTCCAAATATTTGGCAATTGTATTATCTTTGAGGAAGGATCAGTTTGAAATTGTACGCATATACTTCATCAATTCCGTTTAAATATTCCTCGCTAGAGAGCTCCGATAATAAACACGTCAGATCGATGCTAAATTCAAAGTGCCATAGGGAGAACCGCGGCCTCCGACGCGCTATTTATATGCACGATCCCGCCACCCCGGCCGAAAATTTGACATTATTTTTCGTAAAAAGTAAATGACAAAAAATATTATTGTAGGATATCCATAAGAGATAGACATATACCATCACAGAGTTTTCTGTAGACCTTTTCAATGGGTACAATACTTAGTACATTATTTTGATAAATCTCATAAGGTTCTGCCTGCGTTTGCAGCGTAAGCGGAAAACAATTTAATTATTTACGACATCACATTAGAAAACTCCAAAATAACTGTATTTGTTCACTACGATGTTATTATACATATAAACTTTCCTCTTCAATCACTCTATCTATTTAAAAAACCGCATCAAAATCCGTTGCGCAGTTTAGAAGATTTATTCCTGTTGTTGTCACTTTGTGTTCTTGAAGGAAGTTTAGTTGGTGAAAGTATCAAAGCGTTGGCTAATATATGTATTACGTCCTCTCTACCATCGCCAGATTTTTCAGATTTTTTAATTTTGCACAATTCTCAACTATAGGAATTTCCCATACCATTAATGGGAGAGCCTGTTTTAACGGATTCAAAAATTCAATTTTTTTTGGAAGGGAAACAAATAATTGATTGAAGCGAAATTTCTAGGGTTTATATATATATATATAGATATATTTTTTAAAAATTAAGGCACGATTTCGATTACTTTGGCGGAGGGGAAAAAAACAACGAATTTCCGTATAAATGGGGTATGAGCGGATAGAGGAGCTTCTTCAGAGGAGAAATATGCAAAAGTAATGTAAAAATAACCTATATTTTTTAAAATATTCCCGATTGAAAATTCAAAAATTTGCACTAAAAACACACGGTATTTCTCTATGTTTCACTAAATTTTTTTACATTTTCCACTTGGTATATTTAAATATCCACTCTAAACATTGAATGAAGTTCACATTTAACTTCTATTTTGTAATATTTCACCTAAATTTATTAATTTAAAAATCACTTAACACACTTGTCGTTGCAAAGGTTAGACTGTTTACAATTATAAGGAAAACGAGCGTTGCCACATCTTAAACACCAAATATGTAGGATTCTTAACGATTTTTCTTTGTTTGTTTTTTGCATGATTCTTTTTTACTACATTTTTCTAGTTATAATTGAGTTGTGAACACTTTTTCCATACACATATGTATATGTATTTTATGTGATTTATATTTAAAAAACACAAATAAGTAAAACTATGATAATGTTGTAAAATTTATATCACATCGGGGTGACTGAAGTACTTTCGCGTAGTACTCCTTTAAAAATTAATCCTGATCGAGCCAATACCCGGGGTAACCTAAGTATTTTATTAAGTAATATTAAATTATTAAATTTTAATAAGAAAAAATCCATATGCATGGAAAGATTGTTTATACTCATTTGAATTTGAAATATAATTTATAAACGCACTTGTTTTTATTAGAACTAAGATTTCTAAATAAAGAAAGAGGAATTATATCGAAATAGAGAAATTCAGCGAATTGCTCATATTTGTTTATTATCATATGGCAGCGCTCCATTTCCTCATAATTGTTAGCATATAAATGATGCTCACTACAAGTGTAAAAAGTAATTTTTAAAACAAAGATTTCTTAGGAAAAAACCAGCAAAAAGTGAAAAATGTGGATGTATTTAAATGTTTATAGTTTAATTTAATTAATATGAAGTAAAAAACGTGCGAACAGTGTGTTTAATGTGGTGAAATAGTTTGTTGAAATGTTCGAAATTTGGGAATTTTTGAACTTTGAAGTCAAATATCTCGTAAACTAAGCGGTACCTTTAACCCCGTATATTTTTTAATCAGGAGGACTTCCTCTGTCCAACGGTACCTTCAGATCGCGGCACCGAAGAAATCGGAATTGTGCCAAAATTGAATAAAAATGGTTTTTGACCAAAAATTTTACGTTATTTAAAAATATGTTCAAACTTGAATTTTCTTAGTGTTTTTTTAGAAGCTAATTTATTGAAAAAGATAATAAACTTTGCCCCAATTCCATACAACGTTAAGTTTTTTTTCTATCCTGCCCGCCAATTAAATAAAAATCGTAAAAATTGCTAATGTAACTGATGTGCACACAACTAACTGTGCCCTCTCCTATATCACATGACTTCCCAAAGCTCCAGCAGCCTGAATAGTTCCAGGAGTTTGCCGGGCGCTATTGAGGTGATGTGATCCCTGCTAATGTATATGGAACCCAGGGCCTTAAGCCTTTTTCTGCAGATTGCTGTACAATCCAAAATTAGGTGTGCTGGTGTTTCCTGTTCCAGATCGCAGAACCGGCAGTTAGCACAGGAGACTATGCCCATATTGGACAAGTGCTTCCTGAGCTTGCAGTGCCCTGTGTAGATCGCGACGAGAAGGCTGAATTTGTCTCGGTGGAGGTTAATTAGTGCTTTGAACTTTGAATTTGGTTTCATATGCTGAGATCGCGTTTGGTGCCGCTTGACTATCGCTGAGAATGGCTATGCGCTGGTTGCAATAGTTGCGGCGGAGGTTGATTTCTGCGTACTGACATATGGCAAAAGCTTCAGCCTGAAAGATACTTGGGAAGCACCCCATTGGTATGGACAGCTTAGTACGCGGTCCAGCAATACCTGCCCCAATACCTTCCGGTGTTTTTGAGCCGTCAGTGTACCACTGGATGGTACTGTCTTTCAGCAGCATTTCCAGCGTGGAATCGCTCCACTTCGTCTTGCTGCCCAGAGTAACTCTATAGTTCCTTTTGAAATTAATCCTCTTCGTGGTTCCGTCCTGTGGAGGGCCAGCGGTGTGCTTTCCGCTAGTGCCTCCATTTGTCGAGAGGACATTAGCTTCCCTCTTCCGGAGCCTTCTGCTGATATTAGTAGCATGGTATGTTTTGTTACTTGTTTTATCGCCTGTTGCAGCGGTGTGAGATCCAGAATGACTTCCAGTGCCCCCGTGGGGCATGTGCGCATTGCCCCGAAGCACAGACACTGGCAAGCCTTTGCAGCTTTGATAGTCTACGGATCACCGAAGACTGCGCTGCCTTGGCAGCCCAGGCAACCGCTCCATATGTGACGATAGGCCTTTCAATCATGGTATACAGCCATCTCATGATGCCGGGCTTGCATCCCCAGGATCTGCCGGCCAGGCGACTGCATATCATAAGTGCTTTAGTTGCTTTGGACAGCGTTAAGTCCAAATGCCTACTCCACCCTAGGGTTGAGTCTAAGATGAGGCCCAGGAATTTGACCTCCTTCGACATCTCCACCTCCATGCCTCCTTTTGTTAGGGACCTCAAGCCCGGAAGTGATCTCAGCTTAGTAAAAGGGGTAACTGTAGTTTTTGCTGGGTTGATGTTTAAACCTACCGTGTTGCACCATCCCTTCGCTAGATTTGAGTCTCTTTGAACAATGTCGCAGAGAGTGTTCTCAAATCTACCTCGCGCCATTATGACGATGTCGTCCGCGTACCCTTGACAGCGGATTCCATTGCTGGTGAGCAGCTCAAGGAGCTCATCTACTACCAGGCTCCATAGCAGAGGGGAAAGTACTCCACCCTGTGGGCAGCCCCTCGTGGTGCCAAGACGAATCCTGTTTTCCCCCACCATTGTTTCCGCTATCCTGGTGTGCAGTAGGGCTCCTATCCATCTGCATACCGGAGCTGTTACGTTCCAACTCTCCAGTGCCTTGATCACGCTAGTGTGAGACGCGTTATCAAAAGCACCCTCAATGTCCAGGAAGGCGCAAATCGCTACCTCGCCGTTATCCAGCGAATCCTGCAGCTCAAACGTGAGTTGGTCTAGCATTTAGGGGTGCGATCTTCAGCGCTTCCGATCTGATGTGGTTATCTATTACTTTCTCCATCCCCTTTAGCATGAAGGGTGTAAGACTTATAGGCCGGAATGATTTGGCTAACGAATAGTCTCTCCTACCTCCTTGGGGATGAAGATTACTTTTGCAATTCTCCATGGCTCTGGGATATACGACAACGCCAAACTGTCTCTCATCAGCCCCAGCAGGTGTGGCAGGAGAATATCCATACCTTGCTGCAAAAGGGCTGGGAAGACGCCATCCACTCCCGGTGACTTGTAGCGCGAAAAGGAGGCCAGTGCCCACTTGACTGAATCTACCCGGCCTACGTGTGACTGATGCTGGAGTTAGATCAGCCTGAACCGTCTCCGGAAAGTGTGCTTGTAAGAGTGTTTCCGCCCTCTCTTCCGCGCTGGTCGTATAGGTCCCGTCCTGTCTTTTTATAAATAGTACAGTGTCTGTCTTACCTCTCGACAACGCCTTGTACAGTCGAGCTGCCTCGGGTGTCGAGGAGACCCTGCCACAAAATTTCCTAAAAATATTTGTCTTTGCAAGCCTAATCTCCTAGTTGTAGGTTGTTAGGTGCTGCTTGTATTCCTCCAGTCGCCTGTGTGCTTGGCTTTATTGAACAGCCTTCGCACCCTATGTCTGAGAGCCGAGAGTTTGCTAGACCACCAGGAAAATATTTGTTTACTGGTAGTCACTCTTAGCGGACAGGCACAGTGATAGGCGTCCATTATTGACTGGTTTATGGCACTCAGTCTGTCCTCCAGTTCAGTTGCAGTGGACCTGCCATCTGCCTGCCCCACTTCGCTTATATTTTTGCTCAAAGTCTCTTTGAAAATATCAAAGTTCGTGTTTTTAGGGATACGTGTCGGAGATCGGTCCTCGACTTTCACCCTTAGAGCAAAACGAATGATCCTATGATCCGACATTGAGGTCTCTTGGCATCGCATCCTAAAGTCAGGGGGAGTTTATTTGTTTTGCAGTACTCCTCCAGACTGAGGATAGATGGGGGGGTGCTGTGGCTGTCTCTCCTGGAAAGTAGGCGGATGCGAGGACGAAGTCTGGACCTAATCTGTCCTTCTTTTGTACCGCCACTAGATCTTGCGTTAGAAACTCTGAAATACAGAAGAAGTCTATATCGTTTCTAATGACTACGCAGGTACGGGGTCTCTCGCTAGAGAGATCCCAAATTACCTTGTTTTTCCTCGAATTGAGGCCTCTTACTTCTTCTTTGTACACCCATGGCTCTTGGATTAAGAGGATGCCCAGGTTATCCGAGATGAACCTCTTCACGATGACAGCCGAGGCTGAAGATGCGTGATGCAGGTTCACCTGGGCAACTTCTATGCCGGCGCTGAAGCTTACATTATCGGCTCGATGAGAGACAGGTTCTCGTCCCCGCCTTCTTCATCAACCTGCATTTCCAGCTCTTCCAGAAGCTCATCGGCGGCAGTGGTTACAGCCTGCCCAGCCGAGATGGTGTCGTTGGGGGACTCGTGTCGCTCTTCCGCAACCACAGCGGCAGTCGCATCCGGCACTGCTGAACTGGCTACGAGTAGAGTCGGTACTACGGTCATTCCCGTCGTAGGATCCTTGCTCGCCGTTGGCGTTGCCTTGGGCCTCAATGGCCTCATCACCACTTTGCTGATACTAAAGTTCAGCCGGAATCCCTTCTGTTTTATGTATTTGTAGGATTCGTCATCTACTGTGATGTTGAGGTTCCACCCTGTCCCCTCAACTTTGCTCGTTACGACCTTCCACGGAGAGGTACTTAAGCCGAGGTTTTGGTTCTTTAGCAAACCAAGCGCGACGGGAAAGAATACCGTCTTGCTGTACACTTGTGGTATTTCTTCGCCTCTCTTTACACAGAGGAGCGGACCCTTAAAGCCCTCTAGTCTTGGCGCGACTTCCGGTAACCAGGTGGCCGACTTCTCATCCTGACAGTCGACGAGTAGCATACCTCCCTTGCAGTAAATGCCGTTAAAGGAGCCGTCTGTTCTTCAGACCCCAGGGCCTCCGCCGGGTAGTTGCGGGGCACTACCGTCATCCGGATGCTTCTCACGGCCTCCGAGTATATGCGGCTTACGGTTCTCGACGGCAGCGGGTTAGGGTTGGAGCATTTCCCACTAGCTTCCTGTGGTTTTTCTGCCCTGACTCGGTTCGAACTTTGGTGGCTCTTGAGGAGTTATTTGGCCGCTTTTCCTCTTTTGTGGCCACACTGCGCTGAGTACCGCTGCCAGAGGGCACATCGTCGTCGTCGCGAGCGTGCTCCTCAAAGAGCGCTGTTGTTGTTGATGCTTTGGTTTACGTTGTTGTTGTTTGGAGTTGTTGTTGTTGCTCATCTGGTCCTTACGACCGTTTAGCCCACATTGTGAGCCTACCGGTCTATTATTTAGAAGGCGAATCTCAGAATCCCAGAGCCTTTTACCTCCTGGCTGCAAATCATCCAATGGGCACAGGAGTTGCATAGCACCCTGGACTGGGAGGTGGTAGCTCCCTGTCGCCGCTCACATGCAGCTTCTGCCAACCGCCAGGAGAGATGCTCTGCAGCATCACCCATGACGGTTGCCGTACTGTGTTGCAGTTTAAGCCCCTGCACCGCGACAAGGTGGAAAGCAATATATGGTATACTAATTAGTATGCATTTTCATTTCGGTAATATTAAGTTTAGTAGAGCGAGTATTAAGACGGTTGTGTTATATTATAAAAATAAAGGATATTTTCAAAATAACATTAAAAAAAACTAATGTTTAGTTTAAGTCTTAAATTTAATAAACTTATACAAGCTTAAATCAATATACCATTGCTCATATTAAATTTATAATTTTAATTGGTTTATAAAATTTATGCCACAATTATTATAAAGTAGTCAAAAAATATGAATTTTTATTTTTCACAGAAATACATTTGTAAAACAAAAGTTGTTTCTCCTATTTTTTCCAGATAATAGATTTAAACAGTTTAAGAGGTCATAACATGTGCTACATCGGCTCGAACCCACCTACCGGACGCCTTTTCGGAAATGATTATGTTATGATAACAAATGCCCACATACAGATTTGGCAATGGCAATAGCAATAGATTTGACAGTTAGTATGCCATACATTTTTGCCTGTCGAGATGACCGGAAACATTTGGAAAATTGAACAATAACAAGTCGCTTGCACGTCCGATTCTTAACCCGTTTTGGAAGTTTGTGAAGTCTCTATCAGCAATATTGAGAGCGATTCAGATTTTCAGCAATCGAAAATTGCCAAACCAGGCACCCCGTTATGGTTAGGGTTCAGCGGTAATAGAAAAGCTTCTGTGTTTATATACCAATTTAGATGCAAAGAAAATTTTTTAGGAAGTGTTTAGTAATATTAACTATATATCCCAAAATTTTCAGTATAAAAAGAAATGTCGAGTATAAATAGTAGGTGAGTGACGCATGAGTTTTGTAATATTTATTAATACTGAACGTGCTGCATATATGATCATATTAAGATCCGATGGCAGTAGCAAATTATGTTGCTACGCTCATCCTGAAGCACCACTAATTGAGGACTACAGAGCTGGAGACATGATTTGCTCAGAATGTGGACTTGTAGTAGGTGATCGTGTTATTGATGTAGGCTCGGAGTGGCGTACGTTTAGTAATGAAAAAAGTGGTGTTGATCCAAGCCGTGTCGGAGGAGCTGAAAATCCATTGCTTGGTGGGGGAGATCTGTCAACAATAATTGGACCGGGAACAGGGTCTGCATCCTATGACGCATTTGGTGCAGCAAAATATCAAAATAGACGCACAATGAGTAGCTCCGATAGATCATTGATTTCAGCCTTTAAGGAAATATCTACAATGGCAGATCGGATAAATCTTCCAAAAACAATAGTTGATCGCGCTAATAATCTCTTTAAGCAGGTAGGTGAAGTGTCAATTTTCTTTGTAGTAGATGTGAATTGGTTTTCGGGATATTTACAAAGGGGGTCGGCTTTAGTATACCATCCCACGATTTCAGGGTTAAAAGTGGTATGGTTGGATAGTGCTGATGCTCCAGATTAAGAATATATATAATTATAGCCGCCGCAAACTTTAAGTTTTCGAGATATTTGCATTTAAAGTTGAAAATTTTGCAAATTTAATTTTGCAATTTCTCGACTTATGGTTAGTTTTTCTTCCGTATTATGCACTTTTTATACACTTACAATTCACTACAATATTTCTACATATTTATTTTTTATTAATATTTTAGATGTTTGCTAAAATAAGCATTTTATATTTTACATAAATATTATTATAAATAGTTATTATTATAAATAATAAGTGTTCCGTGTTGTCAAATAATAAGTATTGCCATATCTACACATTTATCAAACGAATAAAAAATAGGTTTATACCCCAAATACATAAATCATTATCCTTTTTCTTGCTATATAATGAGTAATAATCAAAAAAGGAGTTTTACTCGAAAAAAAACCTGACACACCCTGTTGTTGGCACACCCCGGTGTTGGATCGGCCAGGGTTATTTTTTTTGAAGCGCGGCCGAAGGCCGCCAACGCAAAAAGGAGTTTTACTCGAAAAAAACCTGACACACCCTGGTGTTGGCACACCCCGGTGTTGGATCGGCCAGGGTTATTTTTTTGAAGCGCCGCCAACGCAAAAAGGAGTTTCAATCGTAAAAACCTGATACACCCAGGTGTTGGTCGCGCAGGATAATTTTTTTCATGCATTTGAGTTTTTTTTATTTATTTTTATTGTTTTCAATCATTTGTGATATGGTAACACTTATTATTTGACAACACGGAACACTTATGCCCGGTTTCACAGTCCATACTTAAGTTGTGCCTAAATAAAATCTTAGCTAAGTATTGTTGCAAACTGAGTGGTCGTTTGCGTTTCACAGTCAATGCTCAATTTCTATAAAATTTTATTATGATATATGGCAACGTTATGGGCAACATATGTTTTACAAATGTCATTCATAAAAATATGTTTGAAATATTTAAATTATAACAGACAATACATAAATTTGCGAGGAAAATTATATCAAAAATTGATGAAAACAACAAAAGAACCCCAAATTTCATCAGTAGCGAGTCGGAGCACCTATGGGAACTGAAGGAAAAGTATAAGCTGTTATTGAGTGCAAACGAACGGACACTTGCCCTACGCTACGAAAGATGTCGCTGAAAATTCAAAGCAAATTCAAAACAAAAATCAGCTGTTATTTAAGCACTGCTTAAGTCTCCCCTTTTCAGTACTTAAGCATTACATAAGTATGAACTGTAAAACAATATTTTCCTGTTTTATCTTAAGTACAACATAAGTATGGACTGTGAAACCGGGCCTTATTGTTATTGTGCGTGTAGTAATATTTATGTAAAATATAAAATGCTTATTTTAAGCAAATATCTAAAATATTAATAAAAAAATAAATATGTAGAAATATTGTAGTGAATTTTAAGTGTTTAAAAAGTGCATAATATGGAAGAAAAACTAACCATAAGTCGAGAAATTGCAAAATTAAATTTGCAAAATTTTCAACGTTAAATGCAAATATCTCGAAAACTATAAGTTTGCGGCGGCAATAATTATATATATTCTTAATCTGGGGCATCAGCACTATCCAACCATACCACTTTTAACCCTGAAATCGTGGGATGGTATACTAAAGTTTCCCCACAAAGGGCAATATTACGATGTTTTTGGCGCCGCGATTTGACGGTACGGACGGATACAGAAATTAGTCAGGATAAAAAAAAAATACACATATACACTACTAAGACTTTGGGTAAATAGCATTTTGTTCAATAATTTTTGTTCGCATAACAAAAGTGTTGCATTCTAATTAATTGGAGGCCTTCGGCCGTGCTTCAAAATAACACTTGTGGGACCAACACCTGGGCGTGATCAGTTCTTTCTCGTTGAATTCCTCTCTGCACTGGCGGCTTTTGTCCGCCCTTCAAAAATATAACCCTGGTCGGACCAACACCTGGCCGTGATCAGTTCTTTCTCGTTGACTTCCTCTCTGCACTGGCGGCTTTCGTCCGCCCTTCAAAAAATAACCCTGGTCGGACCAACACCGGGGCGTGATCAGTTAAACTCCTGTTTGCATTGGCGGCCCTGGTCGGACCAACACCGGTATTTATCAAGATAATAAAATTTCTAAAAGATTTTACGGTAAAGGTTCAGAAGAGCGGCTTTTCCGAAAACGTGCACCAATTTTCACGGGAAATGTCTTAAAATTCGTGTTTTTAATTCCAATTTACGAATATATATGGCGCGTTATGTATTTTTCTGTTTTTTTTTGCAAAAAAAAACAATAAAAAATATTACGATTTTGCACGATATTTACGCTATAAATGGCATCACTGTTCGAAATTCAATTGAGCACTAGTGATACAAACAGTGATCGGGTTCGAAATATCGATACTCTCGATATTCGAGACTAAACACGAATTGATAAAAATGAGATATATAATAGAAAAATAATATTAATTGGAAAAATAAAAAGAAATTAAAATATCGATATTCTCAATATTCGAGTCTGAAAGAGAATTGGTAAAAATGAGAAATACATAATAGAAAAATTATAATAATTGGAAAAATAAAAATAAATTAAAATATCGATACTCTCAATATTCGAGACTGATCGAGAATTGGCAAAAATGAGAAATACATAATAGGAAATATTCGAGACTGATCGAGAATTGTTAAAAATGAGAAATACGTAATAGAAAAATTTATAATTCATTATTATTGCAGAAAGAAGAAGAATTTGGACAAAGAAGAATTATGAACACCGAGGTTTTGGACCGACCAGGGATATTTTTTTTCGAGCGCTCGAAATATCTATTGACTAAGTTTAAGTTGATTTAAAAGCAAACCAGAGAACTGATACTTGTCTCCGACTCATCAGTTCACAAATCCCAAATTGACCACGAACCTCCTCCGATCCTCCGATCCATCCTTTACGTCCCAGGAAGTACGCGACATATTTACACAGTTCCTTCTGCACTCTCTCCACTTTGTCAATGAGACAGTCGGTATGAGGAGACCAAACCAATGAACAATACTCCAACATCGGACGCACCAAGGTCGAGTACAGCCTTACGAACGTATCAGCATTCCTGAAGTCATCCCCACATCTGAATATGAAATGTAATTTTGTCAATGTGCCCGGCGAAATTTAGTGCATTGTCAATAATGACATCAAGATCTTTTACTACTGTGACTTCTTCTAGCTGATAATCAGCGATACGGTAAACAGCTGGACAGACGACTCAAGGACCGTGACAAGAACATCACCACGCACTTTTTTAAATTTAAACTCATTTTATTTTCGTCGCACCACTCCTCAAGTCAATCAAGGTCTTGCTGTAATGCACTAATATCATCGTCAGTGCTTATCTTCCGGAACATCTTGAGGTCATCAGCATATAGTAAAAATTCCGACGATATTTTGTCCCCAATGTCGTTGACAAATATGCTAAACAACACTGGCCCCAGATGGGAACCCTGTGGGATCCCGGACGACACTTTAAACTCGGACGTCACATAGCAATTGACTCGCACCTGCAGGAATCTCCCAGTCAAGTACGAGTTAAACCAACTCAATACATATCCCGTCACTCCATCTTCTCTATTAAGAGCTCATGATCCACCATGTCGAAGGCTTTGCTGAAGTCCGTTTAGATATTGTGAACTGTTTCACCCTTGTCCAACGCTCTCAGTACGTAATCGACATATAGATAAAGGTTTGTAGCCATAGACCTGCCGCCAAAGAACCCATGTTGATTGGTCGACATCGTATTCTTGAAGGCGAAATTCACCTGCTGCAAAACAAGTTTCTCAAACAACTTTGCCATTGCCGGTTGTATGCATATTGGCCTGTAGTTGGACACCTCAGATCTCGCCTTGTAAATTGGACAAATATACGAGCGTTTCCATGCCGACGGAAAAATACCCATCTCCAGTGATTTACTAAAGATGTGGGTTATTGGTTGGGCAAGTCCGACTGCACAGCTCTTCAGTAATATGTTCGGTATTCCATCTGGTCCGGCTCCTTTCTTTCCATCTAGTTTGCACATTTGCTCGTACACTTCAGCGAAGCGGATGGTGAGTTCCGATAATTTCACATCGTAGCTCGTCGATGTTTACACAGCTTGAGCTGTGGGCATTGGTTCCCTATTATCATTAACTTTCTCCGCATAGATGCTACCAAAGAACGACGCAAACAGATTGCTCACTTCCCCACCCGTCGTAGCTACGCTATCATCCACGACACGGAGGATGGGATATCCATATTGTTCCGTCTCCTGCTTTTGACGAATTTCCAAAACTGACTCGAACCCACCCGTACAAGCTCCTCCATCCTGGACGTGTAACACCCTTTGCCAATTCTTTTGCATTCCGACCGTAACCGATGAAAAACATTGTAGGCATAACCGGTTTTTAATTTCTTGTATGTTGCATGCGCATCCTTTTTCGCTGTATTTTACACATCAGCTCCCTAGAAAACCAGCATGAATAATTGCTTTTTCTGTTAGTATGGACAGGAACAAATTGCACAATTTCATCGTTCATTCTCTCGTATAGCCAGTTTACCTTTTCATCCAGTGATACTGTATCAGTTAGTTCAATCCAGTTTCTAAACGGCTGGTTCGAATATTGGTTTTGCGTATGTTCGAAAAGACGAAAATCCAATCAGATTCTGTGGACCATTGAAAATCAGAATTGGTTTGCAATTCTCACAGCTAAACAATTCTGTCTAGGATTCCACAACACCCCTTATTATAAACAGTCTAAGATACGTTTCATCGCTTTGGAAAGTATCAGAAGTCATAATTAAACCTAAGCCGGGTAAGTCAGTACACGATATTACATAATATAGACCTGCTGCCAGCTTTATCTGAGATCTTTGAGAATGTACTCATAAATAAGCTCAAACCAATAATTGTTCATAAACACCTCATACCAACACATCAATTTGGCTTCCGTGACCACCATTCAACAATTGTCCAGGTACACCGAATCGTTAATTTCGTTGAAAGTCCAATTCATAAAAAGAACGTTTGGCATTCGAGTCTGCTGCTCTACCCAAACAATTTTGCGAAATAATTGCTTCGTACTTAAAAGATAGATACTTCCGCATTAAACAAGAGGATGTATACTCAAACTTGCAACCGATGGAAACTGGTTATAACGTGGCAATTACTAAGTGGGCATCTAAGTCGCGCATCAAATTAAACGACTCCAAATCAATTCAGGTCGACTTTACTTTGAAAAAGCCGACTTATCGTCTTATTTACATAAATAACTAGTCTAAACTCGGGGCTCCGCTTGCTCTTTGTTGTCAAGGATATCATTTATCGTGATAACAATATAAATGATTAGTTAAATTGGCTATCTAAATTTTTTATTGACATCGTAAATCACTCAAGGAATAGTAATAATAATCAGGGGTGTTGTGAAATTCAAGACAGAATTGCTTAGCAATTGAGTACTTATACTTACAAACTCATCTTTTAATTCAGTAATAGCTCTTGCAACAGTTTTATTATTATTCTCTATTGCTTGGTACATAGGCGTATAGCTGCTAGCATTTTATCCATTTTTATCTGATCAAATTCTCCATTTTTTTATCTTCCTCATTTAAAAATCTTTTTAAGCGATCTGCTGTACTTTCTAATTTTTGCCTTCTAGGTACACTAGCATTTATTTCGGGTTGCCCTTGTGACGTGGAGGGTATATCGTCGGCATCTTTTTGTCTATTGTCTATTGTGAGACAGGTATAAAAAAAATGGCGCATCCTGGTGACATTGATCCTGACTCTCCTGGTGGTCTGACAAAAAAAAAAATCAAAAGAAATTCTTAATCAGTAAGGGATGCTGTTATAGTCCCTACCTCAGGGAACACGAAATTTTTTTTTTTGAAAAATGGCGACTGCCTGAAAATAAAAATCATTTTTTACGCTTTTTTTTGAAATTCCTGAATTTTTTTAACATATTAAAAACCAAAATTTTTAAATGATGCTTATAGGAACGATAAAGGATTATATAAAGAAGGTTCACACAAAATTTCAAGTAAATCGGTTGAAAAGAACTTGAGATAATGCCGGTACCGTGTGGAAAAAAAGTAGTTTCGAGAAAAACGCGTTTAAAAAATTCGATACGGCCGAACCGGGCTAGGTACTGCGTCACTAAAGTAACTGTGGCTCTTATAATAATTTTTATTTTTAAAAATTCTTTGGAGGATATGTTCTTAAGGGTCTAAACTTTAAATATATGAAAAAAATCGAATTTTTCAAAATTCTAGAGTAGAATACCCCCTTAAAACTCCTGGGCGAGAAAAATTGGTTGAAACGATTTTTTTTATCTTTATTTATTAAATAACATAAGATACAAAATCTATACCAATCAAACAAAAATAAATAATGTTGCTAACAATAATTGTATTTCATAGAATATTCCCGATTAAAAATTCTAAAATTTGCACTAATAACCATGGTATTTCGCTATATTTCATTAAAGATTTTCGCATTGAATATTTAAATACTACTGTCATCAAATTGAAAGGTGAATTTGTTCCATTTCTTCTCTTCTTCTTCTTAATTGGCGTAGACACCGCTTACGCGATTATAGCCGAGTTAACAACAGCGCGCCAGTCGTTTCTTCTTTTCGTTGCGTGGCGCCAATGGGATATTCCAAGCGAAGCCAGGTCCTTCTCCACTTGGTCCTTCCAACGGAGTGGAGGTCTTCCTCTTCCTCTGCTTCCCCCGGCGGGTACTGCGTCGAATACTTTCAGAGCTGGAGTGTTTTCATCCATCCGGACAACATGACCTAGCCAGCGTAGCCGCTGTCTTTTAATTCGCTGAACTATGTCAATGTCGTCATATATCTCGTACAGCTCATCGTTCCATCTGATGCGATATTCGCCGTGGCCAATGCGCAAATCTTTCGCAGAATTTTTCTCTCGAAAACTCGTAACGTCGACTCATCGGTTGCTGTCATCGCCCAAGCCTCTGCACCATATAGCAGGACGGGAATTATGAGCGACTTATAGAGTTTAGCTTTTGTTCGTCGAGAGAGGACTTTACTTTTCAATTGCCTACTCAGTCCGAAGTAGCACCTGTTGGCAAGAGCAATCCTGCGTTGGATTTCCAGGCTGACATTATTAGTGGTGTTAATGCTGGTTCCTAAATAGACGAAATTATCTACAACTTCAAAGTTATGACTGTCAACAGTGACGTGAGAGCCAAGTCGCGAGTGCGACGACTGTTTGTTTGATGACAGGAGATATTTCGTTTTGCCCTCGTTCACTACCAGACCCATTTTCTGTGCTTCCTTGTCCAGCCTAGAGAAAGCAGAACTAGCGGCGCGGGTGTTGAGGCCAATGATATCGATATCGTCGGCATACGCCAGCAGCTGTACACTCTTATAGAAGATGGTACCTTCTCTGTTTAGTTCTGCAGCTCGAACTATTTTCTCCAGGAGCAGGTTGAAGAAGTCGATAGGGAGTCGCCTTGTCTGAAACCTCGTTTGGTATCGAACGGCTCGGAGAGGTCCTTCCCGATCCTGACGGAGCTTTTCGTGTTGTTCAACGTCAGTTTACACAGCCGTATTAGTTTTGCGGGGATACCAAATTCAGACATCGCGGCATAAAGGCACCTCCTTTTCGTGCTGTCGAAAGCAGCTTTGAAATCGACGAAGAGGTGGTGTGTGTCGATTCTCCTTTCACGGGTCTTTTCCAAGATTTGGCGCATGGTGAATATCTGGTCGGTTGTTGATTTTCCAGGTCTGAAGCCACACTGATAAGGTCCAATCAGTTTGTTGACGGTGGGCTTTAATCTTTCACACAATACGCTCGATAGAACCTTATATGCGATGTTGAAGAGGCTAATCCCACGGTAGTTGGCGCAGATTGTGGGGTCTCCTTTTTTATGGATTGGGCATAGCACACTTAAATTCCAATCGTTGGGCATGCTCTCGTCCGACCATATTTTACAAAGAAGCTGATGCATGCTCCCTATTAGTTCTTCGCCGCCGTGTTTGAATAGCTCGGCCGGTAGTCCGTCGGCCCCTGCCGCTTTGTTGTTCTTGAGGCGGGCAATTGCTATTCGAACTTCTTCATGATCGGGTAATGGAACGTCTGCTCCTTCGTCATCGATTGGGGAATCGGGTTCTCCTTCTCCTGGTGTTGTGCGTTCACTGCCATTCAGCAGGCTGGAGAACTGTTTCCTCCATAATTTAACTATGCTCTGGGCATCAGTGACTAGATCACCTTTGGGGGTTCTACAAGAGTATGCTCCGGTCTTGAAACCTTCTGTAAGCCGCCGCATTTTTTCGTAGAATTTTCGAGCATTACCCCTGTCGGCCAGCTTATCAAGCTCTTCGTACTCACGCATTTCGGCCTCTTTCTTTTTCTGTCTGCAAATGCGTCTCGCTTCCCTCTTCAACTCTCGGTATCTATCCCATCCCGCACGTGTAGTGGTCGATCGTAACGTTGCGAGGTAGGCAGCCTGTTTTCTCTCCGCTGCGACACGGCACTCCTCGTCGTACCAGCTGTTCTTTTGCTCTTTCCTAAATCCAATGGTTTCGGTTGCAGCTGTACGTAAGGAATTTGAAATGCCGTCCCACAGTTCCCTTATACCGAGTTGTTGACTAGTGCTCTCAGAGAGCAGGAGTGCAAGCCGAGTAGAAAATCGTTCGGCTGTCTGTTGTGATTGCAGCTTCTTGACGTCGAACCTTCTTTGTGTTTGTTGGCGTGCGTTTTTTGCTGCACAGAGGCGAGTGTGAATCTTAGCTGCAACAAGATAGTGGTCCGAGTCGATGTTAGGACCTCGGAGCGCACGCACGTCTAAAACACTGGAGACGTGTCTTCCATCTATCACAACATGATCGATCTGGTTGGTAGTTTTTCGATCCGGAGACAGCCAGGTAGCTTGATGAATCTTCTTATGCTGGAACCTAGTACTACAGATAACCATATTTCGTGTATTTCGTATTTTGTTCCATTTCACCTCTTTCAAAGTAATCCCCTCCCACTGCAATACACTTATATCAACGAATTTTGCAGTCATCATAGCACTTGGAAAAATCCTCCGTCGTGATGGCCATCAGAGCCTTTTTCAATTCAGGTTTTATATCCTCAATTGAGTCAAAACGGTGTCCTCGGAGTGGTGATGTGAATTTGCTGAATAGCCAGAAGTTACACGAAGGTAAATCAGACGAATGCGGTGGTTGCGGCACGATATTAGTTGAAAATGTGGCGAAATGATCACGAATAACCAATGCAGTATGAGATGGTGCATTATCGCACTTTTTTGTTCAATAAGTACAGACATAGTAAAAATAGAAGAATCCACTTTTAGAGCCTCACAAAACGACGCGTATCTCAAATACCTACTAATGAAAATTTTGACGTGAAATTTAGCATAGATGTCACTAACGGTACTACCAATTTACAGAAAAAAAATTACCGATTCGAAAAACACGCGAAGTATAAATTTCAATTTGATCACATGAGTTCACATTTCACTTTTATTTTGTTATTTTTCAGCTAAATTTATTAATTTCACTTATCAAATTCATGGCTGAAAACGTTAGAGTGTTTGCATTTACGAGGAAAACCAGCTTTGCCACATCTTAAGAACCAAAAATTAAGGATTTTTCAATGACAGCTTTTTCTTTGTTTGTATCATCGCGTGATTCTTTTTTCTTTATCAACTATAAAAAAAACTTTTCAATCTAGAAATGAATACTAAATAACTACTAACTAGATTGTGTGAAATTTAAAAATATTGGCGTTCGCATTTTCAAGTCTATTATAAAATTGGCGGCCTTCGGCCTCGTTCTAGAAAAAAATGCTGGTCGTGCCAATACAAGGAGTGACTGAAGTTCTTTCGCGTAGTACTCCTTTCTGCGTTGCTGGCCTTCGGCCGCGCTTTAAAAAAATAAAATAATAAATAATGAAAAACTCGTTACTCGTCACGTAAAAACCTTTATTTCGTGTTATGACATAGGTGATCGTAACGCTTCTATCGTAATCAGGGTTGGGCATTTTTGCACTACCACTAAATTGCAGTACCACTACTTCTTCAGTGGTAGTTAAACAGCAAAATCCATTATCACTGAAAATTTAGTGATAGTGAAAAACAAATTGCACTACCACTAAACCTTTAGTGATAGTGAAAAAAAAATGCACTATCACTAAACCTTTAGTGATAGTGAAAAACAAATTGCACTACCACTAAATATTTAGTGATAGTGAAAAAAATGCACTATCACTTAACCTTTAGTGAAACATGAGCTTTAACTAAATACATTTGAAATTATATTTTATGGCCGATATTAATTATCAACTAGTTTGTTGATAAAAAATGTTTCTTGGTATATAGGCGGTATAATTAAACGTTGTCATTAAGCCAGTCCAACGAAATAAAACATGATTTCTAGGTGTCAAGTGCAGACTACTTGATTTGGCAGTCTCAAAATGGCACTGCAGCTCAGTAGTAATGCGATACATATGTTTGTATGAATGTTCAAATGTACACTGGGGAGCAAAAAGGAATGCATGTTTGCTTTTTTGTCCAATAGAAATATCACAACACATACGACATGTTAAATAATTACAAAACAATGAAAAATGTTCTAAAATATTTACGTTATATGAAAAAAAAATCATCATCAAACTTTCAAAAAACCTATGGTAAAAATTGTATCATGAAAATCAATGCTAATATCTGAAAAGAGCAAATATGTTCCCTGTTTTGCTCCTCACTGTAAGTACATTTAAGCGAAAGAGTAACAAAACAAAGTGACAAAATTCTAATGAGCACTTATGCTAGCAAAGGTACATATGTTACATGCTGGAATTGTCAATCGATCGACAAGGCAAAATCTCACCGACCGTAATTTTGAAATGTTGGTATTAAAAAAAGCAAATAAAGAATGAATTATGTGTTCCTAATTTTGGTGCGGCATAATTAGAAGTCTCTACTCAAATATATGGTTTATTTTGAATATATTGCCTCATACTGCTTCAGCTTATACATATACATATGTATGTACATAATCTTATTTTTATCCTTCAAGAAACAGTGTTATGTTACTGAAAAATGTTTATTATCACTAAAGGTTTTCACTATCACTAAATATTTAGTGGTAGTGCAAGTTGCTTTCACTATCACTAAAGGTTTAGTGGTAGTGCAATTTGTTTTTCACTATCACTAAAGGTTTAGTGATAGTGCAATTTGTTTTTCACTATCACTAAAGGTTTAGTGATAGTGCATTTTTTTTTTCACTATCACTAAATTTTCAGTGATAGTGGATTTTGCTGTTTAACTACCACTGAAGAAGTAGTGCTAGTGAAACCTTATTGCATTTATTTTTTAGTGCACTATGCCCAGCCCTGATCGTAATCTGGCATGATGACGTACGTGAACGAGTATATAAACGTATCCGTTCTTTCAAATTGTCATTCGAATGAAAAATGCCAATCGTAATAGACAAATTTATGGAAATGTGAGCAAATTTTTTTTTTTAATTTTGTATGTAAATTATAAAAAAGAAATATTTATATGAACAAAATTTGTGGATTTAAGTTTACATAAAAAAGAAATTATTTACAAGGTTAAGGACATATACATTTTTGAATTAAATTTATTAAAGAATATTTTATTTGGTCTCTTATCGTTTGGTCGATTACGGTGAGGCGGTTCGCTACACCGGTGTCTATTTCTTGTGTGTGATCAGAACGCAATTTCGAAGGTCATAACTTATTTAAAATTTTATGCAGATGTTATGTAATGCCGCTGAGACGTTAGCAAATCTTCCACTTTTGTGGGATGATACCTTCCTTCCTTGCCATATCCTAAAATTCTCCACCGTCTTTTTAAAATTCCAATGCTTTGTTCAACGATACATCTACAAAGAAAATTTTGTTAATGAGGATTTATAATATGTTTTTTTTTTATACCTATGCTATTGCTACGATCTCTTAGCTATCTCAGCACTATTTTATTTATTCCCATCAGTTCACTAGAGCTCAAATAAAAAAACAAAGTAGGATCCATTTTGATAATTAATTAGCTTTTGTTAGTATATTGAAAATTTGCAAAACAGTTTTGACAGTTCCACATATTTTGTATGTATTGTAAAAACTATAGTAAATTGAAAACACATTACGATCCGTAATTTTCTTTCGTTTGCCGATTCATGCACGGATGTAAGGATTCGACCCCTGGTCGAGCCAATACCCGCGGTGACTGAAGTACTTTCGCGTGGTATTTCTGCGTTGCCCAGTTGCCCATTTTATATAATAATATTTTTATAATATTATATAAAATTACTTATTTGTTTATTAAATTTAAATGAGCAAAAATCCATATGCATGGATAGAGGAATTTTCGCGAAAAGATAGCCTAAACATGCAAGAGCTGTAGCACTTGAAAATTTTAATTAGCTCTGCTCTACTACCGCTCCCAATGTTTGCTACCGCTACGCCAGCGTTTGCAATCAGCTACAGCTCCCGACAAAGCAATAGCAAAATGAAATGCTACGGAGTAGCGTAGCTTCTCAAACGCTGCTTAAGACATTAATTAATATTAAATTTAATGTCGAAAAGATTTGTATATACCTTGTTGTTATTTTAGCGGCTACCTAGTCCCCGTTGGAATGGTAAAGATTAGCTAAGTTGTCGTCGACGTCACGGAAGGCCCAAGAACGTGCTGTTTCGACAGGGTCGGACCAAAGAGAGAGGGGTGTCAGATGAGTAGGGTTAGTGGGGCAAGCAAAGAGATGGCCAGAGGCACGCGGAGACTCATTGCACGCAGGACATATATTAGATATGTCGGGGTCTATTCTAGATAAGTAAGAGTTTAACTTGCTACAAAACGAAGTTGCGCAGGGGTCACTCTCGTTTCTCACAGCAACTCGAGCTCTTCGTCTGCAATGGGTGGTGGTTTGAATCCGAGTACGCCATTCACTGGAAGCGGGTCGATGAAGGTGTTGATGGCTCCACTGTGAATGGCAGTTAGTGCTTGTCGGAAGTTTGGTGCGTCCGAAGTCTGGTCAGCGTATTGTCTAATGCCGTCGACGTTATTGAGGAATATCCTCTTGATGTTCCTAGGAGGCTCCTTAACTGGGACATAGTCAAGGGAAGAGCTCTTGATGTTCCTAGGAGCGCTTCATTATTTAGATGTTCAATGGGAGATATCAAGAGGCATCCTATCGTAGTCCGGAGTGCAGTACTTTGACAGGTCTGAAGCTTCCTCGTCTGCGTTCCACTGCATCCAGGCGACTATACTATTGGTGTGGTAAGTTGTCAACAACGTTTATTTGTATTTTCTCCATTTGCTGCCGGCTAGCGACTTGAGGATTTTCTTGCGGTTTTGTGCGTTGGCGTTAATCGCGGTCGTATGAGGAGTGAGGGAGCACAGACAGTCAAAAGTTACATATAAAATTTTAGGATTATTCACAGTCGGAATCTTGACGCCATCGGCTGCAATATTAAGGTCAAGTCTGTACTCCATCGATACCATTGCCGACATCAATATCGTGGAATCATCAGCGTACGAGGTTAAGGAAACTCCCTCTGGTGGCTGTGGCAGTTTCGAGATGTAGTTAAACAGTAGGACACCACCCAGCGGAACCCCTTGTTTAATTCTTCTCAGTTTTGATTTTTTTGCTCGAAATAGTACGGATGATTGACAACCGCTCATGTAGTTCATGATCCATTTCTTTAGAAATGAAGGAAGCATAGTTTTTTCAATGTCCTGCCATAGCGTTGGCCGATTGACAGTGTCATAGAATTAAATAGGCGTTTATGACTGTTTCTGTGGTAATACTGTGTACTTTTCGGAGCCATGCTGGTGGTTTCCTAGGCTCAGGTGGTGTGTGAAGGTCGGGAGTAGCAAGGCCTCAAGAGTCTTCACTACTGGGGAGAGGAGATTTATCGGGCGATAGGACTCCTCTTTGTTGGTGGGTTTCCCAGGTTTCAGTAGTGGGACCACTCTTCCGACTTTCCATACATCGGGTATTTAAAGAGTGGCCAGCGACAGGTTAGGGACCTTGGTGCGGTAGCTTACCCCCTTCGAGCATAGATGCTATAGCATAAGCGTGTTGATTCCATCAGGGCCAATGGATTTGGATGATTTTGCTTTATTGATAACATTCTGAACCTCCTCATCATTGAAAGTAAGTGGTGCGTAGTCTTTTGGTTTGGTTTTGTCTACCGATGGGTGCAGTGTAAATTGCCGGCTAAAATAGCATGGCGGAGAGGTTGCAGGACTTTAAATGCTCTATCTATTCGTCCGCTTGTGTTAATTTACCAATCTCCAAATTAAGATTCCTTATTCTTCTGTTAGTCGCCGCATCTTTTCGTAGAATTTTCGAGCATTTCCCCTGTCGGCCAGCTTGTCAAGCTTTTCGTACTCACGCATTTTAGCCTCACTTTTTGTCTGGGAATGCGTCTCGCTTCCCTTATCTATCCCATCGCGGACTTATCGTGATCAATTGTAACGTTGCGAGGAAGGCAGCTTGCTTTCTCTTCACTATGAAACAGCACTACTCATCCTACCAGTTGTTCTTTTGCCTTTTTCAAAAACCAATGGTTTCGTTTGCAGCTGTATGTAAGAAGCTTGAAATTCAAAATTAACTTAAGTGTATGAGAAATAATTATTACTTAGTAGCCTGCTCTTGGTTGACCATAACTGCGGCACATTGTAGATGCATTGAATTTTTATATCCCGAACAGGGTATATTAAGTTTGTCACGATGTTTGTAACATCCAGAAGGAAGCGTCGGAGACCCTATAAAAAGTCACTAATTTTCCGATACACTTCTTCGGTTTACTTCATTCACCGTGTAATTCTTTATTGGCGATATTTTATAGTACATACTTATATACGTATAATATAATTAATATGCCGAATGCAGCAACGATAACTTAAACTTTAAACACTTTGTCTTTATAAACTCAAAGGGCTGGCCTTTGGCGAGGCGGAACGTCTTAACCCATTACTGCTCACACCTAAAACCCGCTATGATAAGTTACAGAAATTTTAAGCAGACGTCTGTAATGATATTAAAAGGGTAATTTCCAGTTTTCAAAAAAATATCTCAAAAGATGTGGGCGCGGCGGAGCGTATGATATATCATACATAAACGTATACGGAGACCTGCCTCTATGAAAATAAAATGTAAACATCACTATAACTTTTGACTTCAAATTGACATCGTATTTATATATTTAATGACATATTCACTGTTTATTTTCAGATTTAGTTGCTGACTCAGTTTACATGATATTTGTAGAAGCAGTTATCTGGGTGCAAGCCAAAATTACATTTCATGCATATAAATTTCGTACACTTTCCACAATTTTTGCATCGGCGCTGAGTTTTTGAGTAATTTACGTAGTGCTCGACTCCATCGTATCTAGTTTCGTTTTCCCGTTTTCTCTTTCGTGATGAAACTGGATGAAATTCTATTGGCTTTGAAAGTATGCTCCTTGTAAGTTGTCGGATGAAGCCGAGAAGAGTAACTTGTGGATAAGCTTTCCGAAATAATATCCATAAATTTACAACGGCACCATTTAAGCAAAATCTGAAAATGGCCCAATACCATTTTCTTGACCGAATCCGAGTTCGGTACGCTGCCCTTTGCTGGTCAAAGAGATCGACTCCACCCATTCCCGAATTATATTCCTTGATAATGACTGGTTGCTTTACGTCTTGTTTGCGTTTCTGTTGCCGATCATATCTTTTGCATAATCCGGTTGTTGTCGTTATGTTGTCGTTTTTACAATTTGTTGCAATGGTGACATTATTGTTATCATTCCACCTAACTAGGGTAATATTTTTAGATTTTAGTGCTTCACAAGTACCACGGAGTTCTCTTTTCATGCTGCTCAAAGGAGCATTTTCAATACGGTCCGAGCGAATCGTTCCCACCACTGTTATATTTTTCTTATCAAACTCTTCTAATAATTTAAAACTATTGAAATAGTTATCTAGAAATACAGTGCTGTGTTCGGGAACTATGTCATAACATAAACTTTTTGTGACAGATAAACCTAAGGGCTCATTAGATCGAATCATGCTTTTTCCGGTGTACAAATCGAAGTTCAACAAATATCCTTCTGAAGTAGTCATACACCAAATTTTGTATCCATAGCGAATTGGTTTTCCTCGTATAAACTGCTTGAAAGAATGCTTACCAAAATACGGCTCCATCGATTCGTCTACAGAAAATGAAGTTCCAAAGGGTTTTCCAAGCTCTTTAAACTTTGTATTTAAATGATCAAGAACAGGCTGAACTTTGAATACCTTATTATTCGAATCGATTTTGTGTATTATCATTGAAATGAAGGTAGCGATGTATTTTTTCAAACTTATTCCTCGCCATTGAACCTGCCACTAAAAGATTGTACACATCACTTTCTGTCTCCCAGTACATGCGAGTAGCTGGAACCTTAAAATAAAAATGTTAAATTAAACAAGTAAGCAAGTGAATTTGTGGTTCAGGTTAGTCACCTTGTTGTATCCACTTAGTATAAGGATGCCGAAATATGTGTATAACTCCTCTAGACTTACGGTGAAAGCTTCATCTCCTTTGTTTATGGCGTACTTAACAGTCTCTGATTGTATACATTCCATAAATTCGCTATCAAAAATTCTTTTAAAAAGTTGTATTGGACTTAAATCATTTTCCAAAATATCTGCTACAATGTCCGGAGTATGCTCGCGTATTGCTGTGATAGAACATTCACTTGCTTTTAGTACTATCTTGGACCATTTTCGGCAAATCTTCTTTTTTTAGTTTTCCTTTGAGTTGAAGTACTTGTACGTGGGGCTAGTGAACTGCTCGCTTCATCTAGAAACTGTTGCTCCTCCACTTCTGAGTTACCAATTCTTATTTCACATTCCCTTTTAAGAACTCCACGACCCAAATCACCCAGTGTACCTTCATCGTCTTCATCTGCGTCATCGCAATCGGATAACTCCTGTTCTTCGGGGGGGAGCAAAGTCACATCAATAAAATTGGCATTATTGATGTTTTCTATAATCTCTGCATCATCATCTTCATTTAAATCTTGGAGCCATCCAACTATCTCCTCAGTTGTTGCTTGTCTACAAGGAGATATTAGTAATGAATTTTCATATAGCAAAAACTGGGCTAGCGTTTACGTATGATAAAACATACGCAATAGTTTACGAATAGTTAAAACACTTTCGGAGCTCAATTTTTCACTGCACTTTATATACATTTGATAGCTTAGGGTTTAAGCTTTAAGTATATGCACATCTTAATTTAAACAAATTCCTCGCTTACTATTTATAAAAATATAAACTTCACCTTCGAGTCATTTTTCACTTTTCCGAAAAATGCTACGTAAATTGGCGCGAAAATTGTAAACAAATGAGCTTTAAGCGACAATTAAAAAGCTTTTCTAATGCAACAATCCTTTTGTCTCGCTCACACTGCAAATATAAAAAGCTTTTATTTCATTTCGGATTTTTGGCGAATTTTTAAAAAAAGCTCTTTTTGCGTATGATATATCATACGTTGTCATTAATGGGTTAATGCTACGATTCGATATTCGAATAAGTGGTTGCCAATTGTTTATTAAAAATCGGACATCAATTCTTATCCCATTTATGTATATAAATAACACTGTGATAGCGTTTTTCAAAAAAAAAAAAAACAAAGACAAGACCAAATTCGACGGTTTCCCCCTATTTCGGGTCCTACGAATCGAACTGCATCATTACTTTTTTGAGTTACAATCATGGTTTCATACAAAAATTTTTGTTGAAGTTTTTCATCAAAGTGGCCCATTGTAAGAGAAAGGCACATTTTTCTTCGGTCTCTAACTTTTTTTAATGTTGACTTTTTTGGTAAACTTTCTTTGGCAAAGCTTCTCAGAATAAGTCCGTCTTTAAGTTCTTAGATGACTGTAAACCCCAAAATCAATGTTTTTTGTGTCCTTATAGCCAATATGTCGAAAAACTGAAATTTAATCCATTTTTTTTAATGTTTTTTCCCTCACGTTTCGTCAATATTTTAATTTACCCTTTGATACTTATACATTAAGTGACATCTTGTAATAGTAAGAAACATTAGCAAAGACAACGTTCTGAGCAAACTAACCATTAGAAAAAAACTTAACAAAATTTGTATTTTTTAAAAAAACTACACTAACTATGTTTGTATACTGTTTTATTTTTTTAACAACAAGTAACGTTTGAAAGAAACGTTAAATGCTTGTCTAAGAGTCAAAATTTAAGCATAGATTGCAGTAATTAATTTGACTTTGACTTCGCGGAAAGAACGTTGTTTTAGTGCCTTGTAATTAAGAAAAAAAATTAAAATGAATAAGTGTCCAATTGGCCTATCGTTGTTCTGCTACGTATGTATGTGGAAAATTTACAAGCCCTCGGAGTAGACGCAAAATATCTCCGGGAACTGCCGGCATCTACGAGGAATATTTCGATTTGCCCGTTATAAGAGACGTAGATTGGGTGCCAAATACCATTTGCACGCAATTCAACAACAACCTGCATAACTGGTTAAAAAGACTGTGCCTAAAAATGGGGTTCGGCATCCCAATGATTTGGATAGATCCACAAGGGCATCATACTGGTAACTGCTACGCGTGCAAGAACAAATTTGCAAGACTCAACAAAAAAAAACACAGTTTACAAAAGTGTTCAATCTGCACAGCTACCAGTATCTCACTCAGAAAATGTTCCGATACCGAGATGTCCAAGTCCAACTGACAGATATATTTCGCCAACATTTTCCACCGAGCCTACAGATCTACTCTCAATGTATAACCCAACCGAAGTTGAAAGCCCATGTCGTCACTTGGAGATTTCCCAAGCCCGTTTGAATACGATGGTACGACAGCTGAAATTATCGCAAAGGCAAGCGATTTGCCTAGCACATCATCTTCGATCGGTAAATATATTGTCTAAAGATGTGAAGGTGTATGGATACCGCAAAAGACAGGAGGAGCTTTTAGATTTCTTTGAGGTTAATGGCGACAATACTTTTTCGTATTGTAAAAATATTCCTGGCCTTATGCAATACATGAACTGTGAGTACAAACCAGAGCAATGGCGCTTGTTTATTGACTCGTCGAAAAATAGTTTAAAAGCAGTATTGCTGTATGTGGATAACACAAAAAATCCGGTTCCAATCGCCATAAGCTCCAACACAAAGGAAACATACGAAGCAATGAAATTAATTTTGGACAGAGTTCAGTATCAGCAGCATCAATGGAAGATATGTGCGGATTTAAAAGTTATCGCCTTGCTTACTGGTTTGCAGATAGGATACACAAAAAATATGTGCTTCATTTGTCATTGGGACTCAAGGTACCGCGGAAACCAATGTAGAATGCGTGATTGGAAGCTTCGCACAGAATATCATTTAAATGTGGCAAATGTTATCCATATTCCGCTCATACCAGCTAATAACATTTTGCTACCACCACTGCACATAAAATTGGGAATTGTCAAAAATTTCATAAAAGCAATAAATCGGGATGCCGAAGCTTTTAAATGTTTGACAGAAATATTTCCAAGACTAAGTGTTGCGAAAATAAAAGAAGGTATTTTAAGTCTTTTATTAGAACGAATGTTATGTTGATACATTCTTTTCAGGTGTTCTCAATGGCCACGATATAAGAAAACTTATGAAAAACGCAAAATTCGGAGAACTTCTAAGGCCAAATGAAAAAATTGCCTGGAACTCCGTTATGTCCGTTATAAACCATTGCTTAGGAGTGCACCGGTCCAAAGATTGGAAAAAATATGTGGATGACATGGTAGACGCTTTTGAAGAAATAGGTGTGAATATGTCCTTAAAAATTCATTTCCTTCACCATCACAAGGACCATTTTGAGCAGCATGTTCCGACTGAATCCGATGAGCATGGAGAAAGATTTCGCCAAGTCGCCGCCCCCCTTGAGCATTGGTACAGCGGCAAAAAGCTTGACTCGTTGCTTGCTGATTTGTGTTGGACATTGATAGATGAGTCTTATTAAATTTAATTTAAATATTTTGTACAAATTTATGATACTTATTGATAACACTTATAAGATACAAAAAAAATAAAACAGCACACAAACATAGTTAGTGTAGCTTTTTTAAAAAATACAAATTTTGTTAAGTTTTTTTTCTAATGGTTAGTTTGCTCAGAACGTTGTCTTTGCTTAAGTTTCTTACTATTACAAGATGTCACTTAATGTATAAGTATCAAAGGGTAAATTAAAATATTGACGAAACGTGAGGGAAAAAACATTAAAAAAAATGGATTAAATTTCAGTTTTTTCGACATATTGGCTATAAGGACACAAAAAACATTGATTTTGGGGTTTACAGTCATCTAAGAACTTAAAGACGGACTTATTCTGAGAAGCTTTGCCAAAGAAAGTTTACCAAAAAAGTCAACATTAAAAAAGTTAGAGACCGAAGAAAAATGTGCCTTTCTCTTACAATGGACCACTTTGATGAAAAACTTCAACAAAAATTGTTGTATGAAACCATGATTGTAACTCAAAAAAGTAATGATGCAGTTCGATTCGTAGGACCCGAAATAGGGGGAAACCTTCGAATTTGGTCTTGTCTTTTTTTTTTGACTATCACAGTGTAATCAGTATGTTGAGCTGAGTCAATTTAACTATGTCCGTCTGTCTATCTGTCTGTCCGTTTGTCTGTATATATACGAACTTGTCTCTCAGTTTTTGCCATACAAACTGAACGATCGGACTCAAGTTCTTGTATGAAAAACTTTCTCATTTGACAAGATATATTCACGAAATTCGGTATAGATCATTTTCTAAGGCAACAATGTAATCTCCGAAGGGTTCAGGAGAGCGGCTTTTCCGAAAACGGGCACCAATTTTCATGGGAAATGTCTTAAAATACTCGTTTTTAATTCTGCTTTACGAATATGTATGGCGCGAGCCTTTAAAAACAATATTTTCGTTGTTTTTATAAAAAAACATCGTATTTTCCGAAATTAAAAATTCACTTTTACACTTAACACGTCTTTCTTCTTCTTCTTAATTGGCGTAGAAACCGCTTACGCGATTATAGCCGAGTTAATAACAGCGCGGCAGTCGTTTCTTCTTCTTCTTCTTTTCGAACAGTGATGCCATTTATAGCGTAAATGTCGTACAAAATCATAATATTTTTTATTGTTTTTTTTGCAAAAAAACATAAAATTAGATAACGCACCATATATATTCGTAAATCGGAAATAAAAACACGAATTTTAAGACATTTCCCGTGAAAATTGGTGCACGTTTTCGGAAAAGCCGCTCTCCTGAACATTTACCCTCCGAAGAAATTGTTCAGATCGGCTCACTATAGCAAATAGCTGCCATACAAACCGAACGATCGGAATCAAGGTCTTGTATGGGAAACTTTCGCATTTGACTTGGTATCTTCACGAAATTTGACATGGATACTGCTTATAACATAATCTCCGAAGAAATTGTTCAGATCGGTTAACTATAGCATATAGCTGCCATACAAACTGAATGATCGGAATCAAATGCTTGCATGTGAAACTTCCTCATTTGACGATATTTCTTGACGAAATTTGGTATGAGTTATTATTTATAGAAATAATGTAATTCGGAAGAAATTATTCAGATCGGCTCACTATAGCATATAGTTGCCATACAAACCCAACGATCGGAATCAAGGGCACGTATTTGACGTGGTATCTTCACGAAATGTGACATGGATTACTGCTTAAGATAATAACAGAATCTCCGAAAAAATTGCTCAGATCAAATTACTATAGCATATAACATAAAAAATAAAACAATGCGTTTTTATAAGCAGCACTATGTGCTTCTGTTGAGCTTTATTAAAAAACTGACTACACTTAACTTTAAGGTTTATAATCTAACCTATGCTTGAGCCGGCCTACGTGACCAAAGATGCTTGGTCAGCTAAAAGGGTTTGCGCGTGTAGCGCTCACCTGCAGCTATTTGGTTTTGGGGGAGAAGACATGGTTGCGCGTGTTTTGCTCACTTAAGAATTTAGCGGATGCGCGTTTAGCGCAGTTGCACTTTTGGTTGTAATAGGACTCCAAAGTATGCAAACGGTTTGTATGTTTCTAGCATATAATGTGGGAATGGAATTTATGTAGAAGTTCATAAAATATTGTGTTAACTCCTCCCTCCGAAATATCAAGCGTCCCCGCTTGATTAATTAAAAAAATGGGATGTCGTTAAGACTTCTATGCTGCGTCCTTTTAATTACTGGCATTTGAAATGATTCCGGTTTGCTAATAATTATTTCAGGCTTTACGCGCTTTTTGCATCTGAAAATTGCAATTATGGTAAGTACTAGGGCTAATAGCCCAAAATGAGTGAATAAACTGGATTTCACTAAAAGATTCAGAGAACTTATTTTTTTAATGTTTTTTATATTAAGCTCTTTCATAAGTTTTAAGGATAGAACTTCCTCGAACTCTGGATTTGAGTTTGAATGTTGGATTAAAGCAGGCAGTGGTCTCAAGCTATGTTGTTCTAAAGTTGTAAAATTCATGTTATTTATTCTTATAGTTTCATTAAAGATTCTTATCAAATATGATCCTCTTAATTTTCTAGTATTATTATTTGCAGTAATATTTCCTTCGAAATTATTTAAAAGTATTAATCCATTATTTATTTCTACAATATTTTTAACATGTTCCGTATTTGTTACGGTGCACTTATATGGTTTATTCCTTATTAAATTTTTTATACAATTTTCGTTTTCCAAATTAACAATTTGGGTTTGTTTGCAAATTTGTATTTCATTTATTATTTTACAATCTTTTTCTATACCATAATATTCTTCATTACATTTCAGTATTTTTCAAAATTTATCTTTAAAATAGTTTCGTTTTTACTTAAAGGCTTAATTATAATAGATTTGCAAATTTCTTTACCGGTTTTCGGTATTTTTATCATATAAATTAGTAAGTTTTGTTTTACAGCAATTTGAACATCTGCAAAATTCAGAGATTCTTCTAACGAACCAAATTGCAGATTCTCTTCGATAAAAATTTTATTTATTCTATGCGCTTCTTGATTGTTAATAATAACTGAGTTAATAATGTTCGCTTTAGTTAAATGAATTGCTCTTTTAATATTTTCTAACTCATCTTTGATTATGTCAATTTTAAATTTATATTTAAGTATTAGGGCGGTTTGAAATTCGTTACTACTTCCTAGAGACTTTATTATTGAGTTGCTAATTTCTGTTATATTGTTTATTCTTTCTAAAATGTTTTGTTGATTATTAATTGTTGGTTGTTATTCTCGATTACTTCTTTAAATTTGCTGTTGATGGCTATTAAATCGTCATGGTCGGGGTTGCCAGCTATCCATTTTCAGGCTGATCCTATGTAGTCTAGTGATCTTTTGTTTTTGTATTTAGGTAAAATGTTATTAATTGTTATGTTGATATTACTGATTTCGTCTGTTATAAATGGGTAAAGAGGGTTGTTAGCTGGAATGTTTCGTATGAAGTTTCTGTTCAGTTCCCGTAATATTGTAGAGTATTCTGTTATGTTTGTCTGTTGAGAAAATGTCTATGTGAATAGTATGCCCTGAATATTCTGGTAAGGGTGTAGCTCCTAATTTTACATTGTTTGGGTGGCGATCATATTTATTTTCTTTACAAACTTTGCATAATTTTGTTATTTTTTTTATTTTTTCCGACATAGCGGGGAAATAATATTTTTCCAAAATCTGTAGCTTATTTTCTTTTTCGTTTCTGTGAGCACGATTATGTTCCTCGATTATTATTTTATCTTGGGCCTCGGTCTGAGTAATATCTTCAACTACTATTTGTGTGAAACGAATTTTGTAATTTGCGAAATGTAGAGGGTAGATTGATTGGATTTTTAGCATAATGTGCTCTGTGGTTTTTATACCATTGATTACCGATGGATTAAGATATTTCTTTAAAAGCGATTTTAGCGATTCTTCATTGTAGGTTGTTTCAGTTATTAAGTGCCTATGGTACGTAGGGAAAACTATTTCGAATTTGTATGAATTTTTGGAATTTTCTGATATGAAAATTTGGTTCTTGAAGACGTTAATGGGTATTTCTACTGAAGAAATTAAATTTTCGGAAGAGCTGTCACTACTGTGGACAGTCATTGAATTTAAGTTAGCGATTGGTGGTCGTGAGAGTAGGTCTGCGACAATGTTTGTGTTGCCTGGTTTATAAATGATTTCGTGGTTATATTCTTCCAATTGTGCCTTCCATCTCTTCATTTTTGCATTAGTATTTTTGTTGCTGAGAGCAAAGGTCAATGGTTGGTGATCAGTGTAAATCTTAACCTTTTTTGATCCGTATAGGAAGCATTTCAGGGACTGTAGTGCCCAAATTATTGCCAACATTTCTTTTTCATTGGCGGCAAAAGTTTCCTCTGCTCTGCTTAGAGTTCTTGACAGAAAGGATATTGGCCTACCGTCTTGGGAAAGTACGGCTCCTAGAGCGTAATTTGAAGCATCCGTGGTAAGCTCAAAAGCTTTTTCGAAATCTGGATAGTGAAGTATAACATCGTCTGACGTCAAGCAATTTTTCAGGTCTTTAAAAGCTTCTACTTGTTGTGCTGTTAGATTTAAAAGTGTCCTTTTAGACTGATTCTTGGAAACTCTTCCAAGCTCTCCTCTCAGTATTTCAGTCAGGGGTTTTGCAATTTGTGCGTACGCCTTTATAAATCTGCGATAATGTCCGGTCATTCCTAAAAAGGAGCATAAATCATGGACAGTTTTGGGCCGTGGAAAATTTATTATAGCTTCTATCTTTTTTTGTGTAGTGCGAATTCCATTTTGGCCAACTATTATACCGAGGAACTCGATTTCCTTTTTGATAAATTCACATTTATCGAACTGTACCTTTAAATGCGCTTTTTCGAGAGTGTCAAATATAATTGCAAGATTTCTAAAATGATCTTCTTTACTTTTGCTAAAGATAATTATGTCGTCAACATAAACGTAGCACCGAACGCCGATGTGTTTCCGTAGCACATCATCCAAAGTGCGTTGGAAAATGGCAGGCGCATTTCTTAAGCCGAATGGAAGTCGAGTAAATTCGAATTTCCCATTGGCAATAGAGAAGGCGGTCTTCTCAATATCTGCTTCGTTGAGAGCAATCTGATGGAATCCACTCTTAAGGTCAATTGTAGAAAAATACTTATTTGATCCTAGATTAGTTAGAATAGTGGTAACATCTGGAATGGGATATTTATCTGGTATGGTATCCTCGTTCAATTTACGATAGTCGATAACCATACGAAATTTTTTTTAATCCTGAGGCGTCTTCTTTCTTCGGTACGACCCATACCGGAGAATTGTAGGGAGATTTCGATGGTCGAATAATGCCATCTTTAAGTAATTCCTCAATTTGTTTGTCTATTTCTTTTTTAAAGGCATTGGATAGGGGTAAGTTTTGGAATATATTGGTCTATCGCTTTTAGTCCTAATTTCGGCTTTAACGTTCGTGACATATGTTAATTTTTTATCTGGTTCAGCAAATAATGTTGGGCAAGAGTTAAAGAGTTGTTTTAATCTTTCGTTATCTTCGGGACTAAAATGATTTAACCTTAATGTAGTGTGTGCAATAGAGTTAATTGCTAACTGGTGGATGGGGTATTCATATTTATTGAGTAATGTAAAATAGTTCTCCTTAGTAAAAATTACTGCGTTTAAACTTTTCATTGTATCGTTACCTATTATGGCATCAAAGTTTCTTAACTTGGGCAAAATGTGAAATTTTAATTTACCTACTTCATCACCGAAAACACTGATATTAGCATGATGAGTAATTTTGACGGGTCCACCAACAGAATTTGCAATGAAGGGTTTGTTCGGAATGGGGTTCCTAATATAAGTTGGACTAATATAATTTTTGTTCGATCCGGTATCTAATAAAAAATTTAGTTCATTGCCATTTTTTTTTGAAACGATAGTATGGCAATGAGGAGTTTAGTCTAAAAAATTGATATTGTCACTAGGGGTTGCTTCGATCTCTTCTTGTTCTTCGTTGTATTCGGGTTGGTAGTCCTGTGAAGACTCGTAGTACCCTTCAGGATATTCTAATATTTCATTATTGTATTCTATTGGGTCAGTTTCTGTAACTTCAGTATTGTAGATCCGTTGCATTTTATTAGGAGTCTGTATTATCTGTGATGGTGGTCTCTTACTAGCTTGATTATTATTAGCCTGCGCTGGTCCATTACTAAATGCTTGTGGTTTGTTACTGAATGTTTGCTGCCTATTATAAAATGTTTGATTTTGTTGATACTGAGGCCTATTCTGATAATTTATTTGCTTCGTTTGAACAGAGCGATCAACTTCCATTGGTGTAGGAGGTTTTGGAGGAAGAGGTGGTCTAAAGTTTGGTTGCACTGTGACGTAGTGTCGGTTTTGTCCGTACTGTTGGTACGAATTTGGTCTAAGGGATTGGTTGTGAACATTTGTAAGTTCTGGGTAAAAGGGTCTTACTTGGGGTTTGAATGAGTATGACCTTGGTTGATTGTGGCTAATGGGTTGATTGTGGCTAATAGGTTTGGTATTGGTCGGCAAGCGACTGATACTATTTGTATGGTTCGTCCTGTAATTCATGTTGCCTAATTTGAGACACATATTGAGAGCCTGTGGTAAACTGGTTGGTTCCTTTACACTTAACAGACTGGGTAAGTTACCGTTCAGACCTCTTATAAATGTGTCGAGTGCCTTTTCTCTATATGTTGTTGTCATGGCATACAAAGCTTCTTCACCTAACTCCAGGCAATCGATTTTGTCTAGGATAAGCGAGAGATATTGATAAAATTCTTCAACAGTGCTACCCCGTTGTGCAAGTGTTGTCATTTGATATTCCAACGTGCTAACGTCTCTCTTGTCTGAGTAATGTAACATCAGACATTTTTTTATCTTACCCCAATTTAATGGGGTGCGGTAAGACTCAAGGGCCGTGTCAGCTTCGCCAACTATCTTGTGTCTTATTGTATGCAGGATAGCAAAATATTTTGGGGTGTTCTTATTCTGTCCGTACATTAATAATATTCTATCTACCGATTTCCGCCATGAACTGAATTCGAAAATTCTCTTAAACATTTTACCACATCCGGAACTCTTTCGGATGCGTCCACGTTAATGCTAAAATCTACAGGATGTTCAACTTCTTCTTCGATTTGTGGGTGTAATATGGTCGAAACTGTTTCCGATATTAACGAAACGAGTTCTCTTTTTTGATTAGGAGTGAAAGTGGAAGGGATGTTAGGAGGGGAAACGTTAGTGCTGGATGAGTGCAGATTTAATCTCGACAATGTCGATGCTATTTGTTCTTCCTGACTCATTTTGTTCACTTATTTCTGATTATTTAAATTAAATTTTTTTTTTTTTTTTTACAGTGTTAACTTTTCTTTTGTTATAACAATAATTATTTCCTTTCACATAACCTTACTTACTAATAATCTTAATATCAAACTTACATAAATATCATTTGCATTTTCCTGTGTTGATAATGTTTCCTCCTTTGTGTGATTAATTTAGATTTCTCCTCTTGTAGTGGTATTTGTTGTATTGGTTCTATTTGATGAATTAATTTAAATCTTTCCTCTTGTAGTTGTATTTGTTGTATTTGCTGAATTAGTTTAAATCTTTCTTCTAGTAGTTGTATTTGTTGTATTGGTTGTATTTGATGAATTAATTTAAATCTTTCCTCTTGTAGTTGTATTTGTTGTATTGGTTGTATTTGATGAATTAACTTAAATCTTTCCTCTAGGAGTTGTATTTGTTGTATTGGTTGTATTTGATGAATTAATTTAAATCTTTCCTTTTATAGTTGTATTATTTTACACTTGTTTAATTTATTCTAAATTTCCCCGTCACGCACTTTTTGTTCAATGTATTTGTATTTAGCTTATGCTTTTCGTTCGGCTGGGTTGATACTGCCCGTCCTTTTTCCGAAAGGTACTAAGGGGCCGAGTACGAAATGTTATTTAGGTTTCGTCCGCGAGTATAAAAAATATTATTATTTTTTCCTCACGGTCCCTGCTCGGGCGCCACATAAAAAATAAAACAATGCGTTTTTATAAGCAGCACTATGTGCTTCTGTTGAGCTTTATTAAAAAACTGACTACACTTAACTTTAAGGTTTATAATCTAACCTATGCTTGAGCCGGCCTACGTGACCAAAGATGCTTGGTCAGCTAAAAGGGTTTGCGCGTGCAGCGCTCACCTGCAGCTATTTGGTTTTGGGGGAGAAGACATGGTTGCGCGTGTTTTGCTCACTTAAGAATTTAGCGGATGCGCGTTTAGCGCAGTTGCACTTTTGGTTGTAATAGGACTCCAAAGTATGCAAACGGTTTGTATGTTTCTAGCATATAATGTGGGAATGGAATTTATGTAGAAGTTCATAAAATATTGTGTTAACTTATACACTCGGCGAAAAAAAACCCACGCACTCTACAGAGTGATTTTATATAGCGCAAAACTTGGATTCATATTATTCTAAGTTAAACAATTTTCTTTGAGGGTCAACCACTTTTATTTAGTTTATGTTTCAAGCATTTTTATAAAAAAACTTATAGTTTAACATTTGTTATAGTGAAAAATGTAAAAACACACATATAACAAACCACAGAAGTAAATTTTGTTATGAGCAATAATGTAATTTTTGAACAAGTTATTGATATATTTTATGTTTTATATGATTTTTAATTAGCAATAGAATACATAACGAATCAAAATAACATATTTTGTATAAAAAAATTCTTAGTATTTTGTAGAACACCCCCTCCTCCTAATAACATCGGCTATTTGTTTAGGCATGGATTCAAAAAAGCGTTAAAGATAATTTTTATTAATTTCTTCATTCCGCACAGCTTCAATAATGTTTTCTATTTCATTTAGACTTTTTGGACGCTTTTCTTTTATCATTTTGCCCACCATTTTGCCCAAATGGATTGAGGTCTGGACTGTTTCCTGGCCACGTGAGAGACCCTATTCCATACAAATCTTTTTGTTTTGAAACCTGTAAGTGTTTGTAATAAATTATTGAAAAATCTATTTCAATACATTTATGCTCTGCTTACCGCTTTGGCTCTATGACAAGGGGCTGAAATATCCTGAAAATAAACTTTTTGGGCGTGTTCGGACAGCTGCTCAATAGTTGGCAAAACGCCTTCTCTCAAAATTCCAATTTAAATTTTGGCAATCACAGATCTTTTTAGAATAATTAGAGGCCTAACACCAAACTTGGTTACAGCTCCCCACACCATTAAATAAGGCGAATGCTTTACGGTGGGTCAAACACAGTTTTCCAAAACACACTCGTCCTTCCTACGACGCACTGTGGCATTTCCGTCGGGTTCCAACAAATTAAATTTCGATTCATCGGAAAAAATAACATTTCCCCAATCTGATGTAGTCCAAGTTTTGTGTAATTTTGCCCACTCTACTCGCTGTTTCTTCATTCGCGTATTGAGAAGTGGCTTTTTTGCTGGACGTTGCGGTCGGAATCCAAGATTATTCAGCACATTTTGCATAGAACTTGTAGTTAATATTACCCCAGTGGTTTCATAAAATGTTGCATTGATTGTTCTAGCATATTGAAAGCGATCACTAAAGCACGTCCGTTTAATTTGTCGTTCTTGACGAGGTTTTACTGTTTTCGGACGTCGACTGCCCTTTTTTCGAGGTAATCTTAAAATACGTACAATTTTTAATTATAATACGCACGTTCCAATCCCTTATGCCCATTTCACGAGCTATTTGACCTTAGGATAATTTATTTTATATCAGGCTACGATTTCTGCTTTCTTTTTTGTTGACCCCACCATGTTCAACTTTACTTGTTTTCACAACTTATTCAAAAGAAAATATCGCCAATTCTATAATGAACACGTGCGGACGCTAACGGTTTTAACATTAAAAGTAAAATAATGTAGTCACATGACAAAACAGCCAAATAAGACAAATAGCGAATTTTGAGGAAATAGTGACAGTTCAAAATAGGAATATTAGAAAATTTTCGACTGCGTGGGTTTTTTTTGGGCCGAGTGTAGCTTCCATACAAACTGGACACATAGTTACTAAAAGAAATGCACATGTGAAGCGTATATTTGCTTCGGTGCAGCCGAAGTTAACGTTTTTTCTTGTTATTAGTTTTCTTTGTTACTTTTTGACGGTTTGTTAATTTTTAACGGTTGGTATTGGAGTGTTTCTCGTTTTTTATTGTTTTCATTTGATTAGTTTATTGTATCGCTGGAATATCGGTTTGTTGTTTGCGGTTTCGCGATCATCAGAGGTTGGTAGAAAGCACAGCTTCACAAGCGGTCTGGTTAGCGTTCCGTTTTGCGTACGGAGATCAACGACTAGTATGTGACCGTCAGAGCCGTAATGTAGCTTTTTTATGCGGCCAAACCGCCACTAGGTAGGGGGTAGACAATCATCATGGTTGAGGACAGAATCTCCAAGTTTTGGCGCTTGTTCGGGAGTCTTCCAACGATATCTTTTGTGGAGATCCTTATGTATTCTTCTTTCCATCGACGGCTGAAATTTTAATTCTTTCCCATCGATTTAATAGAGATAGCGACTCCACGTCTGGCTCAGGAATGGCCGGAATGGGTGCTCCTTTTAGGAAATGCCCTGGAGTTAAGGTGAAATCTGAGGGGTCTTGCGAGAGTACTGTGAGTGGCCGTGAGTTAAGAACGGCTTCAATTCGATTTAATAACGTCGTGAACTCTTCGTAATTGAATTTGTAATTTCTAGCTACCCGTTTGAAATGGGATTTGAAGCTTTTTACAGCTGATTCCCATAAACCGCCCATATGAGGAGCGCTTAGGGGTATAAATTGTCAATTGGTACCTTGAGGGGCGTACTTTTGTACGGTGTCGGGTGACACTTGTTTTAAAAAACCCACAAATTGCTTTTCTGTGGCTCGTTGAATGTTTTGCCATTATATTAGCTCATGATACGTGTACGAATAGCATTAATATGTGGATGTAATTGTGGAATAATGTGGCAAATGGAGACCTCTCTGGAATTATTATGGGGTGGCCTTCGTTGTATGTTAGGCTTGAATTAGCAAACCGACCATTGACAGGAAGAAGACCTTTCGTGTCTAGAAATGGGTTTAGAACTAAGAGTGAGCTCTTTTTATCAATTGGCCTCGATTCTCTTAGTAGTGATATATCGTGGCTGTAATAGTGCGCTTGAGCATATGCGATTAGTGCGACCTTTGCCTTTTGTAACTCTAGGTGTGTCACTGTATTGCATGGGAAATTAGGTAATCCCTTGACTCTTGTTCTGAGTTGCTCTATAAATTTTAACATGTAAGCAACAACTCTGAGGGCTCTTGGAAACGATAAAAATCGTTCAAAGATGTCGGCATCATCCAATAACGTGTTGCTGCCACGTTGGGTACTTCCTTCGCGATGAGAGCGATTGCTCCCACAAAAGTAACGATTTTTCTGGTAATGCTGCTGTGCATATATTTACTAGAATGGGATCCTAATTGTGGGAACATTCTGTGTCAATAGTACCGACAAACAATTTGAAACAGTGGATTGATGTTTTATGAATTTTTACGTAACGTGCTTATTAGGGTGTGCCATTTTGAGGCAACCTTTTTTTTCAACTGAAAAACAGGCTCAACACTTTCGAAATGTGTAAAAAAAAAGTCACTCATAAGATGAGCTCATAATATTAATATTAAGAGGTGCCTCTTTCAAATTTTCTGTTTTCCATATAAATTACATGGAAAAAAAATCATTTTTTTTGTGGTGGTTATTGTGCGGAGGTTATTACATATATGTGTACGCGATGGGTACCAGTAGGGATGGTAAACTCGATTTCGATTCTACTCGAAAATCGAGTTTTCTCGTAAAATAATCGATTTTTCGGAATCGATCTTCAGTAGTCGAAGTCGATTAAGAATCGATTTTTGACATTCGAAAAATCGATTATTTTACGAGAAACAAATTTTATTGGCGGCTTGAGATGCATTTTTGCCTTTATCGTAGTAGTACTGTAAAATATGCCGTCTTTTCTCTTTATTTTGCTCCATGTTTGCAACGCTATAACTCACGAACGACTATCAATCAAACACGTGTTAGCGCGTGAAATTAGCTTTCCAAAAAGGTATAGCATGACCCGATGCGACGAATAAAACTAGAACTACGCGTTTTCAGCGCTAACTAGCGAAAATACCACAAGACTTTTTTGACAACCTATTATCTGTGTCGCATGCTCGCACTTCAAGGTGAATGCCTGGACTTGCCTCTTGGACTTGTGTTTGTGGCAGCTCTATTCTTGGTTGTGGAGTAGGTTCAATTGATTTGATTAGTTTTAGTTGATCAGAGATCATGGCTTATGTCGCTTCGTATTGGTCTAAGCAGTTTTCGTATTTGGCGTAAGCCGAGAATTTAAAATTTTCTGGTAGATCTGAGTCGTCAGATTCTACGATTGCGTCATATGTCGCTTGGAGACGTGTCCAGAAATTGTCAAGATTTTCTTTTTGATTTCTAATACCGATTCAGAATTGTCCTGAATCGGTAATGATGAAAATCGAGTGCAGTAACGTATTCAGGAATAATGGGATGCCCAACTTATTCCAGTGTGAGAGCGCCATTATGGCCAGATCGAACAAAATAACAATTTTTGGGCATTTATTAACCCAATACCCAACATTTAGTACGAATATGAATTACTAAACAGTGGTTATTTATTATATGGAGAAACTAGTTAAATCTTTTTAAAGAATATTATAACAACTGACTTTTGTCCTTTCAATACCCAATAATAGGATTTAAGGTTTTTGGCTCTCAATCATTAAAAGTTTTTAATAATTTTCAATTGAAAATAATACTATGATGTTTCAAATTACAAAACATTTCATCAAATACCTTTAAATTTCACAAATTTATTTAATTTTCATTGTTTTGCATTTTTGATAAGAGGTCTTGAACGATGCAACAAATCCCTCCGTTTATATATTTTTTTGGTAAGATTTCAATCTGGCCATCGCTCGTTTCCAATTGCTAAACGTCAAAACCTCCCCAATCCAGTCAACTGTCAAAGTTTAGGTGGTTTTGACGTTTAGCAATTGTTCTCTCACTTCCAGTGAGAGAGGAGTTGGGCATCCCATTATTCCTGAACGTATTAGACTGTCACTCTCAGAAATAAATTTGGTGTATGAAATACAGATTACTTTGTTTTGTAGCACCTTGCTTTGAGCGTGTACCTTCGGACAGGGACTTTTTTCGTCTAAAATCATTTTCGGAACTTTTAGTGACTGTATTGCTTTAGATTCTTTGGAATCTGAGCTCATTTAGAAAATTTATTGAAATAATTTAAAATGTCTTAAGTGTAAACTAGACTGTAAGAATTTCAGAACAGAGTTTCGTATAAATGTAACGAGTATAAATGTATAGTTAAACGAGAACTCTTTTAGTTGAATAAGAGTTATGAATAAAATTGATAATAATAATACGCGTTCAATTTCCTTACGTGAAGCCGAAAACCGAAAACTCTTGTAGATTAATAAGAGTACTTCAAATGAACTACGCGTATTTAGTATTTAATTTAATTTAGGTTTAATATGTTTTTAATTATTTACCAATAACCGCACAATTTTTTTCTATGTGCGTATACAGCTATGGACACATAAATGGCACAAAGTTTCATTTCACATAAATGCTAAAAGTATTTAAGTTAAAGTTGTTTAAAATGTAAACATTTTGCATTCAATTTGGTGCTGTTGTACTAGAGTTGTACCTAAATAAAATATAGTTTAAAAAAACTAAAAAACACGCTTTTAAAACATATCAAACTAAAAAGTGAAAAATAATTCCTGCATTATTGTGAGAAAAGCGTGGAATGTTCGATATATGACGAAGCACCCCACGCTTTTCTCACAATAATGCAGGAATTATTTTTCACTTTTTAGTTTTATATGTTTTAAAAGCGTGTTTTTTAGTTTTTTTAAACTACATATATTTATTTTTAGTTTGATGTGAGAAACCCCAAATTTGTTAAAATATGAACTATGACATGTAGTATGGGTTAAGTAAATCGATAATTAGGCAGCATTTAATATCTACTCGTAACCTTTCATTGACTTATTGTTATATTATTTGCGACCAAGTTCTATTGACGACTTTACGAATTATTACTTCTTAATCGAATCATTTCTTCTAAAGTTTCAATGTTACATTTACCCATCAACTTTGAACAGTCTAGTTCTTCAATTCGAGCACCGTCCACAGATCTACAACAACTAAGTGCTACATAAGCTCGTCCAGCAGCAAACAGTCGAGAGCCAAGATAAATTACTGCATGATCTACTGTACAACCAGAGAACGTATATTTATAATATATACATATATCGTATATTTATAAATTTACGTTCTGTGGTACAACCTTGAATCTTATGAACGGTCGACGCCCAACTCAGTATGCTATTCAAACATCACCAAAACTAGTTTTATATAGATGTTGCATACTTTTAAGCGCATCTTTTTGGTGAGGTGCTTAAACTTACTACATATCGCCTTCCTACAGTGTCGCTCAAATATTCTATGTTTCAGCACCACTTAAAAAAGTTACAAACATACATACATACATACATACATACATACATGCATACATACATACAAGTGAAGCTAATAAAAGCGTATTAATATTACGTTATGTTTTGCTTTTTGTTTACCGTTATCAATTACGCGTAGTAAATGCTGATTTTGAGTGGGCACATAAATGGCACAGATTACTTCGCAGAAGTAGTACTCGCTCAGATTTTAATTTAAATTAATCATTTTTTGTGTTGTTAAAAAATAAATAATTAAAAGTATTTCAGTGAAAGAAATAATATAAAATGGGATCCGAAAAGAAAGCATACATACTACAATAGAAGTGGCTGAAATTGCTAATCTAATGGAAATTTCTCGTAAAAAGTATACAATGCAATCAAATCATGTCTGGAGAATTTCCCAAGTTAAAGGCGGGATTCGGAAGCCAAGACCAAGTAAAATGGATGCGCGTATAGACGCAGCTATAGTAGGAATCGCCAAAAATTATCCATTTAAATCATCACGGCAGGTAGCAGCTGATATCAACCAATCATAGGGCTTAGAAATAACCTCTAGACTTGTCAGAAGACGTCTGAATCAATCAAAATTGTTCGGACGCATATCGAGGAAGAAACCACTCCTTTAAAAAAAAATATTTCAAAACGACTGATCTTCGCCAAAGCTCATTAAGAGAACAGCTTAAATTTTTAAAAAATGTATTGTGGAGTGACGAAACAAAAGTTAACAGGACCAGGGCCCTATTGCACCAACCACTTGTCATTAGCATTTTAGCAAATTCTCAAAACTACGCAAAGTTTTTTGTTGCACCAACTTGATAAGTGAGAGTCACTCAATTGAGTATTGCTAAGTAAAATGTATCTCAATGCTATTGATAAGCGTTGCACCAAAAGTTTAAATGCAAAGTCAAAAGTGCTTAGCAGAAAAGTAATAAGTTTTGCAAATTAGCAAATTTTGTAAGCACTTCGTTGCACCAACAACTTTTACTTATCCCTTCTCTTCTCTCAATTTGCTAAGTTTTGCATTGTTTTGCTAAAAATAATTTCACCTATCATGACAATGATAAGTTTAGTCTGAACAAATTAATCAGTGCCTTAGTACGTGCTCGAGCTTCGTGAAATATTAATAGGAGTAAAAAAAAAACTAACAAAATGCTTCGATTCAAACTTTTTAATATTTTGGAAGACGAACATTCGCACAATTCGCGTGTTACAAACGAAAGGATCAATTACAATTTGGATATTAGTGCGGTAGAAAATTTTCGGCTAACTCGTAGCCAAATTGAAAAAATTTTGCTAAAAATAGGAGCGCATCTGCAATACACTAGTAAGCGTAATATGTGCTTAAACCCCCTGCAACAGTTATTAACCACTCTGCACTGGTTAGATAATGGTGGCCAATATCATGGAATTGCGAAAATGCATGGGGTTCACAACTCAACGGTGTGCAGAGTAATCTATCGAGTGGCAAATATCGTGATAAACGAGTTCATGGACGTAACTATTCGTTGGCCAGAATTTGAAGAAAATCAAAATATCGCCACACAGTTTTTTAATATTGGTGGATTTTCACAAGTCGCAGGGTGCATTGACGGAACGATGATTGATATAGACGCGCCTAACGTTAACGAGGAACAATTTGTGAATAGGCACGGAAATCATGCGATTAATGCAATGATGGTTTGTGTTTGTGGACCTAATTTTCAGATTTATGCCGTAAATTGTAATTGGCCAGGGAGTGTGCACGATGCCAGAGTCCTACGTAATTCTAATTTGTTCGGCAGATTTGAAAACGGATTCCGTCCATTCCCTAATGCCGTAATTTTAGGAGATAGTGCTTATCCGTTACTGAATTGGCTAATTCCTCCTTTGCGAAACAATCCGACGTCGCCACAAGAGCAGCTTTTTAATAGAGCGCATAAAAAAACAAGGAGGATTATTGAAAATTGTTTCGGTATGACTTTTAGACATACATTTGTTTTTTAAGATTTTTATAGCCAAGTTATTTTTACAGGTATCCTTAAAGAAAAGTTTCCTTGCTTGAACCATTTACGGTTGCAGCCAGAAAAAGCAGCGAAAATAATAATAATGTGCTGCATTTTCCACAACATTTGTCGAATGGATGCACAAAATGATGTGGATTATGACGAAGGAATTATGAATGGAGCAAATAAAAATGAAAATGAGCAGTCCTTTCAGAACACGGAGTCACTAAACAATTCTGAAAGGCTCCAAAGTCTGCTAAATTGGTTTAATTAATAATTTCTTCTTTTATAAGAAACCTTATTACAAAAAAATTAATGCCTTACCCACGAGTTTACAGGTTACGAAACTTTAATTTGTACACATTTGTTATTTTATTTGGATTTGGATTTACATATATATATATTTTAAACTTAAATTCTTCTTAATATAAAGTTTTCAGAAAAAAAAATAAAATAAAAAGAAAAAAATGAAATCAAATAATTCAATAATATACATATGTATATATGTACTAAAAATTATTATTAATACGACAGCAGCGGACTTAATGAGAGAGTTTTATCATTTTCATTCATTGACTCCTTCTCCAAATCCGCTGGGAATTTTGATCGTTTCAAACCTAATTTTTGTTCTAATGACAAAATGTTTAGCTTATTTTTGTAAATTTCGGTTTCTAAGAGTTCAAGCTTCCACTCCTCATGTCTATCTTGTAAATTATATGTTCTTTTCCTGTTGGTTGGTCTCGTCCTTTCTGGTTGGATTTGTTCCAATATATTGTCCACATTGGAGGACACTCCATCGCTTTCGGGTTGGCCGAGACCCTGAACAACTGTCGACTCATTGCCCAAAATGTCAAGTATGTAGTTGTCGACTTCATCCAGCAATACGTTTTTGCCACCCGCAGTGCCTGTCCTCTTGGCATTGTCTTTTTTCGCCTAAAATGAAGCGAATTTTTAAATTATAACTAGCTAATTATTAAAAAAAACAAGATCCTGCTGTGCATGTACACGAAGTAAGAATTGAATCTTGTTGAAAATAACTGTTAGCTGCAGCAAAAAATCTAAGGAATAACAATAATTTAATCGTCGCAGCGAATAATGGTGTAAACAACAAAACTACAGAAATACTCTTGCAATTTTGTTGCTTTAGCTGGAATTAGACCGTTCGTGCATTTAAATAAATTTCACTCACTTGCAAGCTCACTTGCTTTTATTTAATTGCTATTCCTAGAATCGACCGAAAATTCTTTGAAAATAACAAATTATAACAAAATTACCAAAGTTCGGCTCTTCCAAAGGCCAAATAAATTATCTCTGGCAGAAGTCCATTCACGATTAGCAGCAGCTAGTCCGAGGGATTGTGCCGTCTTTAGAACTTCAGTCCAACCATCTTGCTTTTGCGTTTTGCAAGTTGCATTATTTTGAAAAGATCCAAATAAAGAATCCTTAAATGTAGATAAATATATTTATTGCATATTCATGTATACATTCTAAATATGATAATCAAAATAAACTTACTTTTTTCCCCTTTATAACTTGTAAAACGGCCAATTTATTGGCTTTGTTTTGTGCACGCGACATAGCACTCTAAATAATAAAGAGAAACTGAGCAATATTATCGAAACGTACATTGCTTTGCTCCACTTCTCATTGAGAGCGCTTAGCACATTATTGGAAAAGTTTTCTCTATTTGCAAAGCAAAAGAAATTGTTGGTGCAACGCTTATCAAATCAACTTATCCAAAGTGCTCGTCAGTTTCGACAAGTTGAAAAGCTTATTGATAAGTAAACTCTTTTCAAAAATTTGCAAAGTGAAAAGTGCTAAGTGAATGGTGCAATGGGGCCCAGATGGCAGAATATTTGTACATCGTCACAAGTGCCAAGAATATAGTCCTAGGTACACTTAAAAGACGATAAAGCGTGGTGGAGGAAATATTATGGTTTTGGGAGCATTTTCTTGCCATAGTGTAGGTCCGCTCGTAATAATAAATGGAAAAATGGACAGGTTTCAGTAGTTGCATATTTTAGAAAACCATATGGAACCATATGTTTTCGAGTATATGCCAATTAAATAGAAATTTATGCAAGGCAACGATTCCAAACACGCCTCGAAGCTAGTAAAAAATTGGTTTTCTACAGAGAGGATAGATATTTTGGATTGGCCAGCGCAAAGTCCTGACTTAAATCCAATTGAAAACCTATGGAATAAAGTCAAGACTGAAATTGCAAAGGTTATTATAAAAATATGGACAATGTCTGGTCTGCCGTAAAAAAAACTTTGTACGCTAAACCTAAAGCTAATTGTCAGAATCTCGTAGAAATTATGGGTCGCAGGTGTGAAGCAGTCATTAAAAATAAAGGTTACAACACAAAATATTAACAATAAAAACGACACATAAATGGCACATTAGTTATATCTTTTTTTATGTTACAGTATCATAAATGTTTTTAATAAAGTAAATGTTTTTAAATAAATATTAAATATTTTTTTTAAATGTTAATTTTTTGTCTTCAATAACAGTACAAAGTGAACTTGCAATTCATTGCTAAAAAAATATAATCATCAAAATGCGAAAACTTTGGTATAATGAGCTGGATACATACATAAATGCCACAACCTAAAAAAGGTGGAGAATTTAGTTCATATTGCATTTTTATACATTTTGTTCCATACAAACGTTTTTATTGTTTATAATATTTTGTGCTGTAACATTTATTTTTAAAGACTGCTTCACACCTGCGAATATATATGTATATATGTATATTTTATATAATATATAAATATTTTATTTTATATATACATATATATTTGTGTCCGTAATTCTTATATGTAGGTATACATATAAGCGTATCTTTTGTAATTGTCTTTTGTGCTAATGAGAGCTCGTTTAAAGATCACTGCACTTTGTACATACATATATGTATGTGTAACGCTTTTATATGCAATCCTGCTTGTTTTTGTCGGTCAAAGAACAATGGGGTGTGCGGGATGTATGCCAATGTATTTTACGTATATACACAAATGTAAGACCGTTGGAAAAGGCAGCAATAATATTTTAGTAATATGATTTGTGTTTTTTGAAACTCTTTTTTTTTTGTTCTTGGTTTTTGTGGGGACAAGTAGCGGTGTATGTCTACTTTCTTTGGTTTTGCGATCAGTGGCCTTCTTTCTTAATGACGGTCAGCTGTTCCTTTTTTCCGGTGCTATTCTCCTTTGTTGGTGATGTGCAGGTCGCGGGGTGTGATGTCCAGATGAGTTGTTGTGTCTTGTTATTTTTTCTCCCGTTTGGATTTGATGTTTGTATATTGGTTTAGTTTCGCGCCCGTTTTATTTATTGGTTTTAATTTTTGTAACGCGCGTGATTGCTGTTTTATGTTAAAGTGTGGAATATGTTTGTGGACGTACATACATATGTATATACACTGGTGGTCACATAATTTAGGACATTCCGTTTTCTTTTAAAACATTGGTTTATTTTATAATTTAAAAGCGACATATTTTTTTTAAACCTAAGTTACCATATTTATTATCTTCTAATATATAGATTTATTGAAAATTTAACGAAAAAATTGTTTTCAATTCAACGTGCTACAAAAAATTAATCATATATGTATGTATATCTATTATGACTTGGTCAACTAATTATGGACACTTCAGATTTTTGGTTAGTATATTCAAAATAACACTAAAAAAATTAAAATTTGATTACGAATTAATGTTTTCAGTTAGTATTTTGTCGGATAGCCTTTTGTTTCAAGCCTAGCTTTACATCTTCTAGGCAGACTACAGCCCAAACTCTGACATCGCTCAGTTGATATGCTCTGCCATATTTCCTTGACATTTTGAAATAATTCGTCTGCATTTTTGCTTGATTTTTGCCCTAAGCCTCTTTTGACATCTGCCCAGAGGTTTTCGATTGGACTTAAGTCCGAACTCTGGCAGGCAAAACCGTAATGTTTTCGGACGAAAGCCAAGTTTTAACACTCCTAGCAGTGTGCTTGGGGTCGTTATCCGGCATAAAAATGTACGGTTCAGGCATGTGTTCCTCTGCAAATAGCTTCATTGTACTCAACAATATATTAGGTTGTCAAATATCTCCCTTCCGCCTCTTTGTCTTTTGAATTTCGCGTTTATGTATAAAGCGCTACAGAGCTCGTATCTGGCAATACTATACATCTTTGAAAGGTTTTGACATAACCTACAAAGCGACGCTATGCATGTTTAGTTTGGATATTGCGTTCAGCAGTTATCGACGTGTAAACATGGAGTCCACTAACGCCGAAATTCACGCTATTTTAAAGTTTTCCTTCGTTAAACGCAAATCCTGTGAGATTAATGGTGTTTTGGGGTAAAACAAACGTTCTGTGAGATTAATGGTGTTTTGGGGTATGGTACGCTATCACTTCGAATTGCGGAGGAATGGTTTCGAAGATTCAGAGCGGGTGAAAACGATACCATGGATAAGCCAGCCGGGGGAAGACCTGTGACTACGAATACCGATCAAATCATGGAAAACATCGAGTTAGATCGGCTTGTGGCATCCCGTGACATCACCCAGAAGATGGAAGTTAGTCACCAAACCATTTTAAGCCATCTGCAGAAGGCTGGATACACAAAAACTATGATGTTTTGGGTGCATGATTTGTCGCTAAAAAAACCTTCTGGACCGAATTAACGCTTGCGATATGCTGCTGAAACGAAACGAACTCGGCCCATTTGAAGCGGATGGTAACTGGAGACGAAAAATGGATCACATACGACAATATCAAGCGAAAACAATCGTGGTCGAAAGCCGGTGAATCGTTCCAAACAGTGGCCAAGCCGGGATTGATGGCCAGGAAGGTTTTGTTGTGTGTTTGGTGGGATTGGAAGGAAATCATCCACTAGGAGCTTCGCCCATATGGCCAGACGCTTAATTCTACCATCTACTGCGAACAACTGGACCGCTTGAGCTGTCGATAAACCAGAAACGTCCAGAATTGGCCAACAGGAAGGGTGTAGTGTTCCACCAGGACAACACCAGACCACACACTTCGTTGATGACTCGTTAGAAACTACGGGAGCTCGGATGGGAGGTTTTATCGCATCCACCATATAGCCCGGACATAGCGCCAAGTGATTACCACCTTTTCCTGCCCATGGCGAACGCCCTTGTTATTGTAAAGTTAAAAGTGGCTGAGGGAGGCTTTTACGAGGGAGGTATTATGAAGTTGCCGTGTAGATGGAAACAGACTATCGAACGAAACGGCGCATATTTGAACTAAACCCGATCACTATAACGCTTTTTAAAAAGCATTGAATAAAGAGCAAAAAAGCGAAAGGGAGATATTTGAGGACCTTATAATTTGTACTTACATATCTGTTCGCATAGGCTCACTTGGTTGCTCCACTTCCTAAAAAGTGTTTTATAAATATCGGTTATTATTCTTAAGAAAAAACAGGTTTTCCTATCAAAATATTGGGACCACACAAAAAGTCCATGTATAAGGTGATCCATTTCGAGGTTCTCCACTTTTTTAAAGAAAAAACACAGAACTTAATGGGGGATGTTTATTATCATTTGAAAGAATATTCTTTGGCATTTAGTTTTTAAAGAGTAAATTATCGGCCCACAAACCACACCTAACCGTTGTTTTTTCTGGATTAAATGGCAGCTCTTGAATCTCTTCAGGTAGCTCTTCTTACCAAATGCGGCAATTTTGCTTGTTTACATATCTATTGAGCTAGAAATGGGCCTCATAGCTGAACAAAATTTGGTTCAAAAACGTCGGTTATTCTTGGAACTCTTCAAAAGCCCAAAAAGCAAAGCGATGTCTCTTTTGAAAGTGGAGCGTTTCAGTTCTTGCACAAGTTCTATTTTGTACGTTTTCAATTTATAATATCGACATAAAATGCTCCAAGTTGTTCAATACGTCGGTCCAAGTTGTGGGGACGGCGCCGAATCGACTGTCCCACAGTCTTCGTGTACGCTCTCAGGTGCGGCTCCTATATTTTCTTCATTACGTGCTTGACATGGTCTATTCGGAAGAATGTTATGCAAGGGTGAAGGTGTTGCGAATAGTACGCTCAGTAGGCCGATTATGTCGCCCATAAGTTGAACGAAGCGCGCGAAACACATTCTTTACAAAATGTAATAAAGTTCAACGATTTGTAAACTTTGTTCAGGCGTAAGTCTAAGATGGCAGCTCGACACAACTCACTCGTGATCTGTCAGAAAAATGCTATTGGAAAACTTGGCAACTACTACCTCAATTAACGTTCAACGCAAATGAGCGATTTTTTGAATGCGGCGGGTGGGCAATCAGCTTCCAACCAAGTTCTTTCATTTTAGCCTATACCGATTTTGCTTTGTGTGCAGGTGCATTGTCTTGTAACAAAATTACTTTGCCGTGTCCTCTGGCCCATTCTGGTCGATTTTCCATCAATGTATTGTTCAAATTTACCATTTTTGTGGTATGGTATTATGTAGCGATTAGTATTAACAGTTTCACCAGGTGTTAGAAGCTAATGATATTCCACACCCTTCTGATCCCACCAAATACATAATACTGTTTTCCTACCGAATAGATCGGATTTTCTTTGTTTAGGATTTACAAAAAAAAAATCGAAGCAGAACTGATTTTCTTTCGCAATTTTGAAGCAATATTTCACAAATGTTTTCTTCGGTTTTCCATATGTCTTTCATTCAATTCATATTGCCTCCATTTTCCACACTTTTGGATATTTCCTATAGCTTCCAAACGGTCTTGTTTGTTGCGCAACATTTAACATGACTGACGTAAAGTATCATCTTTATACAACATTTCTTGCAGTTCAGCATCTTCAAACTCTTTCGTTGGTTTTTCATTTCTCACATCAAAGTCATTTAGGGTTTTCCCAAGTCTCATAAAGTTATAAGTTATAACGATTCGAAAACATAGCATTGAGAATTGTAAATGTGTAAACTCATTTTTGTATGAAATCCAACAACAATTTTTTTAAACACGTGTAAAAATTTATAATTTTACGATTTTGCGATTTTTTACGACGGGTTGTGAGTACCCCAATTATCTCTGAACCGTTGAAACCATCTTTTGCATTTCTGGTAAAGCATGATCACCACATGCCTCGACAAGCATTCTATGTGACTCTGCAGCCATTTTCTTCAAATCATTACATAAAAGTAATGCTTTCCGCAAATCATAACTTTTCGGAAACATATTTAACATTCTCAACACAATGTTCAATGCCTGTTAGGTTATTGAATATGTTTGATAAATATCACCAAATGTTCCCTACTAACACATTTGTATGTTGACGTTCATATCATACGGGTCCCGATATTTATGTATAAATATGCAAATTAAACTAAAAATGTCATAGAAGTGGTACAAATTAAAAGGATATAAAAACAAGTAAAGAAGGACTAAGGTCGGGTGCAACCGAACATTTTATACTCTTGCAACTTGCAAGAATCAAAGCCACGAAAGTATCTTAAAGTGTAGAACTTCAACCAGAAGATCGGAATCCAAGCAGTTATATATACATATACTACTTGTATATATAACTCATACACTAAGTGTGTTTAGAAAAACGAAAATCATTATGTGAGAGTTGGGTATCGTCCCATTTTATCTATTTTTGGCAATACCACATACTAAAATATGTTCTCATGTTCAAGTTTTTGCCCAATTTTATACATTTTAGACATAAAAATACCTGAATTATGATTAAATCACGCTCCCTCATTTTCATTGAGATAACTCAAATATTCAGGGGTGTTGTGGAATCTGATAGTTGTCCTAATCAGAATTGAAACCCATCAAAAAAAAGTAGTTGTTGTCACAAATTCAGAAGTTATTGGTTTGGTATTCGAAACAGAATTTGTATCGGTTTTGGGTGTCACGGAAACCAATTTCATCGGTTTTGCTATCAGAAACAAAGCAATAAGATAGTCGCTCACAGATTTGAAATGTAAGTTAAGAAATCAAGTTATTTTATTATTTCGAATTAATTCATCTCTATTTCTATAGGGGAAAACATAAGTACAAAACACGATATGTCTTAATTATTAAGTTTTTGAAAACAAAAACCGGATAATCAAGGATATCAGATTTACAAAACGGAATAAACAAAATTTAACACTTAAATGCGTTTTTATTCATTCGATAAATGTTTTCTCTTAAAATCTTACTTTAATTCGGAACTCATTAAAAACTTTAATAGAATTGCTTCCAAATGTATTAATTTGCTATTTTTGTCACATTAGTAAACAGCTGGTTCGAGTATTGGTTTAGCATATGTTCGAAAAGAAGAAAATCCAATCAGATTCTGTGACACCATTGAAAATCAGAATTGGTTTGCAATTCTGACAGCTAAGCAATTCTGTCTTGGATTCCACAACACCCCTGATTGGCTGCTTTATGCAGTATAAAGTCACTAGAAATTTGGAAAATTTTTCCATTAGGTATATGGGGGTTCAGGAAAGTAGTGACCCCCGATTTACCCCATTTTCACTTATTCGATACCTTCGAATTTGGTTTTTGGGTTATAAGGCACTCTAAAGGCATCATTCATACAAAGTTTTATCGCGTTATATTAATTGGTTCTTGATTTGTGTACTAGAAACAGAAAAAAATGTAATTTAAAAATGTGCTGTATGCGAAGTCACATAAAAACGTGAGAAGAATGTCACGTAACGAATTAAGTCGAAATGGGTCTGTAGGGTATACAGATTTGGAATTTCACTTATAAGAGGGGGCACCCAATTTTTAGCCTGACTCCCTCTCATACCATCTCGGATGTAAAATTTTATGTCTCTGGTGTATTTAAATATTGATTTATTGTACATTTTAGCAGTTTTTAACAGCACCGTTATATGGGGAGTGGTCGGAGTTATCTTCCGATTTCATCCATTTTTAAAGAGGTGTTAAAGCGAATTTGGTTGTTGTAATTCAAGTAGTAGGAGATATGTACATTAAACCAAATAGGCGGCGGGGCCACGCGATCCCCTGTGATAAATTACAGTTCTATATCTTAATTTAGTACCTACTAATTTTTTTTTCAATATTTATTTATTTATTGGATCAGCTTGGTAAAGCATAACAATAAGTATTCAATTCTTAAACTAAAGAAGCTCAAGAATGTGGTTGAACTTTTTTGGAAGAACGGTGCTCCCTAGTAGGCTGGTAGATCTTTTAAAAGGAGTTTGATTGCATTACCAAGGCATTAGCCAATGTGAGAGAGAAATGATATATTTTCTTTAAATTTAAGAAAAAGAAGGGTATTGAAGTCAAAAAGAAAAATGTGTAGGTACAAATATTTGTCTTTTAAAAGACAAAGTATTTATAGAACAAACTTTCGGGATTTTTAAGAAACAGTTTAAAATTTTAAATTATATTGAAGCTTCGAGCATTACAGCCACATCTAATGTAATACTCGCTTGCGCTATCTTACACAATTTTATCATAAATAAGGGAAGTTATTCTGAACATATTAACGATACAATAACACATGCCGATATGGAAACCAACAATGAAATCGAAGGAATTCAAGATGCCCGCATTCGCCGTGTTGATTCAGATGATATCAATGGAATCGATAGAAGAAACTATTTTACCACTCTGTTTTCATCATAAAAAATTTACTTTACCTCACCTTCCTTTATTTGAGTAATTTTTTTTATTACTTTTTCTGATGAACATCATTTTAATTTTTATTGTTTTCATTTACATTTTTAACTTCGGTCACAACTTTCTTCCACAATACATTTTTTTCCTTCTACCCGATTTAAACTCGTCCTCCATATTCAACCGTACTCTTAGCAATAACTGTGTCTTCGCATTACTGAGATTTTCACTAAAAATTTAAAAATAATAATTTATACAATTATTATTAACATAATTTAACTAAATTTCGATACAAAAATTAAAATAAAACAGTTTTGCATTTACTTTTCGTCAGACATCGTAGTTAAATGCAGTAAACAATTTTTTGATAGAAATTATGAGTGACAGCTGATAGAAGTGTAGTCTTTTTGAACGCTTGATTATTGCAGTGCTGCAATATTGTCATTTCTGAACGTTCTGTTTGTTATGCAATCGTCATGATGCGCGTCATGATGCATTTACGAACATAGCCTAACTCCTGAAATTTCGATACAAAAATGTTGAAAATTCAGCCGTTGAGACCTCATTTCCCTGGGTGTCTCACAAAAAAGTGCTCTCGCCGTGGATAGCATAACTTATTATTGGTTCATATAAAATTAAAAAAACTAAGCATATTCTGTTAGTACATATCTAAATCTCGTTTTTGAACGAAGGAAATAAAAAAAATATTAAAATTTTCCTTTTCTTCTCAGACTTTGAACAAAAAATCTAATTTTTTGGTAAAATTTTCGCCATTTATTGGTCAAAAAAATAAGTTGTTATGAAACAAGAAAAAATCCTTCGTTCAATAACTAGATAATGTTATTTTAAAAACGTGTAGACAATACGAATGTTCAGATTTCTGAACAGTTCTTAACGGCTACATTTGTAAATGAGATATTTTTGTAAATCTGTGTAGAAACAGATATCATATTTCAAATATTTATATGCATTATCGCTAACACATAAAAATACAATCATAAATATAAATATGTATGTATGTACAAATACCCATTGCAATGCTACATGGTATGGGGTTGTTTTCAAGTGCACATAAGAGATCGGCATGCGCTGCTGTTTCTCTGACTTTAAGCCTACTTACATTAAAAGAAGTGGATGACTGAACGCCAGCGCAAAGCATGCAGTGCAAGCGCACACCACCACCGCATGTGACGATCAATTTAAGCTCGCATATACATATTGACTTCGGCAAAGAAGTGTTTCAAGTGTTACGCACGAGACAAGTAGACACTTTGTTTGACTTGTTGCCGAAGGCATAAGACACTGCGTTTAGCTTATTGCCGAAGGCATGACACTTTATTTGACTGTTTTTTACTGTAACAACAATTCAACAATTCAAAGTGTCATGCCTTCGGCAATGAGCTAAACGCAGTGTCTTATGCCTTCGGCAACAAGTCAAACAAAGTGTCTGCTTGTTTCGTGCGTAACACTTGAAACACTTCTTTGCCGAAGTCAATATGTTATGCGCACTCCTCGCTTTGCGGTGGTGTTCTTTCATCCACTTCTTTCTCTTTAGCATCACACGTATCAGTCAATGCAGTGTTCAGTCGCAAAAACAAGAAGTATTGACTAAGTGTACAATAATTGCGGCCACCGCATGCAGATCTCTGGTGCACATGCACATTTGTATTCAATTGCCTAAATGCATATCTTAGGTCAATATGTTATCTGATCAATATGTTAGAGACTGATATTAATGCTTGCAATGTAAAGGGACGGAAATGATCCTAAACTATTAAAAGATAAGAAAATCTTATGTATGCCGTTGGGAACATTTATGCTTAACATATGTGTACATACTTCCGTATGTACAGGAGATTAGAATTAAGATATGTGTATGCACTCTGCATGTGGTGCATACATGAATTAGGATAAGGAATTCTATAAATAAAGGAGCTCTTCTGGGCAACCAGAGCTGAGTACTATTTTATAACTAAAACCCTTCGCGTCTCATTTAACAACGAACTAAATCGGCCGATAACTTTTCGAGAAATCGTGGCCACTGACTTCAAAAAAACAGTTTCGAGAAAAACTCATTTAAAGACGGGGCACTTAGCGCAGCTAGCCTCGAGTGCACAAGTTCTCAAGGCTGTATCTGCGAGACTATTACTCAGATCAACTTTAAAATTTAGGACAATATTCTAAAAGTATTGTAGAATTTAATATTTATTTTCCGACGCTGTTTTTTTACTTTTCATTGGTGGCGTTTATTATGTGGCAATCAGAGAACTTTCCCCACTTGCGTGAACTTCTACATACGACACTATCCTTCAAAAAATTTATTACGGTTTGTTTTTGTGGCACGATTCGTGCGCTGCACTGCACTATCCGGACTTATATCGACCAGGGCTGTTTTTTTGAAGTGTCACTATTACAGAAGTGATGAAAGATGTATGTAAAACCAGTGGTTGGATCGAATGTAAAAACAAATGTTAAATATAGAACGTCAGTCCGCCTGTGCACTTACGGCTTCCCACGCAACTACAGTTTAGTCGAAGTTCTGAAATTCGACATGATCATAATGATAAAAACTCGAACATTAGTGCAACTTATTTCCGTAAAATAATAAGGGTTGTGTTATGTTTTTTTTATTTAATATGATCACGAAATCGAATTTTGGTAGGCCAAAACTGTCAGTATTGGGGGTAAAATTCATTTTCTAGTTTAAAGGGAATTCTTTATTTTTAATTTTCATCCGCGGAGAAGGTCGGAATTACTGCAACAATGAAGAACCTATTTTTCCGCCGTTCGAGATTTCGTATAACTCAGAAAACACTTAATTTTTTTTTGACTTTGTATTTTTGAAATATGTATAAGTCTTCTTCTTAATTGGCGTAGACACCGCTTACGCGATTATAGCCGAGTTAACAACAGCGCGCCAGTCGTTTCTTTTTTCGCTACGTGGCGCCAATTGGATATTCCAAGCGAAGCCATGTCGTTCTCCACTTGGTCCTTCCAACGGAGTGGAGGTCTTCCTCTTCCTCTGCTTCCCCCGGCGGGTACTGCATTGAATACTTTCAGAGCTGGAGTGTTTTCGTCCATCCGGACAACATGACCTAGCCAGCGTAGCCGCTGTCTTTTAATTCGCTGAACTATGTCAATGTCGTCGTATATCTCGTACAGCTCATCGTTCCATCGAATGCGGTATTCGCCGTGGCCAACGCGCAAAGGACCATAAATCTTTCGCAGAACTTTTCTCTCGAAAACTCGCAACGTCGACTCATCAGTTGTTGACATCGTCCAAGACTCTGCACCATATAGCAGGACGGGAATTATGAGCGACTTATAGAGTTTGGCTTTTGTTCGTCGAGAGAGGACTTTACTTTTCAATTGCCTACTCAGTCCGAAGTAGCACCTGTTGGCAAGAGCAATCCTGCGTTGGATTTCCAGGCTGACATTGTTGGTGGTGTTAATACTGGTTCCTAAATAGACGAAATTATCTACAACTTCAAAGTTATGACTGTCAACAGTGACGTGAGTGCCAAGTCGCGAGTGCGACGACTGTTTGTTTGATGACAGGAGATATTTCGTCTTGCCCTCGTTCACTGCCAGACCCATTGTCTTTGCTTCCTTGTCCAGTCTGGAGAAAGCAGAACTAACGGCGCGGGTGTTGAGGCCAATGATATCAATATCATCGGCATAGGGCAGCAGCTGAACACTCTTATAAGAGAATGTATCTGCTCGATTAAGTTCTGCAGCTCGAATTATTTTCTCCAGCAGCAGGTTGAAAAAGTCGCAAGATAGGGAATCGCCTTGTCTGAAACCTCGTTTGGTATTGGCTCGGAGAGGTCCTTCCTGATTCTGACGGAGCTTTTGGTGTTGCTCAACGTCAGCTTACACAGCCGTATTAGTTTTGCGGGAATACCAAATTCACATATCGCGGCATAAAGGCAGCTCCTTTTCGTGCTGTCAAAAGCAGCTTTGAAATCGACGAAGAGGTGGTGTGTGTCGATTCTCCTTTCAGGGGTCTTTTCCAAGATTTGGCGCATGGTGAATATCTGGTCGGTTGTTGATTCGCCAGGTCTTAAGCCACACTAATCGGTTTGTTGACGCTGGGCTTTAATCTTTCACACAATACGCTCGATAGAACCTTATACGCGATGTTGAGGAGGCTTATCCCACGAAAGTTGGCGCAGATCGTGGGGTGTCGCTTTTTATGGATTGAGCAAAGCACCCTTAAATTCCAATCGTTGGACATGCTTTCGTCGGACCATATTTTACAAAAAAGCTGATGCATGCTCCTTATCAGTTCTTCCCAGCCGTGTTTCAATAGCTCTGCCGGCAATCCATCGGCCCTCGCCGCTTTGTTATTCTTCAGGCGGGTAACTGCCATTCGAACTTCTTCAGGTCGGGCAATGGAACGTCTGCTCCATCGTCATCGATTGGGGATTCAGGTTCGCCTTTTCCTGGCGTTTTACTTTCACAGCAGGCTGAAGAAGTGTTCCTTTCATAATTTTAGTATGCTCTGGGCATCGGTCGCTAGATGACCTTTGGGGTTCTACAAGAGTATGCTCCGGTCTTGAATCCTTCTGTTAGCCCCGCAACGTTTTGTAGACTTTTCGAGCGTTACCCCTGTCGGCCAGCGTGTCAACCTCTTCATACTCATGCATTTCAACCTCTTTCATTTTCTGTCTGCAAATGCGTCTCGCTTCCCTCTTCAACTCTCGGTATCTATCCCATCCCGCACTTGTAGCGGTCGATCGTAACGTTGCGAGGTAGGCAGCCTGTTTTCTTTCCCCTGCGACACTGCACTCCTCGTCGTACCAGCTGTTCTTTTGCTCTTTCCTAAATCCAATGGTTTCGGTTGCAGCTGTACGTAAGCAGTTTGAAATGCCGTCCCACAGTTCCCTTATACCGAGTTGTTGACGAGTGCTCTCAAAGAGCAGGAGTGCAGCTTCTCGACGTCGAACCTTCCTTGTGTTTGTTGACGTGCCTTTTTTGCTGCACAGAGGCGGGTGCGAATCTTGTTTGCAACAAGATAGTGGTCCGTGTCGATGTTAGGACCTTGGAGCGTACGTACGTCTAGAACACTGGAGACGTGTCTTCCGTCTATCACAACATGATCGATCTGTTTGTTGGCTTTTCGATCCGGAGACTGCCAGGTAGCTTGATGTATCTTCTTGTGCTGGAATCTAGTACCACAGATAACCATATTTCGGGCACCGGCGAAGTCAATCAGCGTCAACCCATTTGGGGATGTTTCGTCGTGGAGGCTGAATTTACCGACCGTAGTGCCAAATATACCTTCTTTGCCCACCCTGGCGTTAAAGTCGCCAAGCACGATTTTGACATCGTGGCGGTGGCAGCTCTTATAAGGGCGTGGGCGGAGACCAGCGATATGTTGAAGAACTATCAAATCCACGGTCAAACTATATATCAACTTAGATAGATTACAGACTGGACTTCGACATTTCCGTTGACGATGTCAAAATTACGACGACAAACCACTTTAAAATTTTAGATGTCCCATTCGACAGTTTTCACCCTGAACACAACCGCCAACACGTCGACGAGATAGAGCAATAAACTCACCAAATTTACGCCCACCAGTGCTACCGTGCCATTCACAATGGTGCTATTAACACCTTTTTTGACTTCCCAGTGAAAAGCGCACTTGGCTTCCAAACACTACCTACTGCAGAGCAAGAACTTGATTCCTGGCCTGCCGTTAATTGGCTGTTAACATATTGCAGACCCATGCAGGGTCTCTTTAAAACAGCAACTGTCGGGGTATGTCGACGTAAGGGGGCCGAGTCCGTTCAAAGAAAAATATTTCGTTTAGTAAATTTCGGATTTAATATATGATTGGTATATACAAATATATGAGTGTGTGTGTGTTTCCATTATTGTTGTGATTTCAAATATATTGATCCGTTTTGTGTGTTGGGTTTATTCCTTCGCCGTGAGGTATTGCTGATTAATTTTGTGTGGATTCTTGTGTTGTATCCGCATTATTTGATGTTGTAACTTGAGATAATGTTCACCTCTTAATGTATTTCAATATGTACTTTGTATAATAATGTTTCACTTATATAAAGTTGTGTTTCAGCTTCTTTAGAAAAACGCGGGAAAGAGTATATTTTGTTTCTCCTCTTTCGCCGTTAAAAGTTAAAGTTGGGGCGATTGATATTCCTCTGCATTACGCCTTTATTATTTTATGTAATTTGGGGGAGTAATGCAGGGGAGAATTTGTACCGAATTGGCTTGACCACGGCAGTAGGACCACTTTTCCTTCTGTTATAAACTACAGACGTTTGGACAAAAACAAACAATAAAAACATTCTCGCCAATTAACTTCGAATGAAATTAGTTCAATTGCTTTAACTTCAATGTAAACCGTTATAAAGGTATAGACATAAAATTATAAAACTTTATTCACATGTTCCTTGGCACCCTTAGAAGGTCACAAAGGCCGCTATACGAAAAAGGCCCGCACCCAGAAACAAGGGTTTTGGTCTTTTGCCTACATACTGGAGTTTCCGGCTCTATGTTTCAACAGTATATGGTATAATGCCAATAAAACCATGAATTGATTTCTGGGTAGATTTATAATACTTTTTAATATTAAGTTTGTAATAAGATGGAGTCATGTGTGGAAGTTCAAGCAAGTGAGGAAAGTTCTCTGATCGCCATTCACTTGGGAGTGGCCAGAAACGATTCTTTTACACATGGCTCAAGCAGCTCACGACTTCCGGTCTTTGACCAAGTATCCTCTGGGTAGCCTAAGAACATCCCTTCGAAGGCGAGCTAAAGTGAGAAGGCGAAACATCCCCTACATAGGGTTGTGCGCTAGGTTTGGGACCCGCCACGTAAAAAACTCTACCAATGAAAAACTACCAACAGCCTCGGAAGAGAAACCCCATTTTTGATGACGACCATGGCAAACGAAATAAGGACTACGATATTAGGGCATGCACCTGGAATGTCCGGTCCCTTAATTGGGAAGGTGCCGCTGCCCAGCTGGTTGATGTCCTCGTGAAAATAAAGGCTGACATAACCGCCGTCCAAGAAATGCGATGGACGAGACAAGGACAGAGACGAGTAGGTCCTTGTGGCATTTACTACAGTGGCCATATAAAGGAGCGCAAGTTTGGTGTTGGATTCGTGGTGGGAGAGAGACTCCGTCGCCGAGTATTATCATTCATTCCGGTGAATGAACGTCTAGCCGCAATCCGCATCAAAGCGAGGTTCTTCAACATATCGCTGATTTGCGCCCACGCCCCGACGGAGAAGGACGATGTGACCAAAGATGCCTTCTATGAGCGCTTGGAGCGGTCGGTAAATTCAGCCTCCACGACAAAACATTCCCAAATGGGTTGAGGCTGATCGACTTCGCCGGGACTCGAAATATGGTTATCTGTGGTACAAGATTCCAGCAAAAGAAAATACATCAAGCTACCTGGCTGTCTCCGGATCGAAAAGCCAACAACCAGATCGATCATGTTGTGATAGACGGAAGACACGTCTCCAGTGTTCTAGCCGTGCGTATACTCCGAGGTCCTAATATCGACACGGACCACTATCTTGGAAGGTTCGACGTCGAGAAGCTGCAATCGCAACAGATAGCTGAACGATTTGCTACTCGGCTTGCACTACTGCTCTCTGAGAGCACTCGTCAACAACTCGGTATAAGGGAACTGTGGGACGGCATTTCAAACTCCTTACGTACAGCTGCTTCCGAAACCATTGGTCTTCGGAAAATGCAAAAGAACAGCAGGTACGACGAGGTGTGCCGTGTCGCAGGGGAAAGAAAACAGGCTGCCTACCTCGCAACGTTACGATCGACCACAACACGTGCGGGATGGGATAGATACCGAGAGTTGAAGAGGGAAGCGAGACGCATTTGCAGACAGAAAAAGAAAGAGCGAAATGCGTGAGTACGAAGAGTTTGATAATCTGGCCGACAGGGGTGATGCTCGAATATTCTACCAAAAAATGCGGCGGCTTACACAAGGATTCAAGACCGCAGCATACTCTTGTAGAACCCGCAATGCTTATCTAGTCACCGATGCCCAGAGCATACTTAAATTATAGAGGGAACACTTCTCCAGCCTGCTGAATGGCAGTGAAAATAAAACCCCAGGAGAAGGCGAACTCGATTCCCCATTCGATGACGATGGAGCAGACTTTCCATTGCCCGACCATGAAGAAGTTCGAATAGCAATTACCTGGCTGAAGAACAACAAAGCGGCGAGGGCCGATGGATTGCCGGCAGAGCTATTCAAACACGGCTGGGAAGAACTGATAAGGAGCATGCATCAGCTTTTTTGTAAAATATGGTCCGACTAAAGCATGCCCAACCATTGGACTTTAAGTGTGCTCTGCCCAATCCACAGAAAGGGAAACCCGACAATCTGCACCAACTACCGTGGGATAAGCCTCCTCAACATCGCGTATACGGTTCTATCGATCGTATTGTGTGAAATATTAAAGCCCACCGTCAACAAACTGATTGGACCTTATCAGTGTGGCTTTAGACCTGGCGAATCAACAACCGACCAGATATTCACCATACGCCAAATCTTGGCGTCCTTCATGCCGCGATGTGTGAATTTGGTATCCCCGCAAAACTAATACAGCTGTGTAAACTGTCGATGAGCAACACCAAAAGCTCCGTCAAGATCGGGAGGACCTCTCCGAGCCGTTCGATACCAAACGAGGTTTCAGACAAGGCGACTCCCTATTGTGCGACTTCTTCAATCTGCTGCTGGAGAAAATAATTCGAGCTGCAGAACTTAATCGAGCAGGTACAATCTTTTTTAAGAGTGTACAGCTGCTGGCGTATGCCTATCATATAGATATCAATCGAAAAATTTCTGACATCATAAGAAATTAACTGATCGACTTCAAATTAAAACTGAGTATTGTTGAATACATTTACTATACAATGACCTACGATCTGTTTGGTTGACTTAAAATTGTCAATTTGGCAATAAAAAACGACCAATTTTTACCTAAAAAAATTTAATTTTTTTTTCAAAATTACGCCATTTTGTTAATTTTTGATATTTTTCAAAGATCGTGGGTACGCTGTACGTTTTAATTAAAACTTACTTTTTTCATGGGCAAAATTGCAGTTCGTATTAATTGGTAATACCACGCTCATTAAGAAAAATTAGTTTGCTGAAAAGTCAACTTTGAACACCTTGTAGGCCTCAATTCATAAAATGCACCAAATTTTGTGAAGTTAAATATATATTTTATAAAATATTTGCCTTCGATAAGTGCGACTGCAATCGAGTGAATGTAAGAAGTTTCTCATAGTCTGAACTTTTGTAATATCAGCTGCTCCCAACTCTTTGGTTATAGCCATAGCGGACGATGCTTTCATATTTTTTTTGAGTATTTCGCTATCATATTTGACTCGGACTGCTTCATTTAAAATGCGCGCGCAATTCGAATCGATATCATTTTTGTTTAACTCGATATGTGAATTAGTGTGTGATTAATAGCTGTTTGTTGACGACGTTAAATGTTTGTCAGGGATTTTTTCCATAATCAAGAACTTTGCTTAAAATTTAGTGTTTCCAATGAAATCACGACTACGAAATCATTTAAAATGGTGAAAAACACTCTTTTAGAGAGTTTACTTGAACACGAACATAAGTATAAATTAAAAAAAATAATTAAATTATAAAATTTTGGGTATGAAGCTTCTCTATGCAAGAATCGTACCAAAAGGCCTGAAAGCCAGTCATATTCTTGCGTTGTGCCTGAATTTTTGGCCAAGAACCAAACGAGAGTTATCGCTTAGTCACCACATTCGCCAATTTGGCTCCCTGTAACTTTTTCTGTTTTTGAAACTTGCTTTGCTTGCTTGCATTAATGGCTCAAAAAGATGCTATGTCGAAGGTGATAATGACACGTGAACATGTTTTTCATTGTAAAAGCGAATATGCTTTAATAATGCTGTCATTAGTGCAAAAAAATTTTGTTCAAATATTTACAAATAATAACCAATATGAATTAATAACTATTATATACATATATGGTTAATGATAGGTAGGTAGGTAGGAGTGCAGCCCTATCGCGCTCAATTAGCACTTGATGTGCCATTTTGATACACTATTCGTAGAACCTCCTGTATCTGCTATTACGTTTCACCTTCTCTCTCAAACCATTTTGAGCTTTTGATGAAACTACTTATGTCCGATATGCTTTTGGTGGAAATCCATTCAAGGTTTGGTGCTTGGTGGATACCGAGTGTTTTGTGTCTGATCTGTGCTAGAGCTGGGCATTCGCAGAGAAAGTGGAAGATTGTTTCCTTGTTCCCTGCTACTTCGCAGCCACGGCAGATGTCGTTGTATGGCATACCCATCTTGGACGCATGGTCCCCAAATGGCCAGTGCCCTGTTGTGGTAGCTGTTATTCTGTAAATACTTTTTTTTGACCTATTTAATAAGTCGTTGGTTCTTTTCCTGTCACATGTTGGTCATAATTGTTTATTTGTGACGCATTTTGTAATGTTTTTCCACGTGTTGTTTGCAATTTGTTGAAATTGTCTACTGATCTCTCCTTTGATCGATCCTAGTGGGCTTGGTATTAGCTCCGCCTCGGATTCATTGAGGAAAGCTCCTGCCTTTGCCAACTCGTCTGCTTTTTCGTTACCGAAAATGTTCCTGTGGCCGGGAACCCAGATCAAGTTTAGTTGGAGCTTGTCTTTTATTGAGCTAAGTGCTCTCTTGCAGTTGTGAACTATACTGGAATTTGTCATGGGTGAAGACAATGCCAGGAGGGCCGCCTGGCTATCCGTAAATATAGTTGCTTTATGTATATTCCCGTGGTTTTCTAATAGAACTTCGCAGGCTTTTTCTATGCCTAGTATTTCTGCTTGGAAGATGCTAGCCGAGTTCGGTAGACGTATAGAGAGAGATATGCCTAGATCAGCGGAGAATACCCCCGTGCCTACTCCGCAGTCAATTTTGGACCCGTCGGTATAGACTGCGGTCTTATCTTCCTCTACTATTGAACCTCTTCTCCATTCTCGTCTAGATGGTATCCTCGCCTGGAAGTGTCTATTGAAATCCAGCTTTGGGAGAATGTAGTCTGATTTATTAATGGTGAGCATATTGCATGGCAACACTGCTTTGTCAAATAAATTGTTGGCATTTTACTGCATTTATGAACGCGCAAAAGATTGGTACCTTGCATCACTAACATTAACATATTCGACAACAAAGTTTTTTTAAATGAATGTGCAGGAATATTGCTGTATTCTTTTGAAAACAGCCTCGGAATTGGCTGATAATAGAGATTCAAGCAGCAGTGTTATCAAAAATATAATAAATAAAAGAAAACGCCGTCGTTTTGCATTATTAGCTAGCGAAAATTCACGGAGCAGAATTCCAAAAACCAAAAATTTTTGTAAGGTTATCGAAAGCATGGAAGACGATGTATTTTATTCTCATTTTCGAATGAAGAAAAGTACATTTCAGGTATTTATTATAAAATACGTAGAGTATTGAGTAAGTTGATAAAACTAATACCCCAAGTGTAATAACGTTGCAGATTGCGATTAAGCTCTGGTGGAATTCAAGTGAAACTGGACATATAGCAATAACGTTGAACAAAGCTTTACAAATAACAATTTGGAAGCTAAGCAATAATTGCTCTTTTAGAGATGTCAGCGATCGGTTTGGTGTGGCAGCTGGCGTCGCATATAAGGTGTTTCTGAAAATAATTAAAATGATTTGCCGCTTGAAGGGATATGTAATCAAATTTCCCAAAACTGCATTTATCGGCTGTCCAGGTGCATGCCACGACGCATCAGTTTAGCAAAGGAGTTATAATTAGCAAGGAGATTAAAATCTGTTCTAATTACCATTTGTTGGGCGATGGAGGGTATCCATTAGAATTGTTCCTTATGGTGCCCTATCGTGATAACGGGTTCTTAACACCAATGCAGTCAAAATACAATGCGATTCTGTCTTCAACTCACGTTGTTGTGGAACAGGCATTTGATGTCTTAAAAAAAATTTAGAATTCTCAAATACATTGAAGCTCAACGTCCATATATGCCAAAATTAATTACAATGGCATGCATGATTGTTCATAACATAATAATTGAAAATGAAGGCTACTTAATCGATGAAATAGATGAAGGAAAAGCACATACTGAGCCCCAAATAGTCGAAGATACGACTACATCGGGACAAAGGGAGGCAAAAGCAAAAAGGGATGCACTGGCCACGCTATTGTCTGCCTAATTGAAAACAGTTTGGACTTTAAAGTGTTAGTTGTTTTTTAAACTTTAAAAAATCCAGTAAAGAAAAAATAAAAATAAAATAACAGTCAGTTAATTTTGCACTTATAGGAAAAAAATAAACAAAAAACAATCATTTTGCACTTAAAATTTAATAATGAAAAATTCATTCAAGGTTAAACGTAAAACATACTTGAATTCTAAGATTTGTCGAGTATTTTCTGGAACAGTGTACGAATTTCTTTCAATTCGACCAATTTTTCTTTTTCCACTGTTCCAGCAATTTCTTCATAATTTTGGCATCTTCTTCCGATTCCTTGTTTAAAAACTCTAACACATTGATTTTTCTTGTTAGTTTATTTCTTGGAGTGCTAGTACTAGGTAATGTTGCATCTAAGTCCAGCACCGTAGGGCTATCGGGTGGATCATTACTTAAATATTGCATTAAGGACTCAAGGGAAGATTCCAGCATGGCATCAGGTACAAGGACACTACTGCGGCTGCCGAAAACTTCATCCAATGTTTGGAAAAATTCCCAATTTGTTGCGCCTTCCCCAGATGTGTTGTTGCGTTTTTTTTATTCGTTTGTAGGTGCTCATTATATTAACAAAACATCTGGTACTTTCGTCCTTGGAGAATGGGAATGTGTTATCTATTTCCTTCACATCCCGCATTATTTGCTCCCAAAGTGTGTTCCTCTTTTTTTTTTTTTGCAACGAAATCTGGCTCATACTTCAATCTTATTTCTATAAGTAATTTCTTCCTCTCATGGTTCCACTTTTTTTCACTATGCATATGCAGAAAATATTAAAAAATCATAAGCACAACTACAATCTTTAAAGTAAACCACTTTTACTTACCATAAATCCGCCTTTTTCACCACAAATTTATATTTTGTTTTTTGTTTACTTTTTCCCGCCAAGAAAAGCCACTAAAGCATCACAAATGAAAGCAATGCACAAGTTTGGCATATGTTGCGCATAAAAAAGCATTGCCATGCAATAATGAACACGCGGCATTGCCAAGGTTGTGTCTGATGCGATTATGAACACTAGGCATTGCAGTGTTGCATTGCAAACTGCGTTTATGAAGTCAGCCTCGCACATGCTGCTCTTTGTATTCCTTTCAATTTTCTAATGTTGAATTTTTTTTTTAGCGCTGGCCACCATACCAGAGCTCCATATGTAAGTATAGTTAATGTATGGTTAATGGTAGAAATACAGATTTGGGTCAAAAAATTCTTAGAATTTTAATACTTTTCATAAGCTATATATTTTGTTTATAGGTACATGATGGTAAAAATCTCAAAGGACGGTCTAATGATGCTAAGGCATCTGCATGTTTATATATTGCCTGCCGACAAGAGGGAGTTCCTCGTACTTTCAAAGAAATCTGTGCTGTTAGCAAAATAAGCAAAAAGGAAATTGGTCGTTGCTTCAAGTTGACTCTAAAAGCACTTGAAACAAGTGTAGATTTAATTACTACAGCGGATTTCATGTCCAGATTTTGTGCCAATCTTGGTAATGTTTTATTAAATAATTATTGTATTTGTAAATATAGTTTCGGTTTGTTGTTGTTTATTTTAGACCTTCCAAATATGGTACAGCGAGCTGCGACATATATAGCGAAAAAAGCTGTCGAAATGGACATTGTTCCAGGAAGATCGCCAATTTCAGTTGCCGCCGCAGCTATATATATGGCTTCTCAGGTTTGTATAAACATTAGGTAGAAATTTATGTGTAATATATAATCCTATGACAAAGTTGTATAAAAACTAGACAGTTGCTATATCTGCATTTTTGTAATACGTATGTCTATTGTTTTAAGTACAGATACCATGCGGAAATCTTACCAAACTTTGCACAACTTTTCCTTGCCACCCAAGGAAGGTTGGTATTGTATATTAGCGCAATCTACTTGTGGCCACGCTCACCAAAAGACATTAAACAAAACATATAAGTGCTATAACTAAGCTCCGAATTAAGATATAATATTGTAATTTGATACAGGCGATTACAATAGTGAGTGGCACGTGTGGGCTGAAAATCTTTAAGAAGTGAGCATGACCCTGCCCCTAATAGGTTCAATATACATATATCACAAGCTATTATAGCTATTTCAACCAAAGTTCACAAGATCGTGATCGGATAAAATCGGGCGTAAGCCTGCCCTAGTCCCCATATACATATGTGGGGTTTACAAATATCCGGTTAACTTTACTTATCATACATCGATTATTATAACAGGTGTTCCAAGTAAAGCTAATATTTTCAAAAGTCTTTTAAGACAGATCATGCGTGAGACGTGTCAAATTGTCTTATTATTATTGTTCAGTATTGTTTGGCATTTCATCAAAAAAAGACTTACGCATGAACAACGCTTACAAACCGTTCATTGTTATTACAAAAATTCACGTTCTGTAAAGAATGTGTTTCGCGAGCTTCGCTCAACTTATAGTCAACATAATCGGCTTACTAAGCGTACTATTCGCAGCATCATTAGTCATCTTGAGACCCAGCTACCACGTAGCAACTCTGACTGACTCTGACTCTGAAGACGCTCGACCTTCCCAGTCGAAATGCTCGAAGATGGGACTCAACGGATGGACCATCTGAGACGTAGATGCGGTCAACTTTTGAAAGAGATAATCTTCAAAAAATAAATGCCAGAGAATGCTATTTCGAATGTTAATAAATATTCCCAATTAAATTTGAAGTTTCTGTATTTTTTCTTTAAAAAAAACCTTTATGTGAGGTACCTTATTGGAATTCAAAGAGCATCTTTAATCTTTAAGTAATACCAAAAATAAATCGGTTCAAATACCGAATGTAAGATTTTTAAACTTGCGTATGAAGACGGTGGTTTAACTTCTAAGTTAGAACTTTTGTAAAGTCTAGTGCTCTTAAAACTTGAATAGTTCAAATCCGTGCAGGATTATCTGAACGAAGTGCTCATGAGGTCAATCAAATTGTAAATGCAGATCTGAACGTAGATGACGAATTGGTTGCATCGTTATTGCTTTCTTGGTTGCCTAATGAGTATCAAGCACTCGTTATGACTGAGGAGAAGTTTAGGCATAAAATTGCCATGTGTTTGTGAACCAATTCTATAAATAATGGGCGACCAGAAGTTGACTAAAGCAGACCATCCACAGGCAAATTTGCACATTTGTCCGCCAAACAGTTTCAACATGGCTTGCGAACATCATTTTTAGAAAATTTACAGCAAGTAAACATGTCGGTGGATTCTTTTTGGAGCACATCAGAACCAAGATAGAAACGTTTATATCTTTCGTAAACAAAACGTCGTACACGAAATGTGGGCACGAACACTACCATCAACGACGGAAATTTCGTTGAAACGAACACGATCGTGGAACGAATTCGTCTGTGGATGATCTGATTAAGTGACATTGTGAGATCCTTCGTTGTGTACGTACAGATAACACCACATATCAAGTAAAGAAACAATCTCGATCGACAATAAAATAAAAGTACGACGGAACTTTAAACCTCGAAATGTCTTCTACTTCTACTTCGTTAGATATGCAGACAACATCGACGCTGTCGTAACTGCACGTAATACCGTAATAGTCAGATGCAAGTTATGCTGCGATTACAGATATGGTTGAATTTACGCGGCACAGCCGCGGAAAACCCCGAGCTATTACTGAAAAAATCGTGCTTACTAAGAAATACCTCCCACTGGAATACCCAAGGAATACAAGCGAATATCCTAAAATACCTCGGTATAAGAATGGAAAACAAACTGACATACTGCGCTCAAATTCAGTACGCTGCTAAATAGTAAGCAAATATCACTATGTCGCTATAAATACTTCTGGCAAACACCGAAAGTCCGCTCGCAAGCAGAAAGAAGTTGCTAATGTGCACAACTTTGCTATTATATGGCAGCAAAATATAAGGCGAAAAGTACTCGCTAAGGTGCAGAAGACAACAGCCCTGAGAGTCACCTCGGCGTATCGCATCGTATTCGAATCCGCAGTGCTAATAATAAGCGGCGTTATCCCAATAGATCTCCCGCAAAGGAGAGAGGGGAACTTTGGTTATTAAATAGGCATTCACGTGTCCACAAGGCAATAGCCAAGAAAGCAAACGTTTGAACTCTGGCACAATCAGTGGAGAAGGGAGTGCAAAAAAAACAATGGGCCGCCGAATTGATCAAAGATATAGAGGTGTGGCATAGTAGAATAGTAGAAAAGACTGGCTACTACCTAACACAGATACTCTCCGGTCAATGGTATTTCCGGAGTAATATATGGGAAAAGAACGTTAAATTTCTGATATAGTTAATAAAAATAAGTCCAGCGTATATGAAGTTATACAAAGACATAGAGATGATGATTGAAATAAAAAAAGAAGGAAATGTGAGTAGTTTAAAAGAACTTAAGCTTGAGAGATCAAATCTTTCTGTATGCGCTGAAACTGTTAGGAGAGCTCTTCAGAAAAACGTCTTAAATGGAAGAATGGGCTCGAAGAAAGCCCTGTATTAGTTCGAAAAATTAAAAGGACATCAGATGTTTGTCTGTTGTCGGTCCGTCTGTCCGTACAAGTGATAACTAAAAGGACAGATTTGTCGCATAACATTATTTTCATATTCTTATATTACAGGTTTAAATTCGCTTTCAATAGCAGCTTCAGCAGTCATCCAATATCTTATGTTGTACACCCAATTCGTAAAATCTGAAATAACTTTAAATCCGATGATTTTTTTTACTTATAATACAACCATCTTCGTATGTTTTTTTTTTTAATTCGGAGGGGGAATCTTCGAATGATACATATGCAATTGTGCCCGTGGTGACAATGCAAAAGAATCGAAGTTCATTGATATCCCAACTTGATTTTGATTTATTGATTTATTTAAAAAAAAACACCCGTTACCATACAGCCATCTGGTAGCTTCTATTGCCTTGTTAGCTATGTCTGCATCAGTGGTTGATGCAGAATCCATATTGGTTGTCGAACAGACCTTTATTCTCTTCCTATTCTAAATACAGCTCTAATCGTGCACAGATTATTCGCTCTAGTATCTTGCCAATCGTATCTAGCATACAGAGCGGTCGATATGAGGTGGGCTCTCCGGCTGGTTTTTTTCAGTCTCTGCTTTTTCCAGGTTTTCGGGAAAACACTCCGTAAACACTTCAGCAAATGGTTCTTGAGGGCTATTTCTAAAGCCTTGTTTGGAAGACCATCCACGACTGGGGTGCTTTGGCATCACCAAATCTTTCTGCCGTTTCTATTACCCCCACATCAGTGACTATTGTGTCTTCCGTTTCAGTAGGTTCTTGCGCTCGAGCTGTTCGATTATATAGGGAATGTGCGGGAAATAGAGTTTCCACAACGGGTTTAAATAGCGTGGGCACGTCGGTGTTTGTCCTTTGCCACCTTTGTAGGTAATCTGGCTTTCTATGGGCGCGATTTTTCTTCCTACTCATAGAAGCGTTGCATGCTTTACCAACGTGCCTCACTAGAATCTCCGTCTGTCGATCTATGTCTTCCTCAAAAGCTAAATTACCATCTAACAAGAGTTTGAAGAAGATGGTTTCTATTTTCCATCCTTATCTTTGTACCTTTATAGTGAGCATACTCCTTCTCATGTGCATTGAGTGTTTGATTTCGAACATACACCGTGACGAGAATGCCTTTCGATTCACTACAGCCGGTTCTACGCACCGGAATTGAACCGGATTTTATCGGCCAAGGGTTTTCTGGCGACTCACCCCGTTTGGATCGGTGAGTATTAATTTAAGTTTGTCGTCATTAGAGCAATTCTCTTGACTCGTGCTGGCATTGAGTCCATCCTGGGCCCAGAGAAATTTTTCTGCTGCGTTTGCGCCAAAAGGCTCCATCCCAACTCTACCTTGGCCAGGTGTAATACATGCAATGAATGGAGCCATCTTAAGACCTCTTCAGGCCTTACAGACACATAGGGATTGTACCACGAGTTGCGTGGCCATATGTTGCCAACGCAATACTGTAATACTAGCCGGCTGTGCAATCTATACATAGTTCGCGCACTGAGCCGCCACTCACCCTGAGTGGCCAACAGAGGACCTCCACGGTCCCCAGGAGCTCAAACAGGCAACATAGCTCCCAATCTGACACCGTGTAATATCGTCTAATCGATGAAGACATTGACCACAGGCATTTTGCCCTAGAATGTCAGGGTATATCTATCCGGTCAGGCGATGTTGAGCTCAAAATATTTAATATATAAGTTAAAAAACGTTTCGTTATTTTTACTAAAAAAAATGTTTTCTGGGAGCTATGCTCCTTTATTGAATTCCACTTAAGAACTAAAATTAACAATTAATTATACTTAACTCTAGACCTATGTTTGCCGCTGCAACGGGTACGGAGTTTGCTGACGCTGCGCTTCCCACAGGTTGGCACTTCGCTGACGCAGCGCTTCCCACAGGTTGCCACTACACGTGTCGCACTCTCAGCGATTTAGTGGTGTCATATTATATTACTTTGTATCATATGATATTAGTGCATCATATGATACTTTTTGAATGTATGGGGTGCTAACTAGTCCCCCCTTGAAACGTCCTCGTTTGAACCTTTAGGTGTATTAAAAATTTGGTTGAGTCCTTCTATTGCGGTTTGTGACAGTTTATTGGGTTCCTCTTCTTTTTGTTTCATCAGAAGATTCTTCCTGGAAATTAAGGCGATGATTATTAAAATTACGATTAGAGTGATGCTGGTTCCGAATTTAACTCTGTTTGCTGCTTCTAACAGACTTACTTCCTTTGTATTGTTGAAGTTAAGCTGTTTCAGCATTTCCAGCGAGAGGAATTCTTCTATCTTGAGTGGTGCGGATGACGGCTGTAGGATGGCTGGTAGTGGTTTACTTGCTGTTCTTTCTTCGCTATAGAACTTTTTTCCGTTGATAGCAATGGTTACGTTGGTATACAAAATGAGGAAAGTCCCGTTTAGAAATGTAGATTCGTTGTTTATTAAAATTTCTCCGTTGTATTTATTTAAAAGTAAAATTCCAGGTCCCATTTCCTCTATAGTTGGGATATGCTGGTTGTTGACCTCCGTGCAGTTTGGCAAACGACTTTTTAAAAGATTAATTATACAAGTATCATTACTTAAATCTACTACATTATTACTTAAGCATATTTGTAGGGAATTGTATTTCTTACAATATTTTTCTATTCCATAAATTCCCTTTTTGCAGTTTAAAATTGTATTAAAATTTATCTTATTGATCCTCCCGTTATTTTTTACTGCCCTAATATCTAATGTTTTACAATTTTGGCTATCTACGGTTGGGAGGCTAACAATATAAATTATAATTTTGCCATTAGTTGCAATTTTTATTTCGGAAAATTCGAGTGCTTTGTCTAAATTTACATATGGAATATTGTCATTGTCTATTACTTCTTTCACAATATTTATTTCTTCATTTGATAAAATAAAAGAGTTTATTATGTTGGCTTTTGCCCAATGTATTGCGTATGCAATATTTAAAATTTCTTCTTTAATTATTTCTAATTTATATTTTAGCTGTAAAAATGCTTCAATTTCTAAACTTTTTTCATTTTGCATGGTTTTAATTATATTATTTGTAATATTGGTTATCTCGCTAATTTTGCCAATTGTAAGTTTGTTAATTAATACCTGATTATTGTTATTTTGTAAGACATTATTTATTTTATTTGAAATTATTTCGTAGTCTTCATGGTCAGGACTTCCTGCGATCCATTTCCATGCGCTACCCAGGAAATTTAACGATCTTTTTATTTTTTGTTCTACTTTGAGATTGTTAAGTTGGCCTCTTATCTGTGTTATCAAGTGGGATATGAAGGGATAATTAGGGTTTTTGCGGATAGTTTCAGTTTTGATAGTCGCTTCTATGTGGTCAAGTGTGTCCGTATATTTTTCTATGTCAATTTCATGTATTATCCTAAATGTTCCGGTTTGAAGTCTAGCCGTATTCTACCTTGGTGAATTATTTGTCCTTTTTCTGTTAACACGGTACTATTTCTATCTTCCTTAACTATTTCCTTACTGTAGGGTTTACTTAACTTAGTTCCTAATCTTCTATTTTTATTAACGAATATTATTTGTCCTGGTAGATATGATTTTATTTCCTTCTTATTCTTATTATGGTATTCGATATCCTTTCTTTGTTTCTCGGCTAATTTTTCTAAATTGCTTTGTCTAGTTCTTTCTATGTCCTCGGGGGTAAATGTAACATTTCTATGAAAAAATAGGTCTACTGGTCTTTTAAATGTTGTGGAATGAACTGAATGATTATACTCAGATACTGCTCTTTCTAAAAGTTCTTCAAAATTTCTGTGTCCACCGTTTTCTTTTATGCAACGCATTATTTCGATTAATGTAGAGTGGAACCTTTCCACTTGTCCGTTAGCTTGGCTTTTGTATGGAGGAGTAGTGTAAACTTCTATTCCTAATTCGTCTTTCATCATAAATTTTAAAGAAGCTGAGTTTAAAGATGGCTCATTGTCGATAACTATTAATTTTGGTACTCCGAAGAAAAATATAATATCTCTTAAAGGTTTTCTGACGTCTTCTATTGCTCTGCTATTTAGGCTTTTTGTTATTGCGTATTTTGTAAATTTATCTAAAGCTGTCATGACTATTTTTCCCTCTGTTAAAAATATATCGATATGGACTGTGTGTCCTGGATATGTTGGTAATGGAGTTTCTGCAATTTTCGGTTGATTGGGATGTCTCTCGTACTTATTTTCTTTACAAACGGTGCAGTTGGCTATTATTCGTTTTATTTTATTTAGCATACCTGGAAAATATTTTGTTTCGAGGATTTGTGTTTTATTTTCAGTGGCATTCCTACGTGCTCTTAAATGTTCTTTTAATATGACGTTCTCTTGTTCTTTTTCGTTATTAATATCTTCAACTAATTTTTGGGTATATCGGCTTTTAACGTTACTAAAATGATTAGGATAGATATTTTGCATCATACCCATTATCCTTTCTTCTGTATGAATTCCATTTATAACAGATGGGTTAAGGTATCGTTTCATGTAAGAAATCAATAGCTGTTCGTTGTACTCTGGTTCTGTAATTATATGTCTATGAACTGTTGGAAAAATTATTTTAAATTGATATGAAGATATTTCATCGATCTTAAAAAAAATTTGGTTTCTGAAAAAATTAATTGGAACTTCTGTACAAGGGATTAAATTGTGACTTGAGCTTTCATCGCTATGAATCGTAGGTGTGAGTGAATTTATTTGAATTGGTATCCTTGAAAGGGCGTCTGCAACTACATTTGTTTTACCAGGTTTGTAAGTTAGTTCATAGTTATATTCTTCTAAAATGGCTTTCCATCGCTTCATTTTACTATTAGTATTCTTATGGCTTAAGGCATAGGTAAGAGGTTGATGATCGGTGATAATTTTAACTTTTTTTGAACCGTAGAGGTAATTTCTAAGTGAATTAAGTGACCATATTATACCAAGCATTTCTTTCTCATTGGTAGCATAATGCTCTTCGGCTTTACTTAAAGTTCTCGATATGAAAGTAATTGGTCTACCGTCTTGCGATAGCACGGCACCTAATGCGAAATCTGAGGCGTCGGTCGTTAGTTCAAAATCTTTATCGAAATTTGGGTGCGCTAAAACTATATCCTTGGATACTAAAGTATTTTTTATTTTATTAAATGCTTCTAAGGCCTCGTTGTCTAATTCTACTTCTATTTTCTTCGAGTTCCGTTTGGAGACATGACCGGCTTCTCCTCTTAATAGTGCTGTTAATGGTTTAGCTACTTTTGCGTAATCCTGGATAAATCGTCGGTAATAACCTGACATACCTAGGAAGGATCTTAATTCTTTGAGAGTTTGTGGAACTGGAAATTTAGCTACCGCTTCTACTTTTTCGGGGTTTGTTTTTATCCCATTTGAACTGATCACGTATCCTAAAAATTCTATTTCCTCTTTAGCGAATGTGCATTTGTCTAACTGGATTTTCATATTTGCCTTTTCTAATGTTTGGAATACTAACTCTATATTTTTAAAATGCTCTTCTTCATTTTTTCCAAATATAATTACATCGTCAATGTAAACGTAGCATCTTACTCCTATATGTTGTCGTAGGATGTCGTCTAGTGCTCTTTGGAATGTGGCCGGAGCATTTTTTAGACCGAAGGGTAAGCGGAGGAATTCATATTTTCCGTTGTTTACGGAAAATGCGGTTTTTTCAATGTCTGACTCGCGAAGTGGAATCTGATGGAACCCACTTTTTAAGTCAATAACAGTAAATAGTTTATTGTTTCCCAGATTTGCAAGGACTTCATTAATTTCTGGTATGGGATATTTATCGGGGATCGTAACCGAATTAAGTTTACGATAATCAACGACCATTCTATACTTTTTTTCACCAGAGGCATCTGACTTTTTGTTAACTATCCATATTGGGGAGTTGTATGGAGATTTCGATCTCCTTATTATTCCATTATCTAGGAGTTCTTCGATTTGGCGTTCGATTTCGTATTTTAATGCCATCGGATACGGGTATGGCTTGGAGTAGACGGGGGTTTCGGTTGCTGTCCGGATTTCACCTTTTACGAGAATGGTGTAGGTGAGTTTTTCATCAGGATCAGAAAAAAGGTTTGGGCATTTATCAATAATATTATTAACTTTATTTTGTTGTTGTAAAGAGAGGTGTGGAATATTGATTGCCACATTATTCACTTCGTGTGATATTCTTTGCTTTAACCTTATATTTATACTTTGACAAATCGTCATTAAATTTTTGTCGGTATGAATAATTGCTTTTAATTCTTTAAGTGTATCGTTGCCTACTATGCCGTGAAACGACCTTAAAGTTGGCAATATGAAAAATTTTATTTTCCCTACTGTTGGTCCAAAAATGTCGACAAAGGTGTGGTGGGTAATTTCGATTGTCCCGGCAACTGATTTTACTGTAAAGGGCTTTTCGTTCAGAATTGGATTCCTAATTCTAGTGGATTGAATGTAATTCTTATTGGATCCGGTATCAATAAGAAAATCTATTGTGTCTCCGCGCCTTGTTCTAAATTCGTAATAAGGCAGCGAAGACGGCGCTAATCTAAAAAATTAATAGTATCAGGCTCATTTTTACCTGCATTATCATAATTGCTATAGGAATTGTCATCATATATCCCGTTCGGGTCTAATTCGTCTGCGTTAGTAAAAAAATTTCTTTGTATTTTGCTTGGAGGGTGAGTCAGTTGTGCAGAAATAGGACGTTTCGGTGGTCGATTGTTCTGGAATATATTGGGCCTATTTTGATAATTAATTTGTCTTGACCGTATGGACTGGTCTACTTCCATTGGGGTCGGTGGTTTAGGTGGTAGGTTCGGTCTGTTATTAAAGGAGGTATTTTCTCTAGTAATATGGGGGTTGTTCGGGTAATTGCTGAACCTCGGCATGAATCCTTGGTTATTTTGCATATAGTGGGGAAAATGTTGGGGATATCGGTTTGTTTGGCGACCGAATGCCTGTTGGTCAAAATTTCGTCTGGGGGAATGGGAATACGTTAATTCGGGGTAAAAAGCTCTGTTGTTATTGAAATTATTAAAGTTGTTATTGAAATTATTAAAATTGTTATTTCGGGGAGGTCGTGGTGGTGGTTGGATATTGGGTTTGTGTGTGTTGTTCGCATGATTTATTCTATATGTCATATTGTCAAGTTTTTGACATAAATGTAGAGCTTGGGGCAAGGTCGTCGGTTCTCTCATGCTGAGAAGACGAGGTAAGTCACCATTAAGTCCTCTAATAAATGTGTCAAGGGCTTTATCCCTATATGAGTTTGTCATAGTCCGTATGGATTCTTCACTTAGCTCGAGACATGAAATTTTGTCTAATATAAGTGAAAGGTGTTGGTAAACTTTTTGGTAGAAGGTTGCTATGTCGTCGTAGCGTTGAACCAGAGTGGTCATCTGGTATTCGAGGGTACCTATGTCCCTTTTATCCGAATAATGCATCATAAGGCATTTTCGAATTTGACTCCAATCGAGTGGAGTATTGTATGATTCTAATGCGGTGTCGGCATCGCCAATTATTTTGTGCCTTATCGTATGGAGTATCGCAAAGTATTTAGGAGTATTCTTGACTCCCTCATAAGCTTTAAAAATTCTGTCTACGCTCTTCCTCCAGGAGTTAAATTCACCTGGTCGTCCTGAAAATTCCCTAAGGCATTTCACCATGTCCGGAATTTTATCTAGTTCGTTTATGTTATTCGCGTTCAGAGTCACACTGTGGTCGGGCTCGGTAAAGTCAGTAATATTCTGAGTACTCATTCGTTCGAGTACTTCTCGAACTATTGTCGTTATGTAAGTTGGGATAGGGGTGGGAGGGTTTAAAGGATGATTGGAAGGATTTGTAGGATGTGTGGTTTGCCCATAGTCTATCCTCATTTGATTTAATTGTTCAATTAGCTCTTCAGCTGTATCCGGCATTATGATAATCTTTTCTTTTACGTTAATTAGTTTAAAAAAAAAAAAAATTCTTTGTAATAGTACTTTATTTGACAATATTAGAATCTTGCAAAGCTTACGTTAATTTAAGGTTTTATTTTTCCTTTTTTGTGTCGGATAATTAATTTCTTTCAATTCAAGTTTCGTATTCTTTATAATAATAAAATTCTTTATAATTTCTTTTTTTCTTTTTGTGTCGAATAATTATTTTCTTTCAATTCAAATTCCGTATTCTATATAATAATAATATTCTTTATAATTTCTTTTTTTCTTTTTTGTGTCGAATAATTATTTTCTTTCAATTCAGATTCCGTATTCTTTATGATATTCTTTATAATAGTCTTAAAATATAATATTTTATAAATCTTACATTAGGTGTTTCCAGCTTTCCATAGGATGTTGTGATTCGCTCCGGGGTTGTCCCTTTTCTTTAACAGTACTGAGGTCCCTCGGCGTTTAAAAATCCCACGTTGTGCGTTGTAGCCGCTCGTTAGCACAGTATTTATTGTATTTTCCGTTGTTACACACTTTTTTTTTAACTCACGGAGCCTTACTTTTTTATTTTCAGGCTTTTCTTTTTTATTCACAATCACTACCGTTTGCCACTCGCGAAGCCTTACTTTTTGTTTTCAGGCTGTTACTATTTACGCGCGGTGGTCCCTGCTCGGGCGCCAGTTAAAAAACGTTTCGTTATTTTTACTAAAAAAAATGTTTTCTGGGAGCTATGCTCCTTTATTGAATTCCACTTAAGAACTAAAATTAACAATTAATTATACTTAACTCTAGACCTATGTTTGCCGCTGCAACGGGTACGGAGTTTGCTGACGCTGCGCTTCCCACAGGTTGGCACTTCGCTGACGCAGCGCTTCCCACAGGTTGCCACTACACGTGTCGCACTCTCAGCGATTTAGTGGTGTCATATTATATTACATTGTATCATATGATATTAGTGCATCATATGATACTTTTTGAATGTATGGGGTGCTAACTTATATGTACATACATCCCCCCAGTTACATTTTGCCTTACAGAATATCACCCGAATATAAATGCGCAACTTCGTAGTGAAAATCCTCTGGTACTAGGCGACTTTAACGCGCACCACGATCTTTGGCATTTCTGCCTGTCAAACGTATGACGAACGTCGATTCCGAAAGGTGATCGCAGCAGCTACCGCTCGCTTCATCCCGGCTAGAATAATTGAAGAACTCCGCCCTAATTTCCCAGCCGAAGCAGCCGTTTTAGCTAATGAGCGCGACACCTTACGCCATGCCGATCTCGGGGATCCCCGAGTAAGGGATCTCAATTTGGAGATTCGGCGGTTGATAAACGAACATAAACGGACAAAACGGATAGAGCTCCTGAAGTCCTGTAACCTCTCCACCGGTGTGAGTAAGCTTTGGTCAACTGTCAAGGCTTTGTCTAACCCGAAAAGCATGATGACCGAATTAAAATTCAATTAATGGCCATGCCTCTTCGGACCCGAAGAAGTGCGCGAACAACAAACCAAGCGATGAGTTACCCGTCGGCTGCGCAAAATGCCAAAAGACTGCGCGCCACTTACTTTCAATGATGAGAAGGTTCAGAATGTCATCCAAATCCATTGGCCTTGATGGAATCAACATGCTTATGCTATAGCATCTATGCTCGAGGGGTGAGCTACCTCACCAAGGTCTTCAACCTGTCGCTGGCCACTCTTCAAATACTCGATGTGTGGAAAGTCGGAAGAGCGGTCCCACTACTGAAACCTGGGAAACCCGCCAACAACGGGGAGTCCTATCGCCCGATAATTCTCCTCTCCCCAGTATTAAAGGCACTTGCGGCCTTGCTACTCTCGAGAAGAAAAATCTAAACTGAGAATAATTAAACAAGGGGTTCCACAGGGTGGTGTGCTCTCCCCGCTCCTGTTTCACTTCTTCATCTCGAAACTCCAACAACGAGAAAGCCTTTAGTAGAGCATCACCGCGCCTATTTGTGCAGATGCTATCCCATGCACTGAAATCGCCTGCTACAACGGTGCTCGTAGTAGGCAAAATTTATCTGACCAGAATTTTCTTAAAATCAATCGGCGATATGCTTGTCGATATGTAGCAGCTATGGAAGTTGATCCGACAGATTTTCGCTCCAGTGTAAAAAAATTGCTCTAGTAGCGGTTTGTCCAGAAACATTTTTCCACATGCCCATATGGTAGCTTAGTTCGTGTTGTAAAATATCAATGCCGCGTCGCTTATATTTTCATATTATACGTTGAGTATAGTTACATCGACCCCTTTCTAGTAAACGGTCTGCTTAAGAAGCTCCTGTGCAGCCTCACAGTGGTTCAGGTTGAGTCGCATGTCTCTCATTTGGGTTACAAAGTATGATTTTCTGTTCTCTCTTTATGAGTTACTCATTTACTTGTAGACGTATATCTTCGACAATGTCCTCTTTAGTTTTGATTTCGTCAACGTCACGTATTTCTACCGTGACCTATTGATTTAGAGCTTTTGTCTGCGCATTTTCCCCTCAACACTTTACCTATTTCGGTCTTGAAGACCCCCGTGTCCTTCATCTTGGCCCCCTTCAGCTCTAACAGAAGTTGATCGTCTTTCTCATTTTTGTCATATTTTCCCTAGGATCAATCATTAAGCACCCATCACTTAGACAATTTAGAACCTTTGACGGTTACCGCAACACATTATAACCATATTTTATCAGTTGTAGACGCATTCTCAAAATTTGTCTGGTTATATCCAACAAAAGATAATGGTGCATCAGCAGTGATTGATAGGTTACGTAAACAAGCTGCTATTTTTGGAAATCCAAAGAGAATCATGACGGACAGATAAAGCTGCTTTTAAAGAATATTGTAGAGAGCAGGAAATACGGTTGTGCCGAGGGGAAACGGACAGCTAAAGCGCATCCACCGAACAGTAATTCAAATGTTAACGAAACTTTCTTTGAAAAAAGATCAATAGTATAAAAACGTCGATAATGTACAAACAAGTTGAATCAGTTATCCAAATCGTAGCTCAAAGGTGTCCCCAATTAAGCTGTAAACAGGGCTTAACATGCGTGTAAAAAATCAGTCGACACGCGGATGAGCACTGATCAGGTTCAAATGAACTCGCAAACTTAATATAAAATTTTTTGAAATAAACATACAATTAATAAAATCTTAACCCAATAAAATAATTACGTTTTGTCATAATAAAAAAAAATAAAATTCATTCAATTGATGTAATTTAAAACGATTAAATAAAAAAAATCAAATCGATTCAGAAAAATCCTAATAAAAAACATATTTTTGCTTTAAGTCTACGAAAAAAATCAGTCATTTGTTTACTTTCTTATATTAATTGATATAATATTCAATTGTCCTTTTAATATCTCGCTGAATTTGCTGAGCGTTCTTCATATCAATCATGAATTAGAAAGTGATTTTCGAATTCAATTGCTTTCTTTAAAACCTTATTAGACTCGGGAACCAGCTCCGCTGCATGCATCCACTATTGCTTCGTTTTCGTTGTTATTATTGTTTCCATCTAAACCTTGAAAAATTTCGTCATCGTTCAAAACACAATCTTCAAAGAACACGTTGATATCTTGAATATGGAAATCAAACTTTCTGCTCCAATGGTGCTGGCAATAACCGCGCACGCAGACAAGTTCTCATCTTTATGATTCTCCCTCAATGCAACGCCTTCCCACAGGTTTTTCCAACACTTAATAACTTAATCATTTTAATATTGTGGAAAGATTTTTAATTTGAAAATTGTTGAAAATCCTTGCTATCGCTAAAATTTGGTTTGTCCGCATTAACTGTTGAAGCCTCAACTTTTTTTTTCATAAAACTGATGGGTTTTCGCATTGAGAATTCAGGTATTCTTTTCTGTGCATCATTTTCAAGCCATAATACAAGCGTTCCGTTTTTATCATCGCGATGCTTCTCCTGTTAAATGCTTTAGAAAAGCTTCCGGTACTGCCATCTGAAACCACTTTACGTGTAGCACTTTCGTTTTTTTTTTAATTGTGCGCACATAAAGTTAATAATCTCACGTACACTTAATTTTTCACGATTAGATGCTCTGGCGAAATGTTTTGCTTTCAACATTTCCGTTTTTTTTTTTTACTTTTAACGCTGCATCTCATGGTTTTGTTGTTGTTTTTTGAAAACATTTTCTAATTTCTAAAAATTTTACAAAAAGCCGTGCAAGAAAGTAAAACCGTGTAAAATATTGCTTAGGTGATGTTAAAATAAATACTATGTAAATAATCCGTGTAAAATAAGATTACTTGTACATTCCCTTTAAAATATATTTACCATACAAATACATTTTTTAGTCAACAGATATATGTCAACCTCAGTGCCAAGAACAAGTCTTGGTTAACACCAGCTCAATAGTTCTCTTAAAATCCGGTCAATATTTCTAGCATTTTACCATTTACATAATAATAGATTACAATTTCTGGAATATTTTATACTATAATATCAGTAAATTTGTAAGTCTTAATTGAGCTTCCTTTTCTGGTAATAATATGTCGTGATGTCAAAATGAATCAAATTGGACCAATCTTAAAAAGGTCAAGCTTTCGTTTGGCTTTACACCGTATATAGTGAATCGATCAATATGTAAGATATCTTAAGAAACTAGGGGAACGTACAATATTGGTGAATAATATAAAATTGGATATAAGCAAATAAAATATTGAACGAAGCAAAATTTAATCAAAAAACTAATTGGGTATTTGATCTCTAATATAATAATAATTATAACAATCATGATGGACCCTATTTCAAGATTGTCTACTTTTTTAAAGAAAAAACATAGAAACTTCAAATTTAAAAGGGAATGCTTATTAGCATTCGAGAAAACATTCTTTGACATTTATTTCTTGAAGATTAGCTCTTTCAAATATTGGTTGTGTTCCATCCGCTGAGTCCCATTTTCTATGACTCGTTCGAGCATTTCGACAAGTAACTGTCGAATAGCATGTCTGATGTTTTGCACCAAGGCCTGAAAAGAAGCGAGATTGTCCGCATAGACTTTAGACTTTACATATCCCCAAAGGCAAAAACTTAAGGGTTTGATGTCAAACGAATTTGGTGGCCAATCGACCGGCCCAAACGAGAAATAGTCTGCTTCCGAAGTGTTCTATCAATACATCCATTGATTGATGCGATGTATGAGAAGTGGCGCCGTCTTGTTGAAACCAAATGTGGCCGATATCAGTGGCTTCAATTTCCGGTTACGTTCTCACAGGCATCATTTTTTAATAAATGTGGATCGATGATTCCACAAACCACACCAAACCATTGTTTTTTCAGAATGAAATGGCAGCTCTTGAATTTCTTCAGGTTGCTCTTGGTCCCAAACCCAACAATTTTGGTTGTTTACACACCCATTGAGCCAGGAATGGGTGTAATGGGAATTTTAGATTTTGCTAAATGGAAGGTAGGCGTGGTTGTAAACGGATTACTCTCATTTTCGGACTGTCGCTTAGCAACATTAGAAGAGTGTTATGTACCGAATTTTATTACAACAGTAAAGCAGTTACAGTTTGCAGAGACAGACGGACGGACACATAATCAACGTAATTTCAATTCGTCCTTCGTCATTTATGTAAATATAACTCTATATCCATCTCGATTAGTTTTAGGTGTTACAAACAACCGGTGATCAAAACTGCTTTTATAATCTGTAGCAACAATATCCAAGATTATAAAAAGATTGTAACATTAAAAGGCGAACTACTGAAAGTATCAATAATTGACTAATATGTATATATGTATGTCCGGCTTATACAAAATTTATATGCTTGTGCTTTTCCATTATAAAATGTGTGCATATTTATTTATAGGCTTCTGAACATAAACGTAGTCAAAAAGAAATTGGCGACATTGCAGGTGTGGCTGATGTGACCATAAGGCAATCGTACAAATTGATGTATCCACATGCACTGAAGCTATTTCCTGAGGATTTCAAGTTCACTACGCCTATTGATCAACTACCACAGATGTAGCTTTGTAGCTTAAACTAATTATTCGCTATCACCATTACAATAAATAAACATAAAATCTATAATTTGTAATTTAAAAATGATATTAACTTAGTTTTAATTACAAATACTCAGCTACTGATTGGTCTGTAACTATACTTTTAAAATCTTATATTTTATTGTTTTCTTTATTCTTTTTTTAGCTTATTTTTTTAGTAATTTGAATTTAATTAAAACATTTTGAGGATGGAGTTTTATGTTGAATTTCACACAACTGAGGAAAGTTCTCTGATTGCCTTTCACTTGGGAGTGGCCAGAAACGATTCTTTTACACATGGTTCAAGCAGCTTACGACTTTCGGTCTTAAACCAAATATCCTCTACATAGCCAAAGAACACCCGTTTGAAGGCGTGCTAATGTAAGAAGGCGAACCATCTCTCCTCAGGGTTGTGCGCAAGGTTTCGGACCCGCCACGTAAAAAACCCCCCAATGAAAAGTAAAAAAAAAGCCTCGGAAGAGAAACCTCCTTTTTGATGACGACCATGGCAAACGCATTAAGTGCATGCACCTGGAATGTCGGGCCCCATCATTGGAAAGGTACCGCTGCTCAGCTAGTTGATGTCCTCGTTAGAGCAAAGGCTGACATTACCGCTGTCCAAGAAATGCGTTGGACGGTACAAAAACTGAGGCGAGTAGGTCCTTGTGGCATTTACTACAGTGGTCATATAAAGAAGCGCAAATTCGGTGTGGAATTCGTGGTGGGAGAGAAACTCAGAGACAATAAAGTTTCTTTGCAGAGGGGGCTTTGCAGGAGCAGAATCAGAAATGGACAATGAGTGTGGCATCCACCTCCTTTAGGTGAAATAACATATTTCCGAACCTACTAGACCAATTTCAACCAAATTAGGTTCATAAAATTCTCTTGACGCTTTTATGATTAGTTGTGAAAAAGGACGAAATCGGTTTACAACCACGCCTACTTCGAATGTAGAGTGCATTGTAGCAAACGCAAAAATGTGCAAGAAAGAAGGGTTTCTTACTCCAATTCCTAAAGATGATCAATCATTAAGCACCCATCACTTAGACCATTTAGAACCTTTGACGGTTACCGCAACACATTATAACCACATTTTATCAGTTGTAGACGCATTCTCAAAATTTGTCTGGTTATATCCAACAAAAGATAATGGTGAATCAGCAGTGATTGATAGGTTACGTAAACAAGCTGCTATTTTTGGAAATCCAAAGAGAATCATGACGGACAGATAAAGCTATTTTTAAAGAATATTGTAGAGAACAGGAAATACTGCATCTCTATATAGGGCGGGTGTGCCGAGGGGAAACGGGCAGGTAAATGTTAACGAAACTTTCTTTGAAAAAAGATCAATAGTATAAAAACGTCGATAATGTACAAACAAGTTGAATCAATTATCCAAATCGTAGCACAAAGGTGTCCCCAATTAAGCTGTAAACAGGGCTTAACAAGCGTGTAAAAAATCAGTCGACACGCGGACGAGCACTGATCAGGTTCAAATGAACTCGCAAACTTAATATAAAATTTTTTTAAAATAAACTTACTTAAAATAATCTTATATAAAATAAAACGTTTTGTCAAATAAACATACAATTTAATAAACACGAACCCACCTACATTTATTTATTTAGTTTCTATAATATAAACAAAACCAATTCATTCAATTGATGTAATAAAAAACGATTAAAGAAAAAAATTACCAAATCGATTCAGAAAAACTCCTATAAATTGGTATAATATTCATTTGTTCTTTTAATATCTCGCTGAATTTGCTGAGCGTTCTTCATATTAATCATGAATTAGAAAGTGATTTTCGAATTCAATTGCTTTCCTTAAAACCTTATTAGACTCGGGGAACCAGTTCCGCTGCATGCATCCACTATTGCTTCGTTTTCTTTGTTATTATTGTTTCCATTTAAATCTTGAAAAATTTCGTCATCGTTCAAAACACAATCTTCAAAGAACACGTTGATATCTTGAATATGGAAATCAAACTTTCTGCTCCAATGGTGCTGGCAACTTCTGGCATCTTCATGATTCTCCCTCAATGCAACGCCTTCCCACAGGTTTTTCCAACACTTAATAACTTAATCATTTTAATATTGTGGAAAAATTTTTAATTCGAAAATTGTTGAAAACCCTTGCTATCGCTAACATTTGGTTTGTCCGCATTAACTGTTGAAGCCTTAACTTTTTTTTTCATAAAACTGATGGGTTTTCGCATTGAGAATACAGGTATTATTTTCTGTGCATCATTTTCAAGCCATAATACAAGCGTTCCGTTTTTACCATCGCGATGCTTCTGATTTTAAATGCTTTAGAAAAGCTTCCGGTACTGAAGCCACTTTACGTGTTGCACTTTCGCTTTTTTTTTAATTGTCCGCACATAAAGTTAATAATCTCACGTAAACTTATTTTTTCACGATTAGAAACCAAATATCCTCTACATAGCCAAAGAACACACGTTTGAAGGCGTGCTAATGTAAGAAGGCGAACCATCTCTCCTCAGGGTTGTGCGCAATGCTTCGGACCCGCCACGTAAAGAACCCCCCATGAAAAGTAAAAAAACAGCCTCGGAATAGAAACCTCCTTTTTGATGACGACCATGTCAAACGTATTAAGTGCATGCACCTGGAATGTCGGGCCCATCATTGGGAAGGTACCGCTGCTCAGCTAGTTGATGTCCTCGTTAGAGCAAAGGCTGACATTACCGCTGTCCAAGAAATGCGTTGGACGGTACAAGGACTGAGGCGAGTAGGTCCTTGTGGCATTTACTACAGTGGTCATATAAAGAAGCGCAAATTCGGTGTAGAAGCAACGCAAAAATGTGCAAGAAAGAAGGGTTTCTTACTCCAATTCCCAAAGATGATCAATCATTAAGCACCCATAACTTAGACCATTTATAACCTTTGACGGTTACCGCAACACATTATAACCACATTTTATCAGTTGTAGGCGCAAACGCAAAAATGTGCAAGAAAGAAGGGTTTCTTACTCCAATTCCCAAAGATGATCAATCATTAAGCACCCATAACTTAGACCATTTAGAACCTTTGACGGTTACCGCAACACATTATAACCATATTTTATCAGTTGTAGACGCATTCTCAAAATTTGTCTGGTTATATCCAACAAAAAATAATGGTGCATCAGCAGTGATTGATAAGTTACGTAAGCAAGCTGCTATTTTTGGAAATCCAAAGAGAATCATGACGGACAGATAAGGCTATTTTTAAAGAATATTGTAGAGAACAGAAAATACTGCATCTCTATATAGGGCGGGTGTGGCGAGGGGAAACGGGCAGGTAAATGTTAACGAAACAATATACATATAGTATATATGTAGAAAAATAAAACATATAAAATACTTCCGGGCAACACTAAATAATTAAATCAAATTGAAGTGAAATTCTATATACGCGTGATATTTTACATGATTTGGAAAACTCTTATTTACTTAAAAGAGTTCACGTCTAAACATTTCGTTCAAAACTCTTATTAACTTAAAAGAGTTCGCGATTACACACACCATCATATACATAAAGCTTCTTGTCTTATCAAGTTCGTTCAAAACTCTTATTTACTTAAGAGTTCTGGTCTAATCACATAAGTAAATATATACGAAAATATTTTAAAAGTTCGGTTATCAAAAAGGCAGTGGTTTTATTGATTCTCTTTCAAACTCTTGTATACAAAAGTGTTTTCTATTCTCTATATTACTATACAAAGCTATTTCTGTACATCTACCAGTCTAGTTTATACTTAGACATTTTAAATTACTTCAAAACATCTTCTAAATGAGCTCAGATTCAAAAGAATCTAAAGCAATACAGTCACTAAAAGTTCCAAAAATGATTTCCGAAGAAAAAAGCCCATGTACACCTGCTGATGCTACATGCTCAAAGCAAGATGCTACAAAACAAAAAAAGCTGAAAGATATTTCATATACTAAGTTTAATTCGATACTGCACTCGATTTTAATCTTCACCGATTCAAGACAATTCTGAATCGCTACTAGAAATCAAAAAAGAAAATCCGGGCAATTTCTGGACACGTCTCCAATAGGGTGGGTCGATTACGGACTTTTTTCGATTCGCGATTTCTAATAGTGCGGAAAAGTTGCCTTAGTACTTCCTGATTCCAATGCAACTTTTTGTTTTGAGATCGGATTGCATCTTCAACCCCAACTCCGGCCTTGAAATTTCGGAAATTCGCCTAAAATCGTGAAATTGTCTACCTAGCTTCGGAAATACGCATCTCATGGCAAAATGTATAAAACAAAAGTTATTTATCACGGTATTAGAAATTAAAAACGAAAATCTGGGTAATTTCTGGACACGTCTCTAAGCTGCGTATGACGCAATTGTAGAATCTGACGAATCTGATCTACCTGAAAATTTCAAATCTTCAGCATACTCCAAATATGAAAACTGCTTAGACCAGTACGAAGAGACGAAAGCTATGATTTCCGATCAATTAAAATAAATTAAAGCAATTACACCTACTCCACAACCGAGAGTAGAGCTGGCCCAAAAACAAGCCCAAGAGGCAAGTTCAGGCATTCACCTTAAAGTGCCAGGTGGTTATGAGCAGTGGCCGTCCTTCCGGGACATGTTTACAGCTGTGTACATAACCCATCCTAAATTATCACAAGCGCAAAGATTGTATCACCTCAGATACAAAACCAAAGGTCAAGCAGGCGTAATAGTCAAACAGTTCGCTCTCAATTTCAATTTTGTTTGGGAAGCTCTTAAAGCACGTTACGAAAACGAGAAAATATTGGTCGACAAGCAAGTGACGATACTAATGAATTTACCAAAAATTCAGAAAGAACCCAGGGAAGAATTCATAAAGCTTCAATCCAATGTTTCAAATTGTTTGTCGGTTTTATCGACACAGAATATTCCCACAGATAATTGGGACCCCATTCTGGTAAATATATGCACAGCTGCATTACCAGAAAAATCGTTACTTTTGTTAGAACAATCGCTCTCATCACGAAGAAAGTGCCCAACGTGGCAGCAAATGAAAGAATTTCTTACTACCCAATACGAAATTGCAGAAAGGGTAGATAAAAAACTAGTCAGAACGAAAAACGTTCAAAACGACCTTAATAGAAGCTTCAACAGACCACAATAATTTAAAAAAAAGCTTTCTTAAAAATCAATCGTTTATATCCGAACAATATAAGCAAACGTCATGCGAACTTTGTAGAGGAGGTCACAAGCTAAAATCGTGCGAAAAATTCAAAAAAATGAATGTTAGCGATCGAAACAATTTCGTAAGAACGAAAAAATTATGTACCAGCTATCTGTCACATGCGCATACGCTTGAAGATTGCGAAAGCAAGTTTAATTGCGTTTACTGCCATAAAAGACATCATTCAATGTTACATATAACAAATTTTCCCAGCTCACTCCCAAGCAACGCAAACGTAAAAAGATCAACAGGTTTAGTTGCAACAACAAATACTGAAAACTGCCAAGAAGCACCATGCTGCTCAGAGGCGTTAAAAATCCAAACGCTACATAGCGAAAATCATAGTAGGGTACTATTACCCACAGCAGTTGTCTCCATTGAACACCGAGGAGAACTGTTTAAACTCAGAGCCTTAATAGACCAAGGATCACAACGATCATTTATAGCGTCTAGGGCACAAAACAGGCTTCAGTTGCCAACAAAACTGGCCAATTTTGAAATCTTGGGAATGGGCGGAAGAGTTGTTCAAAACTCAAATAAAATCTGCCCCATTACCCTCTTTTCCCCCAAAGCGGATAAGCGGATACAAGCGCAAGCTGTTGTCTTGCCGCAATTAACCAGTATGTTACCAAGCTATCATAAGCTAGCAGACTCAAACTGCAACACCCCCGCTCAAATAGATCTTCTATTAGGCAGCGATCTCATACCGCAGATAATACTCGAGGGTATTGAGAAAATCACAAATACACTACTGGCGCAAAATACCATTTTCAGATGGGTCCTAAGTGGGCTAGTTGCGGAACCAGTTACAACATTGACAACTCAGGTTGAGGAAGTCTCAAGTGAGTACCTCAATTCACAATTGAGAAAATTTTGGGAATTAGAAGAACTCCCCCCCATATCTGTCACAACCCCTGAAGATCAGTATTGTGAGGACTTTTACAAAGCCACAACTACTAGATCAGAAAACGGTCGGTACGTCGAACGACTACCACTTAAGCAACAATTTCCAGATACACTCGCCTTAAGTCACTCTCTCACCTCTGCAATATAGCAGTTTCTAAGTATGGAAAGAAACCTACTTAAAAAAGGTGAACTAAAATCTGAATATGATGGTGTGTTTGAAGAATACCTCCATTTAGATCATATGGAGGAAGTAAACCCCGGGAGAAAATTGTCAACGGCAAATATTACTCCTTTTACCTGCCACATCACGCAGTAGTAAAGCCAGACAAAAAAACAACAAAAGTAAGAGTTGTCTTTAATGTCTCGAAAACCACTAGTTCGGGGAATTCCCTAAATGACATTTTATTTACGGGACCCACACTCCAACCAGATTTAATGCTTCTGATATTAAATTGGCGTATATTCAAATAAGTATTCAATGGGGATGTTGAAAAAATGTATCGGCAAATAGTCGTACATAAAGACGACCAGGATTTTAACGGATTATGTTCCGAAGATCCCCCACCAGTCCTTTACGCGACTTCAAATTAAAAACAGTTTCATTTGGGGTAAACTGTGCACCATATTTAACCATTCGAACACCCCACGAATTGGCAGACAACACAAAGTCAGAATTTCCTCTGGCAATTGAAATGGTGAAAACTTAAACGTATGTAGAAGATATTCTGTCTGGAAGTCACACCCTTCCACAAGCAAACGAGGCCTTATCAAAGGTAATAAAAGCCTTTTCCTTTAAAAAATATTACGGCAAATCACCCAAAAATACTCAAAAATATTCCAAACGAAATTAGTTGGACACTAATTTCCTTATATTCGAAAAGGAAAGTACAACAAAAACTGTAGGCATCCAATGGAATGTGATATCGGACCAGTTCTCATACACGACAGAGTCCATATCCGCATTATCAGCCATCACAAAAATACCCTGCAGGATGGCTTTCGCCAATTATGATCCAAGCAAAAATCTTAATACAGGAATTATGGCTAGACGGAACCGACTGGGACGAACAAGTGAAACCTCTTCGCTTATATAAATGGTCCCAGTTCGCAAACAATCTGAATGATATTTCTCAGATTCAAATTCCGCGATGGGTAAATTACTCCCCCGATCACAAAGTCGAATTACATCGCTTCTGTGACGCCTCTGAAAAGGCATACTGCGCTACTATCTATGTGCGCACGCAAAGCGACACCACGACCACAAGCCACTTATTAGTCGCAAAAGCAAAGGTGACACCTTTAAAAACAATAAGTCTTTCACGACTTGAGTTATGTGGCGCACTACCACTTTCCAAATTAGTAGCCATGGTGCAAATGCATTTAAACAAGACAAAATGCAAACTATATATGTGGTCCGATTCCGAAATTGTACTAGCCTGATTGGAAAAACCACCACATGCATGGAAGACGTATATTTCTAATCGAACGTCTCAAATACTTGACCTAGTGGGATCAGCCACTTGGCGTCACGTAGCCAGTGCTGACAATCCTGCCGATCTAGGAACAAGAGGGTGCAAGCCACTGCACCTTGCCACCACCACCCTCTGGTGGAATGGCCTCCGATGGTTGATAGAATCTCCTGATTCTTGGCCACAATCCCCCATGCGCAACATTATCGCCCCAGAAGGTCTCGCTTCTTTTCAGGCCTTGGTGCAAAACATCAGACATGCTATTCGACAGTTACTTGTCGAAATGCTCGAACGAGTCATAGAAAATGGGACTCAGCGGATGGAACACAACCAATATTTGAAAGAGATAATCTTCAAGAAATAAATGTCAAAGAATGTTTTCTCGAATGCTAATAAGCATTCCCTTTTAAATTTGAAGTTTCTATGTTTTTTCTTTAAAAAAGTAGACAATCTTGAAATAGGGTCCATCATGATTGTTATAATTATTATTATATTAGAGATCAAATACCCAATTAGTTTTTTGATTAAATTTTGCTTCGTTCAATATTTTATTTGCTTATATCCAATTTTATATTATTCACCAATATTGTACGTTCCCCTAGTTTCTTAAGATATCTTACATATTGATCGATTCACTATATATGTGTAAAGCCAAACGAAAGCTTGACCTTTTTAAGATTGGTCCAATTTGATTCATTTTGGCATCACGACATATTATTACCAGAAAAGGAAGCTCAATTAAGACTTACAAATTTACTGATATTATAGTATAAAATATTCCAGAAATTGTAATCTATTGTTATGTAAATGGCAAAATGCTAGAAATATTGACCGGATTTAAAGAGAACTATTGAGCTGGTGTTAACCAAGACTTGTTCTTGGCACTGAGGTTCACATATATCTGTTGACTAAAAAATGTATTTGTATGGTAAATATATTTTAAAGTGAATGTACAAGTAATCCTATTTTACACGGATTATTTACATAGTATTTTTTTAACATCTCCTAAGCAATATTTTACACGGTTTTACTTTCTTGCACGGCTTTTTGTAAAATTTTTAGAAAGTAGAAAATGTTTTCATAAAACAACAACAAAACCATGAGATGCAGCGTTAAAAGTAAACAAACAAAAAAGAAAATGTGAAAACAAAACATTTCGCCAGAGCACCTAATCGTGAAAAAATAAGTTTACGTGAGATTATTAACTTTATGTGCGCACAATTAAAAAAAAAACGAAAGTGCTACACGTAAAGTGGTTTCAGATGGCAGTACCGGAAGCTTTTCTAAAGCATTTAACAGCAGAAGCATCGCGATGATAAAAACGGAATGCTTGTATTATGGCTTGATAATGATGCACAGAAAAGAATACCTGAATTCTCAATGCGAAAACCCATCAGTTTTATGAAAAAAAAAGTTGAGGCTTCAACAGTTAATGCGGAGAAACCAAATTTTAGCGATAGCAAGGGTTTGCAACAATTTTCAAATTAAAAATCTTTCCACAATATTAAAATGATTAAGTTATTAAGTGTTGGAAAAACCTGTGGGAAGGCGTTGCATTGAGGGAGAATCATGAAGATGAGAACTTGTCTGCGTGCGCGGTTATTGCCAGCGCCATTGGAGCAGAAAGTTTGATTTCCATATTGAAGATATCAACGTGTTCTTTGAAGATTGTGTTTTGAACGATGACGAAATTTTTCAAGGGTTAGATGGAAACAATAATAACAACGAAAACGAAGCAACAGTGGATGCATGCAGCGGAACTGGTTCCCCGAGTCTAATAAGGTTTTAAAGAAAGCAATTGAATTCGAAAATCACTTTCTAATTCATGATTGATATGAAGAACGCTCAGCAAATTCAGCGAGATATTAAAAGAACAAATGAATATTATACCAATTTATAGGAGTTTTTCTGAATCGATTTGGTAATTTTTTTCTTTAATCGTTTTTTATTACATAAATTGAATGAATTGGTTTTGTTTATATTATAGAAACTAAATAAATAAATGTAGGTGGGTTCGTGTTTATTAAACTGTATGTTTATTTGACAAAACGTTTTATTTTATATAAGATTATTTTAAGTAAGTTTATTTTAAAAAAATTTTATATTAAGTGTGCGAGTTCATTTGAACCTGATCAGTGCTCGTCCGCTTGTCGACTGATTTTTTACACGCATGTTAAGCCCTGTTTACAGCTTAATTGGGGACACCTTTGTGCTACGATTTGGATAATTGATTCAACTTGTTTGTACATTATCGACGTTTTTATACTATTGATCTTTTTTCAAAGAAAGTTTCGTTAACATTTACCTGCCCGTTTCCCCTCGACACACCCGCCCTATATAGAGATGCAGTATTTCCTGTTGTCGACAATATTCTTTAAAAACAGTTTTATCTGTCCATTGCACCATTTTTTTTTTTTTGTTGGAAATAACCAGACAAATTTTGAGAATGCGTCTTCAACTGAGTTTCTCTCCCACCACGAATTCCACACCGAATTTGTGCTTCTTTATATGACCACTCTAGTAAATGCCACAAGGACCTACTCGCCTCAGTCCTTGTAACGTCCAACGCATTTCTTGGACAGCGGTAATGTCAGCCTTTGCTCTAACGAGGACATCAACTAGCTGAGCAGCGGTACCTTTCCAATGATGGGGCCCAACATTCCAGGTGCATGCACTTAATGCATTTGCCATGGTCGTCATCAAAAAGGAGGTTTCTCTTCCGAGGCTTTTTTGTTTACTTTTCATTGGGGGGTTTTTTACGTGGCGGTTCCGACCCCTTGCGCACAACCCTGAGGAGAGATGGTTCGCCTTCTTACATTAGCACGCCTTCAAACGTGTGTTCTTTGGCTATGTAGAGGATATTTGGTTTAAGACCGAAAGTCGTAAGCTGCTTGAACCATGTGTAAAAGAATCGTTTCTGGTCACTCCCAAGTGAAAGGCAATCAGAGAACTTTCCTCACTTGCGTGAAATTCAACATAAAACTCCATCCTCAAAATGTTTTAATTAAATTCAAATTCCTAAAAAAAATATGCTAAAAAAAGAATACAGAAAACAATAAAATATAAGATTTTAAAGGTATAGTTACAGACCAATCAGTAACTGAGTATTTGTAATTAAAACTAAGTTAATATCATTTTTAAATTACAAATTATAGATTTTATGTTTATTTATTGTAATGGTGATAGCGAATAATTAGTTTTAGCTACAAAGCTACATCTGTGGTAGTTGATCAATAGGCGTAGTGAACTTGAAATCCTCAGGAAATAGCTTCAGTGCATGTGGATACATCAATTTGTACGATTGCCTTATGGTCACATCAGCCACACCAGCAATGTCGCCAATTTCTTTTTGACTACGTTTATGTTCAGAAGCCTATAAATAAATATGCACACATTTTATAATGGAAAAGCACAAGCATATAAATTTTGTATAAGCCGGACATATATACATATTAGTCAATTATTGATACTTTCAGTAGTTCGCCTTTTAATGTTAGAATCTTTTTATAATCTTGGATATTGTTTCTACAGATTATAAAAGCAGTTTTGATCACCGGTTGTTTGTAACACCTAAAACTAATCGAGATGGATATAGAGTTATATATACATACATAAATGACGAAGGACGAATTGAAATTACGTTGATTATGTGTCCGTCCGTCTGTCTCTGCAAACTGTAACTGCTTAACTGTTGTAATAAAATTCGGTACATAACACTCTTCTAATGTTGCTAAGCGACAGTCCGAAAATGAGAGTAATCCGTTTACAACCACGCCTTCCATTTAGCAAAATCTAAAATTCCCATTACACCCATTCCTGGCTCAATGGGTGTGTAAACAACCAAAATTGTCGGGTTTGGGACCAAGAGCAACCCCAAGCATTCCCTTTTAAATTTGAAGTTTCTATGTTTTTTCTTTAAAAAAGTAGACAATCGTGAAATAGGGTCCATCATGATTGTTATAATTATTATTATATTAGGGATCAAATACCCAATTAGCTTTTTGATTTTGAATGCTCAATATATGAAAAATATGTATGTCACAAAGCTCCCCACGCTTTTCTCACAATAATACAGGAATTTTCCTTCATTATTATTGTTAGTTTATACAAAGAATTATTTTTCACTTTTTAGTTTGATATGCTTTAAAAGCGTGTTTTTTAGTTTTTTTAAACTATATTTATTTTTAATTTTTTAGTTTGATGTGAGAAACCCCAAATTTGTTAAAATATGAACTATGACATGTAGTATTGGTTAAGTAAATCGATAATTAGACAGCATTTAATATCTACTCGTAACCTTTCATTGACAAATTGTTATATTATATTATTTGCGACCAAGTTCTATTGACGACTTTACGAATTATTATTCCTTAATCGAATAATTTCTTCTAAAGCTTCACTGTTACAGGGGGTTTTACCTATCAACTTTGAATACTCTGGTTCTTCAATTCGAATTCCGTCCAAAGATCTACAACGACTAAGTGCTACATAAGCTTGTCCAGCAGCAAACAGTCGAGAACCCAGATAAATTACTGCATGATCTACTGTATAACCTTGCATCTTACGAACAGTCGACGCCCAACTCAGTATTATTGGCAACATTCGTCTCTCAGCGATTCCAAAGCTGTATTTTGCTGGAAATTGTATCGATATTGGCTTAATTACGTGTTCACCATCTGAGCCGAAATTAATACGTACTGACGGGATGTCTTCTGCATATACTTGGTCCCTGCGAAAATTTGGCCAGATAATTTCTGTAACAAACCCCATATTACCAATCATTAAACCTTTAGACACGTCAATATTCGACCTTAACATCACTTTTGCTCCAACGAATATTTTTAATATGTACATTAGGAAAACCTCCTGTTGTATTGATGTCATTCGGTATTACAGTATTTAAGTCCTTATTACCTAAATTTCGTGTAGCGTCAATGAGTTGGTCTTGTGCTTTAACCGTATAAATAACAGTCCCTTTATCTTGAAAGCTCTTCAGAACTTTTTCATTATGTATAACAACTTGGTCGGTAGTAGGGTAAATCCTTAAAGCTTTCTCAATTGAGAATTCTTCAGTGGTATCTGTTGACAATTTTTCAAGAAGAACTTCAAGATGCTTCGACGTCAACTTTCCAACTCTTAAAGCATTAAGCACATCTATAAATGTCGTATCTTCTTGTTGACGCATGTTTTGTTGGAGTTCAACCAGGCGGAATTGTCGCCACAAATGTGTAGCGGGTTTCATATGTTCTGGCTGTTGAAATACTTGATGTCCTCGGACAGGTGGTAACTGCATTAAATCACCAAAGAGTAAGACATTTATACCTCCAAAACAAGCGTCCTGTCTCTTTAGTTGGCGAAAACGAGAGTCGATCATGCAAAGCATTTCATAAGGCACCATAGAAATTTCGTCTATGAACAGAAACTCAACGTTTTGCCATAACTGGCGCATCCCTCTTAAATAATTTCCTGTAAGAAGTGGCATGTTAATGATGACGCCATCTTTTTGTACTGGTAGTTTCAACAGGCTGTGTAGTGTAGAACCTCCGACCAACCGTGCTGCAACTCCAGTAAGAGTACCAACTTTCACGACCAATTTTCCATAACATCGGTTAACTTCGTTTTTCAATACATTAAAGAGAAAAGTTTTTCCGGTGCCTGCTCCACCTGTGACGAAAATTTTCTCTCGTTTAATATCACCATTAAGTTGATTTTTAATACTCTCTGTAATGACAGTAAACAATTGTTTTTGATCAATATTCATAGCGTGCTGTGCTCTTTGAAATTGATCATTGCTCATTTCAGTGTCCGGTAATTCTTCTTCTATAACTTCTGGATTTATAATCTCTGGCTGTTCTAAAATTTCAAATGCATGTATCTGATTGAATGCATTTTCAAGCTGTTGGTCACGCTCTCGAAATTGGCGCATATACCTGCTCATTTCCTTCAAACGATTCTCTCGATGTAAAAACGCCTCTTTTGCATTATCGAAACCTTCAAGTAATTCAGTTTCCAAACGATAAGGCATATATTGAAGAAGTAAGCTATAGAAAAAGTTGTCGGGATCTGATGTTGCTATAAAATATGGCACCCTAACAACTGCGAGAACTTTTCTCACAACCATTTTGCTCTTATCTAATAGCGTAATGAGTGGACGACGTGTGTTACGAAATTCTTCATACGCGTCGTGATCAACACTTTCCTCAGTTTCGCTTACTTTTTTCGGATAGAATGGTTCAAACAACATTGCAAACTCTGTAAGGCTCATGTTTACAAAATCGTAATCGGGAGATTGTAACGGACGTTTTTGATATCTTTCAAAGATATTACTATAATAACCAGTTGCGTGCCCGTTTCTGTCGAATGGCAATACTCTGTAACGCTGTTCTGCCTTTCTTGTGTTCAGAAAAATGCAGCTTCGAGAACTGTCCCGTAATGGGATATGACAAAGTCTATATGCACATTCTGCAGCTGATACTTGTCGTTCATGAAGAATCTTCATACATATGCTGAACAGTTTGCGTGAAAGATCAGTTTCTTCGCGTTGAATTTGCTGTATTGCCTGCGCAATTCCAGAATCTATATCTGCAGGTTTTGCTTTCGATAGGTACTTTGCTATATAGAACGCTGTTCAAATTACTTGAACAATAATAAGTTATACAGTCCACATACATATATTAGATAAGACAGAGGCAATACAATACATACATAAATAAACACATAAACATACATGTATATATATGCAACACATATACATACATACATGAGGCACGTATGCATTTAAATACAATACGCATGCACTCA